>NC_089212.1:11978741-12317491 GCF_963930695.1 Labrus bergylta | reverse complement strand
AAAGTGTATCCTCGAAGAGAGATGAGAGAATCAGTCTTAATGGAAAATAAACACAGATGGCCTCCCCGACTGCTGTGATCTCCTGACGGATCTGCTGTCTGAAGTGTGGCCTCATACAGAGGGGCCATAGAGGAAATATTAAAAGTGACATCTCTTCCAAAGTTTGAGGAGGATTCAAGGCTAATTCATGAAGTTCACTTTGATGGTTTTGAAGTGCTGCACTTGTCTTTTCAGGAGACTGACTCATCAATCTTTCATTTGCATCCTAAATAATGTGCCATGCTTTATTGATGAGCTTCACTTTCCTGTGGAGCTGCATGCTAATTGGTCCAAGTTGCACTAAGCTCTTAAGGGGAGTGACAAGAAATTAAAGACAAGGTAGCTACTTTAGATAACTTTCACAGTCTTGATCTTCTGAAGCTCTTGCATGGTGTTGCGTAATAACTTACAAGTGTAACAAGCTTGGTCAGACTTGTCAGAAGTAGTTTACATTAAGGTTTCACATCTACAGTTAATAAATGGTACTTTATGACTGGCTGTTTGTCCTACAGTATGCACAAGTTCTGCCTTTGTTTTTCATTGAGCTGTGTTATATTGTCAGCTTGGCATGGCTTTAAAATATCTAAGCCCAATAAATATTAAACACAAATTGATTGTTACACACAGTTTTACACACCACAACTTCATGAAATTCAATCACTGCATTAAACATATCCTAAGCATTAGAAGAAAAATGGCTCTTGGTAGACTTTTACAACACCAGAGGACCAGAGAAAATTACATTTTGGGTAAAAAAAAAAACCCAAAAAACTACCAAAAGCAAGAAGGAAATTAAACTTCTAAATGAAAAGGCCTAGCTGAGTCTCATATCTTCTTCCACAACACTTGGGACTTCTAAGGAGGAAGATGAACAATTTCAAAGGCAGTATTTATTTGCAGAGTTTGATAGAAATTAACTTCACAGGTCCAGTTACTTTCATTTAACCTTGCAGTACTTTGTTGTTTGCTGGTGACTTATGACTCATCTGGTGTAGTAAGAAGACTTTGGATTGATGCCACAATGCTGAGAAAACTGTATTCACCTGCTGAAGTCAGCCTGATGTTTCTGGCTTGGGTCCTATTCCTGATGTTGCTGATTCCAGTCCACTCAACCAATGTTTTTTTGTACCTGTTTACAGCTCAAATCTGTTGGCTTATCCTCAAAGAGCTTCCCTTCCTTTTCCATTAATGTTCCAAGAGTTTTAAATATATTGTTCACTCATTGAACATTGCTTCATTGAGTTCAGCTCTATTTAAACATTGTCAATAGATTGATTAAAATACAACTGATGAACACGATACGCACAATCTCAGAACCCATTGTCTGACAATGACAAAGCCTCTGGGAGTGACAGTGACATTTTCTGGCATTTCTGTGTAGTCAACAGTTGGCGATAAAAGACTTCCTTTTTGCACGTGTTCCGAAAAAAGCTAAGTGAAATTGGTCTCTCCAGGTATATGTCTGAAAAATAAACCCTGCAGTTTCTTTCGTTCATTACATCCCCCGGAGGAGCCTCCCTTCAACTCTTAGTGATATAGGTCTTATTTTAATTGGGAATGTAAATACTGATTGGCTTTTGCAATACAGCGTCGATCAAATTCGTCAATTTAATGGAGTGTTAGCTGCACTTGCATACAGTTGTCTGTGTATAGAGATAAATAAAACATCCTCAGGTTATTACCTAACCCTAACCCTACCCCTACCCTGCTTTGCTGTCTACATAGACTAATCTTTTCCTGCATACAACAAAGCCTGCTGAGACACAATTGGTCAATTTTACTCAGATGACAAATGTACTGCAAAAAACTATGCAAACTAAAATCGAAGCGTTTTTCTACATTTTAATGTATAATCTCTAATTAAGGAATACAATATATGTTACATGGGATTCAATAAGGTTTTGATATCTGTTAAATACAATCGGATTGTTTATATAACCTATGGAGATGAAAAGTTAATAAGTGAAACCCTTTAAAAAAGGATATTTCTAAAGCTCCTAATGAAACCCTCAGAATAAAAAGGAGTCCTTGGAGTCCTCTAGAATGGGTCTACTGTAGTTCTGAATAATAAGCCTGTTAGTATGATAAGCTAGGCTAGCTAAGCAAGAGCTGCAACCCTGAGATTGATTGAGACACGTACAAACAAATCAGTATTGATCCTTGACTCGTAGTGCATTAGTGATGTTTCTCTATGTAACAGCCTTGGCAACAACAATGATTGGTATATATATATAGACAAATCAGTGTTGCAAGCATGATGTATTATTTTGGTTGGTTCAGACCGGGACAGGGACTGTTCAAAATCCGAACATATTAGTGTTCTGTTGCTATTTGTGGGGACTCAAGACAAGGAGCTTGAGAACGACACGTTCAAGGTCAAATTAGGACGTATGGTCAACCTATGAAACATCAGTGAGTGCTATTTAGCTAAAATTAGCTAGTTAGTAACAGCATCACTGTTATTCGGCTCAAGCCAATAGGAGGGGGAGTGACGTTTGCACGGTGCATAGACTGTATACACGAGACCACTACGATCTCCGTGGACGTAATTAAACGGCTGCATTACGTTTTCTGTTCCCCAGTATGTTCTGTCATCTTTCATTTAAAAAATAAAAAAAATGAAATTGATATAACATATAGGTGGTAACTAAGAACTTCTTCATAGCTTAGAGCGGTAGGAAACCGTTCTTGCCTGTCAGGTCGATGGTTCCTGTAGTCCCACTGAAGTCTAATACATTCATTAAAAAAAATAGTTTGTTTTTGCCATTATTGAATAAAACCATTGCATTTAAATGTTGTATATTTATTAAATGTTATTTAAAAGACCCTATGATTGATAGATTGAAGCACTCATGATATTAAAAAGCCTTACCATTACACGTCTCTTGTGGAGCTGCTTGTACTGTTGGGAACACTGAACACTTCACTGAGCCTGAAGATACTGGGGTGAGAAACAAGGTGTGAACTATGTGTACCTAATGAGTGTGTTCTTTGGGTGAAAGTCTCAGGTGTAGTAGATATTTTTGTCTGTGATGAAACCCAGTTGATGCTAGTACATGTATATGCTGGTTCTTGGGGGTAATCATCAGAATAGAATGCTCAAACAGTGCAAGTTATATTTAGTTTGTGTACCAACAGTTCGACAAATGACAAAAAATAATAATTGAAATCGCCCTTCATGGGGTCACAAATGGCCAGCTGGTTGTTTTCAGCAATCTGGATGAAAGGGCACTCATTCGCACACTTCATGTCTCACTCCATGTACAGGTGGAGGAGACAGGATGTCAAAATCAGGAGCTGCAGCAGACCAAAAAAAGCCGTCATTATAAGCTGCAGTCTGCAGTCTTTCATCAACTGCAGCGATGTAGAGGCCCATCTCTAATAGCTATTGCAGCTTCCTGTTTGTCTTTTTATAACAATGCAGATCAGAAACCCAAATGAAACCATTTACAATGTAGATAAAAGTTATGAGGGTATCTTTAATCAAAAAAAACTTATCGTTCCACTTATCTCTTTCCAGAGTTAATCGTCGTAACATAAAAACCATTTCCGATAACAACAAACACTAAAAGATGGCTTTGGACTGGGCTGACAACTGCCTGCATTGTTTTTATTGCACAATAACCTAAAGCTGTCTAAGCTTACAGTCAAGTCCTGGGGCACAGAATTTAATAAAGCGGAGTGAAAAACAACAGTAAATTGCTTTTATAAGCTGGTGTCACATCGAAATTACCCAAGGAACGCACTGGAGGCTTCCACACAGGATCAAATGAAATCATTGTATCTGTTTTCCTTTTTCAGTGCTGTCTAGAGCAAAATTATACAATCACATGCATCTTTATTAACCTCAGGGCAATAAAGATATACAGGGCTACTTGTGTCAAGTGCTGTAGCTGTACCACTCCATGTTCATGGTGCCACATACAACAGTCTCTACTCAGGCATCACTCAATGAAAATGCCTCAGAGCTGCAACAACTCTCTGAAATATTTTTTACAGATTTTCATGTTGGTTAGTAAACATGCTTTCAGACAGTAAGCAGCACTAACCGTCCGGTAAAATCAGTGCATTTTGAATTTTTGGAGCAGGGCAAAACCTGGCTCCTGGCTACCGTAGATACCAGCCTGTGTATTAGAGCCCTTTGCAGAGGGCCATACACCTAGTCATGCCTCATGATGTAGCTTCAAAAGGTTTTCAGGTTTTAGCTTCTTATTGCTTATCTGACCAAATAGATTTAATCAAGTTTTGCTGACTCTCATAAACATTGTAGTTTACAGTGACAGTCTCACTAATTGTCATTGTTGCACTGTTAGCTCGTCGCCAGAAAAAAAAAGTAGCGGGGCTGTCAGTTCACAACTGTAATGCAAAGCAGGCTAAACACATCAACCATTAGTTAAACTGGGAAAGACTTTTGTAAAATCTTGCATTAAGCCAAAAGATGACCTAGGACTTTGGTGATCCCCTTACCCAACATTTAGCACCAGCACTTCAGTTTTAGTGACACATCTTTGCAGCTAGCTTATGGTGACAGGAGGATGATGGCAAAACTTTCATCTCTGACGGAGAATGTTCCCTACCCCCTGCATGGTACTGTAACAGCACTGAGCAGCTAACTTCAGCTACAGGCTTTGTCACCCACAGTGTGAAGGAGAGATACCACAAGTCCTTCATTCCTGCTGCTGTCATACTGTTCAACCAAGCCTGCTTCCAATAGATCACAAAACATGCACACAAGCTGAACACAGTTCACTCCAACCACTCCTGCAATATTTTAGTATCATAATATCTATCATATTGTAATATCCTCTTGTACTTATGTGCAATTAAATACAGAACTTACTTGGTGCAATAACTTGACATGATAGTGTTCTATTTCATTTCTTAACACTGGATTATATTTGTCTTGTGCACGCGCAGGTCAAGTATTTAATATCAACAAAGTCACATGTGACCTGGGATGACGCCTGACGTAGCTTAAAGAGCCCATATTATGCCCTTTTTGGGGTTCATATATTTAATCTATGTACCTACTAAAGTATGTTCACAATAGCAAAAGTTCGAAAAAAGTGTCTGTTTTCATGTACTGCCGCTCCATGCACCGGCTCACTTCTGACTCTCTCTCTAAGGCTCTGAAGTGCCCACGTTCAGAGTCCCCATGTCTGCCAAGTCTGATCCGATTGGTCGGCCTGTCAGCTCTGCCCTAATTGGTCAGTCGCTCAGCCACTCTGGCTCTGAGGACCGGGGAGCAAAAACATTAGCACCTTAGCACTACTGTGCTACCGCAGGCTACAGCATATCGTGGGCGTGCTAAAGAAGTTAACGGGCCTGCAACATGAGCTGCTGGGCTTGCCACAACGAGCCAATAGGCTTAGATCAGTGATCTCACACTGACAAGACTTCACGCTGACAAATCTTTATCGAGGGGGGCTAGAACCGAGCGTTACATGCAGCTAATGCTACAGCTAACAGGAGGACGTAGGAGAAGCCGCATTTCCGCAGACTTTGAATTTTTGCACATAGATGTGCCTAAACATGCACAGGACACTTGGAAAACACACTAAAGAGCATATAAAACCAGAAAAAGCAGAATATGGGCCCTTTAAATAGCCCGCGTCTTCACGTGAGACGCCCCTTGTATCTTCTTGCAGGTATCCGCGATGCAGGCTGTTTACAGAAGGAAGCCGAAAAACGTTTTGCTTGGAGCTCTGTAACCACGGTTGAAGCTACGGAATTTCGTCCTCCAAGGGCTGCGATTAGTCACAACGCCTACATTGTTTCACCGTACCGAGCTGTCTGACCGGTGTTTCCGCTGAGGCTCTCAGCGCATTACGGACTGGCTAATGATAGCTTGAAGTTGGACCGCTGAGGTAAGTTTTATCCCTTCATTAGCTGTACAGTGATTTTATTTTTAGAAGAGCCTGGCTTCGGGTTTTTTTGGTTGTTTTTTCCAAGGTGAGAAGTGTCTGCGCTTTCACCGCGAGGCTGATGGTATCACGGTGTTTCACAGCTGATTGTAGTTGACTGCTCTGCAAGTGGTTTCGCTCATCAAGGCGTGACATTTATTTTTTAAATTTGGCCCCCTGAACAATAGAGTTGAATATCCCTGGCTTATGCTAACCAAAATTGAACCCCTTTATCTGCTTTCAAATAAACTTTCATATTTTGTTTAGGTATATGCACCAAAAGTACACAGTTAAAGGTAAGATAGCATTTCAGTGTAATTGCCCCTGTAAACATTTGAGCGCTGTGATGTTAAAGATGTCTTCTTGTTTGGCCCTACCCTTGGACTGATTTAAATGTATATATGGAAAAGAAAAAGACAACTTGTTCTGCTCTCTCCATTACCTGTTCCACCATTATAAGAAGTAGTAGCCAGAGGGCAGACATTGTTTTATCCTTTGCTATGCACAGAGATACAGCCTGGGACAGAAGGTCCACAGAGACTGCTTCAGTCGTTCAAGACACTCACTGTTCAGATTCTCCAAATGACAGGCTGACTGTGGCTAACATCCAAGGAGGAGTAAATGGGCCATGAAGAGGAAACTCAAAACTATTCAGAAGAATGAAGGGAGTTCCTAGAAAAGCTTTTGAGAGGACCTACCTCTGTGTCCTTTTGTGACTTGCATTAGTCAGCATCAGTGTCAACACCATTATTACTCTTCAGTGATCACAGCATTTATTATTCAGTGATGGGAAGAGCAAGCCAGAATGTCTTTGTATTCCTTTGCGTATGCATATTAAGCATATTTTGTTTTTGTTTTTTTGTCACTAGTCTACGAGGTCTGCTAGATCTAAGTGTGATCAAATTGTGTGATCCTCCTTGGTTGTGTCCTGCTTTGAAAAACTATTCAGGAAGCTTACAACACTTTGAATGATCAGAAAAAAAGCCTAATTACTGTACAGTCACTGTATCAGTGACAATCTTGACTTGATAGCCTTGATTAAAGCCACCCATGTGTTTGTGTGCCACACAGAGGATGACTAGCATGTTTCCTTGTTCCTAATCAGAACAAAACATTTAACTTTTCAATTGTTTCCTGTGTTGCAGGAATCTTCACTATCTTCACTGAAAAAACACCAGACTGACTTGGTGTGAGGGGAAATTAGACAAAATCTGATGATATCCTTGTTATGTTTCCAACACTGACTTGTTTATTCTCTTCTTTGAGCTCAAATTAGAATGCTCGAGGGTTTAAGCTGCCATTTCTTTGCATCTTATCTGATCTTATCTTGTTTAGTATCAGGGTTATGGAAAAGATGTTTATTTTAGGTTGACATTTTGGGAAACATTGTTTTTACTTTCTCGCTGAGTGAAAATAATTCTGCTACCATCTGTACATTAAAAATGGAGATAACGCATGTCCATGCTGGATAAACTAGTCAGTTGGTGACAGTCCAGCATAGCCATGCAGGTTTAAATGTTACAGATGGTTTTTGGAGTCAACAATAACAGATGAGGCAACACTGATCAAGTGAAATATACAGTATGTTTATGTGTTGTTTTTGAGCAGCTTTATTTTGTAAATGTTGAGCTACAATATAAGGAAAACAATTAAATTATATTTTATTAACAAAATTCTCTATTAGAAAACGTACCATTACCATGTAATTCAGCTATGTTTCAGAATAAACTACAAAACTGTAAACTATAAATAAAGTTTTTTTCAATGCTTGTCATTGCCGTTAGCAAGCCACTTTGTTTGAGCACTTCTTTGGTGCACCACATTAATTTTCCCTGCAGCTCACTTGGTCTCTAGTGAACGTGTCAACTTGGTTTTTGCCAAACATACTGATAGTTAAATTGTGGATTCTAATATTACTGCATCCCAGTTCGAGGTCATTTTAAGCAACAGATGCTTCACGATTGTTATGCTGATACAGCACATTAATGGCTGAAGAGTTTATTCAGCTCAGTTTTCCTCCTCATTAGTATGTTGAAGAGGTGAAAACATCCAGCAGACCATGATCTTGAGTTTCCATTCAGCTTTCCTGGTTTTTCAGATTCAATTGTCAAAATATTGTTTTGCTGACGGTAAACTCAAGCGTTTGGTAAATTTCAATTTTTTCACTGTTATTTCTAGGTTGATTTTTTATTGATTTGCTAAATTACATGGTCCAACTGGTTTCTTAAATAAGGTGCTGAGCTGACTGACATCTTCTGTGGATAATGATCTTACCAACTGACAAGTTCCTCATAAAACCCAACTTCAAAGAATCCAAACTTTCCCATTTAAGAAACCCAACAGACAAAAAAAAAAAGTAATTTATCAAAATGAACACCTTTAGATCTAAGGCCCACGATACAGACTTTACAAATTCTGTCACAAAAGTCGTTCTAGTCCACTCCTTTTCTCCTCTGGCCTCTCCAGGTATGTTTGGCCCTGTGTCAGAACGGGAAATGCACTTGACTTGTCCCCTGCCGTATCAGCGCAATAGAACACCCGTGGACTAGGAAGCAGCCTGTCTCTTTAGCCCTCGCTCAGCACCGCTCACCTCACATCACTGTCTGTCTGCACTTCTGGCCCTGCAGCATTCAGTTACTCAACAACCTCAGGCTAAAATGGCTTAGTCTGACCTTGGACATGTAATAGATCCCCTGCACATGAACTTAAGACCTATAGTTCACTGCAGAAATCTAAGAAAAAGAGAGCCCATTACACCAAAGATAATGTTCAGGGATGCTGTTAATAGATTTTGGATTGTATGGATAAGGATTTCTGTATGACAAGAAAGTGTGTGGTGTCATTTCCTTGTAGAACATTGTTTTGGCAGTAACAACATTCCAAGGGATGTTCAAGCGTGTTAAAAAAAAGTTTGATCTTTTAGGGTCATCTGCATCTATCTGATGAAGATGAATTAAAAAGGATTTGACAGACTTTCCTCCTTGAGATAAAAATGAGTGAAGGGTTTCCCACTCGTGCTTTCACTAGCACAATAACAGCGCCCCAGTCCAGCATTGTGTCCTAGAAAAACAACAAAAGAAACTTCAACAACTGCCAGAGTTTGTTTTTTTTGTTTTTTTTTAATGCCTGGAGACTTTGTCAAATCACAAAACCTGAATCTATCAATTCTGTCATCTCATTGCTAGAGGAAGCTCTCAGACACTGAAGACACAAAACATTGTGATTGACATGTCATTCAAACTATACTATAAAGAGGACTGTAGTGTACACATAAGGAAGGACATACAATCTGACTGTAAAAAAGGTAAGCGACAAGAAACAACTCTCAATTTAACTGATATCTTATCCAATTTCTGTCATGACAACAAGAGGGAAGGAAGACTATGGGTGCGTTCGAATTGTCCCTCCTATCTCCTTTCACTATCCACTTTACCTTAACCCCGGAAGCATTTAAGTGCCAGCCATGATAAGAGCGGTTCGAATTCTCTAAAAGTTAAGGAAAGGTGGGTCAATGCTTCCTTTATAACCTCCTTTAGCATAGGATACACTGGACCATCCTTTACCAAAGGAGATGAGATATGACGCCCCACAATTCCTTGCGGCCGCAACATTTAATGCGACTCGCGCATCCGACCGTTCACGGACATTAACGATGACAGAAAAGGGACAGAGATCACAAGTTACAATTGCAATAATATGCCTTGAACAACTTTCAACAATCTTTAACCCGTAGGCGAACTATGAACGTTATGCTGATGTTGTAAAACGATCAAAGTGAGTTGAACTTTTATTGCAGCCTATGCTCAGTTTGCATTCGTTATTTATCCACTTTGAGTGTTTTGGCAGCCGTAAGCAATATCATAAATAACGTTAAACTTTCCTTCAGTCACAGATGCTGAAACCCTTGCCTTGATTAAGGTTCTTGAGATATTATGCAAAGCCATATAATCAGATTATAATCACCATAAAAAACATCACCCTGTCTTTCAGGTAAAAAGGGATCAGAGACATTTTTATCCAGATGATGTTTTATTCAACATATTTCATTCAATTCAGAATGTGTGCATTTCTTCAGTTGTACATTCTTGTCTTGCATACATGTAACAATTAATTTCATATTTATTTTGATTTCTGAGTGGACAGGAAGCTGATGGTTTCACTTTTGTTACTCGTAGTCTGGTAATCTATAGTGCTTTTATTTCAATCCCAACCTTGTGGTGATTAGGATTATTTCACCGGTAAGAAGGCGCAGGGGAAAGTTTTTTAGATGTGCTTTTTGTAGTCCATTATCTGAACATTGTAGTTTTAACACGGCAGACCCATGTCATTAACCTCCACCGGCCCGTCGCATTTTATGACGTCGCCTAGTGGAAATGTGGTCGGATTGTCAGAGCAACGAGATCGCCTTTCCCTAAGTCCTTTATGAATTCTCCTAACATCTATCCTTAACCTCGTAGTTTTCCCCAGGGTTAAGGTAAAGTGGATAGTGAAAGGAGATAGGAGGGACAATTCGAACGCACCCTGAGACTAAATAGACGCGAGGTAATCAGACACAGGTGAGACTAACGACACAGGTGAAGACAATCAGTGCAATCAACACTGGAGAGAAAGACACACAGGCAGGAATTAAAGACAAGAAACACTGAGGACAACTACAATATAAGAGAGGAAACCCTGAAGACACACAGAGAACTCAAGAATGTAACAAAACACACTAGAACATAGAGAGACACAAGGATACGAAGTCACAAAATAAAACAGGAAACACTTAAGACTAGGAAACACAAGGGAAACAAGCAACACGAGGATCGGCAATTACCAAGTAAGACAGAAAATGACAACTCAGCAACTCTAGGGAAGAATGAGAAATGAAAACAAGAAAATCGAAAAAGTCAAAATACCCGAAATAAAAAACTAAACCAGACCAAATCATGACAATTTCCCTTTAGGCAGCAATCTAGTTCAGTCAGGTGTTATGGGTTTACAAACAGATGACATAATTTAAAGGTTTAAAAAGAAAAGGGGGTCAGGGAACGCTAACTTAAAGGTTTTAATATTTTATCTCTGTCTGTCACAGCAGCTGCGGGCTTTCTAAAATCACACTAATAGTTTGCTTTTTGCCATAATTGTCAGTATTCTTGCTTTAACTCTCTCTCTCTTTCTCGCTCTCTCTCACACACACACACACACACGCACGCACGCAGACACACGCACACTTTTTAAACTGCACATAAACTCCATTGATGTACTGTAGAATGGGCTTCAGGGGGGAACACATCTGTCAGAGAATTCAATGCCAGCAGTGCAGTGTGTGAACTGAGGACAGAGGCTTTTATTTTACCGTAGTTCTTACTGAATATATACACACAGACACAAAACACACACTCGCCACCACACTCATAAAGCCACTAGTTTTACACACTGTAGGTAAAAGTACTCTCCCATTTTTTCAGAGTTAATCTCACCTCCATGTTTCCATCTGCTCATGGTTTTTCCAGCACAGATTAAGCCTCTTTTTACAGAAAGGACATGAACATCACAAAATTATTTTGTACAATGAAATTGAACAATATCGGTGTAGAAACTATAGTCACTTGTTAGATTAGCTCAACATGAATTAAACATTTTGAATAACTCCTGACGAGATGCTCAATAAGAGTCTTTCTGAATTGAAATATTCAATATTACCAACAGTTCCTCAGCGATGCCTACAGCTTGAAATGTTGAGCTGCAAATATTTATTATACATTTTAGTCTGTGTTCTACCCGTAGACTGTATAAAAAGATGGACTTAAATACAACTTCCTCAAAGTGAAGTCAAAAGGTTAGGAGCTCCTCCTACTGACTGGCTACGTTAGTCATAAACCCCGCCCCCCTTCAAGTCAACATATCTGACATGGGTGACATGTAACTAAAATACACCTCAAATATATTTTTCTCAAAACAGGAATCTCTCAGGATGTCAAGTTATTATTACGAAGATTTATGAAGAAAGTGTTGTTTGTCAGAACATTTGTTTTTTATTACCTATTTGATGCAAAAGTGAGTGGATGTGACGTACTAATAAATGCTGCCCCTGCAGTGTTCTTTACCGGATTAGCAGCAGTAGATAAGGCACATCAAGAGAAATTGCAAACAAACTAAACATGGTGGTCATTAGACTTCCGATAAGCTTGAGTGCCTACTTCAAATCAACAAAAAAAAAAAAGATTCCACAGCTTCACCAGTCAGATCTCTACTACTGCGTTGTGTTGGCTTTAACTGACGTCAATAGTGCTATACAGGTGTATCAGCACCTGTTGTAGGATTATTTCGGCTTCAGTTTTGGAAATGGAGACGTAGCATCCATTTTTAGATACAGTAAGTGGTACTGGTTCACCAACCCACCTGCTTGTTTCTCTTAAGAGGCTCCACATGCCTCCTCAAGACCAGTTGCACACTACTTATCTCTTGTCTTGCCATGCTTAACTTCTACAATGGCACAGGCTACAAAAACTGAGAAACCTTATCTACTGTGTTCTCCACGTACATAAATAGGTCCAATGCTCAGGAAAGAGCTGCCGTAAAGTGAATATAAATTGGGTTTGTTTTTTTCATCTTTCTTGCTATATTTGCTTCTTAACTTGTTAAATTTGACTTTTATTATGAGTCGATTATTAATCTGAACATCATCTTTTATGTGGATGACACAGTGTTGTTCTTTCATGCCACACAGAGACAGGTTATCAATTGAAAGTTCTGTACGTGGTTTAGCAGTAGAGGTGTTGTTTGTTGTGTGATGTTTTGTAATAGGCTCAAACCCTGACAGGATGCGTCAACAGAACCATATGCAGACTCTTGTCACCAGTTGGAGGTTTCTCTGCAGGTTGCCAGCTGCAGGTGACAGCACAAATTGTGACTCAAGCTGCTCTCTTTTTTTTTTTTCCTTCTCACCGTATCTGTCAGTCCACAGCACCATGCACCATACGGGGTCCAGGATGACAGGCGGCCAGATACTTCAGCTGCATTACATCAGCAACACTCTATTTGTGTGAATCAGAGAAAGAGGAGAACAGGTGTTAGGCAATTAACCAAGCCAATCTTTTAGAATTAGCAAGATTACACTGGCACCTAAATGCAACACAGATAGGGGGCTAATATCTCCAAATCAGCAACCCAAGTTGAATGTAATAGTCATTTTAAAGCACAGCTGTTTACTGAAACTAAACGAAACACTCTAATGTTGATGAAGTTTTAGAGTGATATACTCCTTTACAGACTGTCATCCACCTGAAGAGTGTTTGGGTGAAGTGTGAAACTTCCCCTTGTTTGTGTCATTCCACCTTATGCCTCCAGCTATGTGTGTTTTATCATTGTTGTGTTTTGGACATCAAGCCTCTGGAGACAAAGTGAGAATTAAGCTGCTCAGTAAATGCACCCCTCCACCGTCCTGTTACATCTGTTACACATACAGATATGGAACGGAGCCTTCTGTCCATACTCTGCGTTCATTTCGTCCGTATTTCTGCACTTTTTCCGGAAGCTTACAGGTATTATCCAAGCGACTGGAAATCACGGGTCAGTTTGTAGCACAACAATTAAAGCCATACCAGCAAAACACAGCAAAGAAGCTTATTTTGGAAAATGGTTGAACTTTTTGAGGAAAGATTGTGTGAGTTGGTTAATGTTGCCAGATGTACCATAACTATCATATTGGTACGATAATTTTGCCTTCTGTACGTTCAATAATTGCAGAGAAGGCAAAATGTATGTCCCCACAATATCCACAACCAAACATTGTTTGTGGTTTCAGAGCAACAAATCACATCAGCATGACTGAGGAGGCCATCACTTCAGCACCATTCAGCACCTGACCGATACACACCCTCAGCTCTGCTGCCAGGCTCTACCTGCCAATCAAATCGTGACCTCATGTCCTGCTCACACCCGCAGGACAACGCTCATCATCTTGAGATGCATCTAACTTACTGTAGCTGCCAAAATGTTTCAGTGGCAGGCGGCGGAGCAGTCTGCAAACTATTAACACTTGAATAGTTTGTGGCTTTGTTTGTTAATTTCTTAATTAAGTGAGGGATTTCATTCAGTTAATGTTCAGTGCAGCTAAGCATTAGTCAGAATTATGGAAGATCAGCCAGCCAAGAATGTAAAGAGCCTGGCAGCAAGGCCTCGTATACTTTCAGTACGGCAGCACTGGGAATTGTAAACATATTCATGACGTTATCGCACATGCACCGGGAAAGAAAACACAACAGCTGGGTGGAGATTGGATAAAAATGAAAGTCAGTTGGATGACAACGAAGGAGAAGTAGAGGTTCATGTGAGATCACAGCCTCTAAAACATTTGACAGGAGATGGGGCAGCTGTTTTCCACTTTATCAAGTCTCGAGCTTGATTAAGTTAGCTACATCCTAGCATTGGATTTAATGAGCACGGTTAATTATTTCATCCAACTCATGGCATTTCAAACGGCTTCAATGAAAGTAGATAGATGAGGATCTTAATTTTGTTATATATTTATGATACAACATGATGAAGCAGCTAAACACATTTCAGATTAGACAGTTCTGCCTTCACAACACAAAACAAGATTATGCATTCATTTTCTGTGCATTAAATTTACACTTTTCTTTTTTTTTTTTCGACCCAATTAAATTAAAAAAACATTACAATTGAAACCATGAAAAGGCCAGCTTTGATATTTGCTGTAACATTAGTAAGGATGTGCAAAAATGCCCACCACACAGGTAATTTAAGAAGAAAATAAAAGACTCATCCTTATTATGCCTCGGCCAAGCATAACGGGGGGAAATGGAAACAGGAATTTAATAGGTGTAATTTGTCTCCAGTTATTTAATGGCTTAGTTGTTGATATTTTATGTCGAGAACGGCTTCCCACAGCTTTCATTATATCAGATTATTGAGAATAATTGTATCAGTAATTTCACACCTGTTCTCTCATTGCAGTAATGGCCACATAATGTGCAAAACACACAGGACCCCCTCTGCTTGTGAGAGTATGGAATATAAAGTGTGAAACTTGAGATGAGTTTCTTCTGATATTCCTTTTGCTTCAGTGCACTCAAAACAAGATCTACTAAATATGTACTTTACTAAACTGTGACAGCATCAGCTTTATTAAACAACTAGGGGTGTATTCAACCTTTTAGTTGTGAAGTTAATACCCATTATTTGATGTCAACATGTCACTCTTTAATTAAAAAACTACAATTTCCTCGTTGTGTTGGTCGTATAAAATGACGGCATCGTGCTGGTGCTGTTTCAGGAGCGGGTTAAGGAGGCAGAGTGGCTTTCAGCAGCCGGCTGCAGCACTGCATGGTGCCTGATGTGTAGTGACATGATGTGAGCTGACAGGTGGCACCATGGGTAACAGGGCTAAAACTCCCCATCAGGCAGCCTGCTGAGGTCCGGTCTTACCTCTCTGACCAACTTTAAGTGCTCCTCTTCTCAGCCACCACCTCAAAGCTGCTGGATGGTCACAGTTATGATACTGCTTTGAGGTTTGGTTGAGCCAAATGGCCAAGGGCTGTTTGCGCACAGTAGGTATCTTATTTTGAAAGGATTAAGAGTAGCCAACAAGACAGGTGCTGCATCTTGCTGATTTTGGACATAAATTACAAAAAGTTTCTTAGCTTTTGTAGTAAAACTTTTGAAGTAAAATTAAAACATTTTTGGAGCTTCTTTCGAATATCGGACGTTACAAATCCGTCACAAAAACCAGGAATAATTCTTGCATTGTTTTCTTTATTTTTTCCCATCAAAAGAAATGCACGGATCAGCAAAGCTACTACATACAAATGGCCATACAATAGCAATTTAATTTGTCTTTTTGTTGGAAGGTTTTCAGTCAAGTCTGCGGTATCATTTTTACACTTGGTACCTTGAACAGTTGCAATTATGCTGCATTCAACTGAAATATCAATCAAATCAAACCAATGCTGTTCTTCCATATTCAAATAAAAAAGTTCTGCCACAAACTACGTATCTGGACAGCTACTTGTTACTGCTCCAGGAAATTGACTGTACTTACCTACAATAAAGAAAAAACTAAAGTTTTGCATAGCTCCATTGTAATGTAGATACAGTTCTGTAAGGCACTTCATGGACCAATTTAGGCATTATTTTTTTAAATCCTACATAATAAACCTTTCTGTCACTTCACTGTAAATCATCTTAGTATTTTTAGGTTACAACATCTGAAAAAACAACAACGTCTCATCATATTTTTGCGCACTATGTAAATCTGCTGTACTCCTCCTCGTTCTTTTGGCATTAAGTCTCGAGTTAAACATTCTCAAAATATTGAAGTTGGGTTCTTGTGCATAATATGACGGACACATTGTCCCATAACCCCACACAACCCAGTGTTTCAAAAAAGACCAAAAAAAAAAAGTTGTGCAATGATTTGGGGTTATGTGGAGTAGAAGGCAACGCGCTGTCAAAAAACGAGTCCCAAAACTTAAAAGAAACAAAATGTCCAGGTATTGGTCGTTTTTTTTCATAGACTGGCACTGTATCCACATAAAAAAAGAACTTTCTCTTTTTTTTTTCTTTTTTTTTTTCTTATAAAAAAGTAGTTTCGTCCTTCCTTAGGCCAGTCCAAAACAATTTGAACAGATGACTCTTTTGGTGTTGCAGTCCAGCAGCTTTGTGTAGGACTAAATGTAAATGTTGTCGTGTTCCATCCGTCTCCTCAGTATGGATAAAGGTGAAGCATCTGCTCTATCCAAGCTGGTCTTCATACTGTTTGCGGAAGCAGTCACCAGCTGGGAAGAAATCCCAACAGCGCTCCTGGTACATCTTCCACACATATGACTCCTGGAGATAGATACATGTCAGATCAGTCAGTTGCTCTACAGATGGTTCTGGTTCTGTGGTAATGCTGGTCGAGTCATATTCTTATTCTCAGTAAAATGACACACTTCCCTTTAAATTATTCTGTCCCAGCAGAGACGCACAATATCTCTGACAATGACAGGATTAGAATTGTTTTGGTTGTTTTTGATTCCTCAGAGAAAGGATACTAATGTAGAGTTATGTATGCTGTACCTGGCCGGTGTGCTCTGTCTCATCTTTGTTGATAAGGTACATCAGGAAAAACCTTTAGAAAAAAAAAGGCGAGTGAGTCAAAAACAAAAATGTCAGATGGAAAGCTATGACAAGCTTTTGCTTTGTCCTACCTGAAAATCTCACAACTCTCAACAGTGTTGACAGAAAAAAGGCTTGGCTGAGTCACATTCAACTTTTTCAACACTTTATAAACGGGAAATGTCACATTTCGGGGGTTGCTAGGAAACAGCTTCTGATGCAAACAAAGTAACACCACCCCATCTCTGTCACAAAATCACCTGATGTTCCCCAAATCAAGTTTAAATGGCAATGGGCCGCTGTATCTCTGTGGGCATCGCAGCATGCCAAATGGTGATGAATACTGTATGAGAGCACGCTATCAAAACCTATTTTCCAATAAAGTTCAAGGCATTAAATAGTAATGAAGCAACATAATGAGGTCGCTCTCATATCCTCCGGCCAGCTGACTGTGAGCGCAAATGGACTGAGACTTGCTATTGTCCCGGGCTCTGTGGAGAAACAGCGGACGAGCGGAGAGTGCAGGGAAACACAGAGACAGATGGGAAGAATACCTGAAGGGAGCTAGTGTTCTGGATCACTGCGGCAATTAGCGACTTTGGCCCTGATGCTGCAGTAATGTGCTACATCTATCAATCATGTGGTTAAATTACAGAGCAGAGGCAACACATGGGGGTGACAATAACAAGAAGACATTTGCATTTTAAGATGATTAAAAAAAAAAGAAAAACACTTGATACTTACAGGTAGTTTGCCAAATTGTGCTCTTGTAAGGTGTGAGTCTCAAAGCCGTGAGGTGTTGTGTCAAAGTAGTCATTGCCAATCCCACATATGAAACATTTGGTCTGCGGACAGAAAATGGAATCATAAGTAGACAACATGCTCTCTCTGTCTTCATCGTTCTTCATACTATCCTTGTATACATGTAAACGGTTTGATGTCGCCTGAGCTCTCTGACAAATGAAACCTCATGATATCTGGTTGAGTTTAAATCAGGACATAAGTAACTCCCCATATTTCTCCCAGCATTTTCTTCTCATTCTCTGGGAGTCCCAGTTTCCCAAATTCTGAAGTGTTTTTACCAAAGTTGGATTTATCATATTTTGAACTAAATGTTTCTATTACAAACTGACCTAGCGTGTGTGCACTAACCTTTTTTTTTTGGCCTGACTGATGCTTTCAAGACTGAACAGAGATGGAGCGCTCCAAAAAACAAAAGTAGGCCACATGCCTTCAGTCACTCAAGATGTCCTGAGGCAACCTTTTCTAACAGGAATATTCAAGCTGAGGAGTTCACTTTCTGTAAAATATTCAAGACTGCCTAGAATAATATGGAAATGCAAGACATATTTATGTATTTCTTTTCTCTGAGTGATGATTTGTTCCCACTCATGACCCTTCACTGCCCTACAGGTCTGACAGTATAAACTAGAATTGTATCCGCACTCACCTCCATGTCCTCTTTGACTTGTTCCTGCTGGTCTCTCAGCTCGCCAAAAGCATCGATGATCAAACCTGTAGCCACAAAGGAATTTCTCTGATCACTACATGTGTACTGTGCAGTCAAAAGACTCGTTAGAAACCTCTGTGTCTTTGAATCTGTGACGTGTGAGTTCATCTGGAGTTTTACCCTGGATGATGGCCAGGAGGATGACGATGACGAAGAAGAAGAAGGTGATGTCAAACAGGATGCGGTACAGCTCATAGGGGTCACCGGCTGGGTCCTCGATCTCATCCCCAATTCCCCCGCCTGCCCTCACCCCGACGTACATGTGGAAGAGGTAACACTGCGAAACACACAGTGGAGGGGGGGAGGGGAGGTGATTACATGAACATTAAAAGTCAGAGTACTGGTGTGTTTGGAAATACAGGCAAGTAACACTCACAGTCATCATGTCGTCACACTTCATATCGGGCTCGTCCTCGTCCCCGCTCTTGTTGTAGAACTTCCTGAAGAAGTTGAAGGCCACCACAGTGTAGAGGTAGACCACAACCGCCAGCAGGCCCACTGTCAACACCAGCTGCAGAGACACAGACAGCAGTCAGAAGGGTGTCTTTACATACTTCCCATCTGTTTACGCTTTTGGGGAATCAAACAGAAGACACAGCAAGGGCAAAGCTGCAAGTTGTGTTTGGTTTTGTACACACACAAAAAACTATCAAAGCACAATAAACATAAAGGAAGATAATAAATGGAGAGAATGTCAGCGTAGTTACCAGTTTACAGTTGATTAACTATGTGAACATGAACAGCGACATTGCATTTAGACCGCTGCGTGATTGATCCGCCTGCAGGCAGCCGAGTGTGGCAGGTGTCACCGATTCCTTGCGGCCATGCCATTTAGGTACACTTCCACCCATGGAGATCAATGTGACATTCAATTTTCATTTGTGCCTCTGGTCAGCTGCCATGAGAGATCTGACAGTCAGAGTTGGGATTTAAATGAGGCAGCTGAACCGTCTGACCTCAGTGGAAAAATGTCAAATGATACTGGGTGCATCTTAATTCCGATTCATGCATCCTCACTTCCTCCTTGTCAAACTTCTCTGTCTCTCTAGTTGTTACAGTTTCAGGGAGAGAGATGCAAATGTTGAGTTTTAAGCATACAGGGCTTGATCTAACGCGATGATCTTGCTTAACTAAGAATCATTTTAAAATTCACGATCAATGACAGCATGGTTTAAGCAATCAATCATTATTTGTAAAGTGCCAATTCATGACAAGTAATATCTCGAGACGCTTTACAAAAGAGCATATGGGATAATATGCAGGAAGGATTTCTCCTTTGTATTCGCGTTCCTGTTGTCCACACTTCCTTGCCGTTGAGGTGGAGGTCGGAGCAGGCCGTGCATGAATGAGGACGGCGGTGGCTGTGGGGACGACACAGTCCGATGGTGGTGGTAGAACTGTAAGAAAGAAGGCTGTACTGCTTTGTGGTCTCTCTGTAATATGCATAAAGCAGCCTTCAGCCTACATACTTCTGTTCAGTTTTTAGTTTCTGTCAACATGTAAATTATTTGTACAAACTTTTTGCCACCATTTTTGGCAGATTTCATGATAGGCTCCACACGAATAAAAACCCAGGATGCCATCAGTGGAACAGGAAAATGGAAAATGTGATAAAACTGGCTTGTGGTGTCACAACAGGGAGTAAACAGGATTTATGAATAACCCAACCCCTGACTCTGCAGTGACCCCTGCTGCCTGAAAGAGAGACTGCACCCTCATCAACTTCTCACCTGTTTGCCGTTATGTGTGACAGAGGAGAGGATGGTCCGGAGGGTCTTGAAGCCCATGGCGATATCCAGCAGATGAGCAGCGAAGAAGAAGTTGTTGTAGTGGCCCAGAATAGACATGGTGGTGTACCACACCAGGTACAGGAATGACTGTGAAGGGAACAAAGGAATGTGTCTGTCATAGTCACAATATCATCAATCAACCCCTTCACGCATCAATCCATACATCAGGTCATTCACTGAGCCGACAGCGCTATTAATCATCCTGACCTGTACTCAAACTCACATTGTCTGTAAACACCACTCCCAGTTTCCACACATGGTACTTTGTATCGATTGAGCTCAACCTGGAAAAAAAAAAGAGAGAGAGAAAAGTTGATTTTTTCTGTTTGACCTCTTTTTTTTTCCCTCTGTGAGGCGTTCAGCCTGCCCGCTCTCTCACCATGACACCAGTGAAGCCTCCTTGGCCACAGTTTCCTCTGTAGGGTTGAAATCCAGGGCACTTTTATCCAACCCAAGCAGCTCTGCTATCCTCTCTGCTCCATACAGGTCGCCATACTTTTTAATCACCTACAGATTACAGCAATGCAGAAACAGAGGAGACATATAGGTTACGGCGATAGATTGGGTTGTTTGAACAAACAGTAGTAGCGTAACAGATGAACACATGAATGAGCTAAGCCACTTACTTTGCGTTTTACAAATTTATCCCAGTAGTTGTTTGGGAAGGAACTGGGGGAAAAGGGAAAAAAAAGAATTAGAAATTAGCAATAAATCTTCATTTGTACAAGATTTTGGCTTTAAAAAACTGTAGTGTAGCTGACTCACGGAGTATTGATGACCAGTCTGTCCCACTGTCCTTTGATATCATCGTCCGACGGCTGCTCTGTGATGTAAAGGCCGGCAAACTCCAACTTCCTGGCTATCTCCTTCTCACGTTTGAACACCACCAGCGGCACCTTGGAGACAGAAGAGAATTCAGCTTGAGCGCTAACAAATAACACAGCGGTGACGTATACAGGAAGTGTATGACTGTGGCTGTATACAAAGTATTTTTTCTCATTTGTGGATGTTTGACATATGAATGAAGTTAATTTTGGCTATTACTATAACATTTTCAATTAAAGGCCAAAAGTGTGTCATTTTAAAGGCAGCGTATGTGATTCTTTGTTCCAGCAGATGTCGCCCTTGAGCACCAGCATGAAACCAAAACAACTCGCGCTGAATTGTTGTGTTAGCATGCTAATGCTAGCAAACTTTATTATGCTCGTATCTTCACACTGCATGTAAATTTACCCGAAATGACCGTGATCTAGAAACACAGTTAAGCAGTGAGTACAGTATGTTATTCTTCTTTTCTCTAGTCCCTCAATTAAGCAACTTTTATACGCCGGGGGATGAGCTGGCCGGCCATCCCGGCGATGTAAACAAAGTAAAGATAGGACTCGGAAAGCTCGGAAAGCATCACAGACAGTGGGACTCGGGTGTTACACCCATTGTAGACAGTCATGACTCACAGAGTTATTTTCAGAGGATATACTTGATTTCTGCTACATTTAAGTGTGAAAAATCGCATATTCTGCCTTTAAGAAAAATCATTGTGTTTTTTGTTAGTTGCTAAGATACCATATGATACACTTTATTGTCCCCTTGGGGACATTTGTCTTGGACTCAGTGCTGCCAAACATTCAGCCATTTCAAAACAAACAAAACAGGCAGAAAGCAGCAGCATGGGAGTCCTTTCCTTACCTTAAGGTAGTAGTATCCCACTACACACAGGAAAGATATGATTGTGTGCAGAATAGCCAGGCAGCGAAGTGTTGGGGCCATGTAGCCTGTGCTCTCCTGCAGCACAAAATACTCCAGTGCACCCTCATCTTCCTCTTCCCCAGTTTTACCACGACCGTTCCAAGGGTCTTCATCGTCGGAGTAATCTCCTGTCACCTGAAAGGCAATTGAATATTTAAGGGTAACTCACAATTACTGTATGTTCAATCTTCATATATTACAATGTTTTCACTTCAAGCTTACTTTGTAGAAGAGCAGAATGAAATTGATAGCAAAAGCAACAAAGAGAGCCAGGAAGCGGAGGTTGTAGAAGTTTCTGGCCAGGTAATTCTGTGGGGGGAAAAAATGTTTAAAGGTGAGTATACACAACCACCTGTTTTATACTCTCTAAACATGCTCAAGATGATGGTTTGAATTTCTAAGAAAGCTGTGAGGGAAATATCTGACCAGCATCTTAGTTTGATAGATCTCCAAGCCAGCTAAGAAGCTGGCCGTGAAGGCTTCTGGGGGTTCTTTCTTCATGCCCAGCCTCTTCTTCGGCGCCTTTTTCGCCTCCAACGAGGACTGGGAAGGGACTTCATCTTTGGCTTTATCGTGGTCCTTCTTCTCACCGTCCTCTGAACTGTAACAATCATTGGTAACAAAAAATATACTCACTGCTGCACAATTACATATTCAAATACAATATCTATTTGTCCAATGGAGTGAACAAAACCACAGAAAAAGATCAAATCTTTGCCTCACAAAATCTTTAACTGAGGACAATTTCACATGGTCGACAGTAGCTTAGGACAACTCTCCCTAAGAATGGTTTGCGGCTGTGAATAGCTCCAAAAATTGCTCCCACTATCTGCTCCATCTCAACTTCTAATTCACAATGCCTGTAGTACAAATGATATTCAAGAGTTTGAGCAGTTGCCTCTTGTTTAACGTCTGAATGTGGAGAAAAAGCTGCTCTGTGTGAGTCTGCACTCTCATGCTGACAGAGCATATTTTTGTGGGAACAGTAATAGAAGTTTTACTGTTTAAAACAAAGCTTCATCTCTGAATGGAACTAATAAGAGCAAACTCGAACACAACACGCACACAAAAAAACGTGCATCTTGACAAAGAACCTGACATCTCTCATACTGTGACCCAGTTATCACCTGGACCCAACATACAGTTTTTGCTCCACTCTAACTGTGTGTGGCTATTAGCACCAGTGTTTGTGAATTGGACGCTTTTTTTGCAATAAGAATCACCAGTTCAAGTCCCCGTACGGACCAAGTGTGTAATTTGGGACTGGTTGCTGGAGAGGTGCCAGTTTTCCTACTTAGTGCGGAGTAGGGCTGCGTGCTAATGGCAAAAATCATAATCACAATTATTTTAATGGATATTGAGATCATGATTATTAAACATGTGGAATAAGTGAAAATAATATAAATATTTTATAATATATCATGATAATCAATAAGTACAAATAAATGAACTATGTTTTTTATAGATAGTGTTAATGTACTTTTGTGGCCAAAATATAACAACAAACACTTTGAAACATTTACTAAGCACAACAAAACCTGTGGGCAAATTATCGTTTAATCTGTGGCTCAATGGTAGAGTCGGTCATCTCTTAACCAGAAGAGCTGTCTTGGACAGATCCCTCTTGTTAAAGAGATTTTTAATCTCAATGAGACTTTTCCTGGTTAAATAAAGGTTAGATAAAAAAATAAAAAAGAAGGTCGTAGGTTCGATCCCCCAGCTCCAGTAAGTGTCCATGGGCAAGACACTGAACCCGAAAATGCTTCCACTGCTGAGTCAGCGTAGTATGTGTATGTATGAATGGGATTAGTTAATACTGTTGAACACTTTACACAGCAGCCTCTACCATCAGTGTGTGAATGGGTAGGTGTGACCTGCGTTGTAAAAGTGCTTTGAGTAGTCAGAAGACTGGAAAAGGTCTGTACAAGCTCAAGTACATTTACAATTTAATCTCCATGATCTTGTTGTCATGATAGCGGGAAGCCAAAAGTGTAATTGAAATAGAACTTGTTTTATTGCCCAGCATGGTGACAGTCCCTGTGCTGCCCCCTCGCTCTGACATCTCTCTATTGTTGCATATCTTTAAGTCCTGTTTGTGTTAGAGTATATTTCAGGCCTGTGTGTGTGTGTGTGTGTGTGTGTGTGTGTGTGTGTGTGTGTGTGTGTGTGTGTGTGTGTGTGTGTGTGTGTGTGTGTGTGTGTGTGTATGCGTGTGCGTGTCTCACAACAACAAAGTAAAAAGTTCAATTTCAATCAGGATTTTAAAAAAGCTAAATAAAAAAATGTAAATAACAGTTACATTTGGAAGGACAATAATTTAATAGAAACACTCACTCTCCCTTCTCAGAGTCAGATTTGTAGTCTCCAGGTGATGCACTCTTTTTTGCAGCAATCTAAAATAAAAAATAAAATCTTTGATTAGTTATTTGAACACTTTCTGTCTTGTAATGTAAAAACATGTGTTTCAGTCATTGAGAATACTAATGTGTCCTCAATCTCTATTAGCTTAGACATGCTAGGAAATAGGAGTTGCTATAAACATTGACCTGTGCCTTCTTCTGTTTCACGGCACTTGCAATGGACGGAGCGTCCCCCACCACCACCTCAGACACATCCCCCAAACCTGGCTCCGCCCCATGCTTCCCCTCTTTCTTGGGCTGTATGTTCAGCAGCTCAGCCATCAGGTCCCCCTCTGCTGCATCCCCCTGAGCCATCTGACCCATCTCTGCCAAAGCTGACCCCTCGTTCGCCTCCATCTTCTCCATCTCTAACACATCCCCATGGATCCCAAATTGGGTGGGGTCTGGCATGTTCCCTAAAATGTCTGTCACCTTTATGTTTTTAGCCCCTTCAACAAGGCCGCCTCCGAACATGGTGGTCCACAAGATATGGAAGAAACCCCAAACAAGGCTATAGACAAAGTGGAAGAGGCCTGTGATGATCATCCAGAAGAAAGAGAAGAAGCCTCGCACCAGCTCCCGAACACTCATCTTTCTGAATTTCCTGTACTGCCGCCTCATGCTCTTCAGAGTCAGCATCTGGCGGAAGTGGCTGAGGCTTTTTCTCATTGAGATGCAGGCGATCGTAAAGGCCGAGGAGGACTCCAACATCACGATCTCCTCCTCTTCCTCTTCCTGGTTTAAAGCTACACTCTGGTTGTCGTCCTCATCTTCCTCCGGACGCTCCACTGGGTCCGGCTCTGAAATCTGCGAGGCGAGCTGCATCTCGAAGATGGTGTCCTCACAGAAGTTGACAAACAGTTCCATCTTCTCGCTCTCCCCGCCTTCATTGACCACGTCAAAGATGAACTGCCGCTTTGACTCCTTCACTTGAGGCTTCTCCCACTGGGTACGACTGGACTCGCTGATCTCGAAGTAGACTCTCTCTATGCGCTTGGCTCCGCCCATGATCTCGATGCGACCCAAAAAAGGCTCAAAGTAGCTGAGGACGCTCTCGGCCAGGTCGAGAAACGTTGAGAGGCGAGCATCATGAGGCATGTGCTCAGAGAGATTGGTCAGCAGCACAGCTACATTAAAGCCGATGTCTTTGGCGGGCTCGTGAAATCTCTCCACAAACTGCTCGTAGTTAAACATGTCGTTCTCATCGGCCTCCGCACAGGAAAGAAGAAACTCGATCTCAGACTGCGAGTACTGCTTCTGGTTCTCCATGGACTTTTGGAAATCTTTCTTAGAGATGACCCCTTTGCTCTCCGGGTCATATTCCCTAAAGCTGTCAGAGGTCGTCAGGTCCTTCAACTTGAGGAACATGTCGAAGAATTTCAGGATCATCTCCACGTTGCTGGAAGATTCCACTAGGGTGTCCACCATTTGTTTGCCAATGGTACCATTGACAACATTACCTGCAATGTCAAAAAGGTCAGGGTAAGGTTCATACTCACAATAAGAAACTCTTAACAACATTCAAGTCAGCAAATCTGTGTGAAAAAAAGTGTTTAATGAAAGAGCATTATGTAGATGTTCAAAAAGTAAACCTTCAAGTAGAGAGAGCATCATGACGATCATGTCCTTCTGCAGGTCCAGCAGCTCCTTCAATAACTCAATCTGACTGGAGTCCTGTTAGTGGGAAACAAAAAGGGGGAAACCTTGTGACTCACACTTCACTATATCACACAGACTGTTGTTAGCCTCCCTGTAAGGGTACAACAACCCTGTCTAATATCCTTGTGGGATCAAGGCTGCCTCACTTTGCTGGGACCCACAATGGTCCTGCTGAGGCCCAGAAGGGCCGTCTAGATAACATCCATCCATCAGCACCAGGGTTAATGCTATTCTTCTGTCTGGGAGCAGATGGCAGGGTCAGTCTGACTCATTTAAGGTCTCTATGGAATCTGTATTCGGCATGCAATAAATCTGAGGCCAACTTTGATGTGCTACATTCAAAGCCCTCCACCTGTGCTTTCTTCATCCCTCTACTGTCAGAGTCAGCTCTTTCTGATGACCTTGAGATAAGGTTAGGTGGTTGGATTTTATCCATATACTGGCATCTTGGGGAAAGAGAAAAATATCACAGATTGAGCCATGCATCATGTAGCTGGGTGGAATGGCAAATGTAATTGTACTGCAGCAGCCTGAGGATATCCTTGAGCCTGGAGAGACCTCTAGTGGCCAAACTTATATTAAAGGAGCAGCTGGCTGACAGAGACAGAGGACTAAGAAGAGTCACATGCAGTAAGTGATTTAAAAGCATCACTACTTTTAAAATGACGGCAGACACAATTCAAATTGGAGTATTGCATTTTTCCTATGTCACCTAATCTTCACGTAGTGCGGCCTTTGACATGTATTGTAATTTATTGGATAATGAAAGATGTTTTGATGTGTCAGCAACAGACATATGGGAGCTGCTACAGATGAAACACCTTGCTGTAAGGCATCACCAACAATACATTCCCCTGATTTAATCAAATTGGCATCTCTGCAGTTAAACCTCACTCTGTCCTTGTTGTATACCGCTCTCTAACTTTAATGTAAAACTGTCTGCACGAATGCCAGATGGTCATTTTTCAGAAATCATATTTTGTAGTTCATCTCAAAGGGGCAAATTTAAACAACTTACCTAAATATTTTATACTGTATAATACTGATAAGAAGATCATGTGTTTTATTTGTTAAGACTGCCAGCAGTCATGAAGCTCTCCTTCATAGTCAAAGTCATGCTAAGCCATTTATCACCATCCCCTCTGTGATGTAATTTAGTCATATACAAAGTGGAACGAAATGGATAAACCTTGAAAGCAAATACAAAACAATGACACTAGTTTACTGCAGACGAAAGTACAAACCTGGGACAACTTCATCTGCATGTTGGCAAAAACATGCAGAAAACCCACCACTGCGTCCCACAGCCTGCTGTGAGCCAGACTCTGCTGGTTCCCAATACATGGACCCTGCATCACACAGCGTGAAAGAGGCAGAGAGAGAGGAGAGGGATAATCACAGAAACATCAAAGTTAGACTTTTTAACTCAGGGTTTAATGTGTTCTTGTAGCGGCGCAGTGTGTTGTGATGGAGTTACCTGTATATACTCAGTTAAAGAGTTGAAGACCTGCTTGGCCACTGCGAGTGCTCTGGAGAAATTCCTCTGACCGGCTTCGTCTATTACATCCTTACCGGAGTAGTACCAGTAAAAGTCGCTGATGGATTCCTTATAGAAGTAAACAAAAAGACATGCTTCATTAAACAACATATACAGAACAAAGACAAGACATTATCCTAGATCTATCTGTAACAGTATCATACCTGAAGTCTTAGCAGGTAGTCTACAGTACTAATAATGATGTTGACTGTAGTTGTGTTTCCTGTTTGAGTCCTCAGAAAGTTCTGGAAATCTAAAACAGATGACAAAAAAGTAAATAACTGGAGGTAGTGGAATCTTTTCCCCTCACAGGGTCTATTTCAAAACATCATTTGGACACATGCAGCACAAGGTAGCATCTTCTTCAACTTTACATTTTGAGAAAATGTCCACCTACCATTGTTGTGGCCCTCACAGAGAAGCTGCAGAAACCTAAAGAGATCCTTAGTGAACTCATCATTCTGCAGCACTTTGGAACCTGGGGACAGAAAAGGAGATTAACCGTCCCATTCGGCCATAAGAAGGTCGGGAACTCATTATTTTTTACGTCAGTTCAGGCATCAGGGCTTGCATAGCTTTCACTTCCTCATAAAGCTGCTGCCTAGTTGTCAAATGCCATTAAATAATGTGCACTATACTCGGGGTTCAGAACACAAGGACAGGGAATATAGTGCATCATTTCATAGATTAAAAACAGGGTTTATAGTCGGAATAAAACGGAGCTTTGTTGTTTAACACCAGCAAAGCTTTGTTGTGTCTGACAATCAAAGCTTTAGGAGATTTATTTCTTATAAATTAAAGTTTGTTAGTATAATAAAAGTTAGTAAATGACAAGCAATGGCTTCTTATAAAAAAAAAGGAAGGAAAAAAGTGGAGAGATTTGAGTCAGTTTTCGGGCATCCAACCCTGGACTGAACAATCTATCCGGATGTCAGAGGAGCATGCATGCGTTCCTTCAGTCCAAGGTACAAAGAAGGTGGTTGTTTTGCATTCAGGGTGAGGGGAGGAGGAGGGGATCGGGGGAAGGAGGATTGGAAGGAAATAAGGAGAGGGAGGGAGGAGTTTAACGGAGAGCAATCAAGATGTCGGCATTGCATAGGATGAGTAGAATCTAAACCATGTATTTACCCTGCTCACTCACGTTGACTGCGACCGATGACATAAAAAAAATGATCAGAAGAAAACAAACAAACAAAACAAAAGCAGACATAAGCAAAGGAGAATACATTTATATTCAATCAGAAGAAGTAGGAACAGGAGAGAATGATAGCGCTATAGGAGTATCTTTACATACACTGATTTGCGACAGACATGCGGTACGTTTAACGAGGTTTGTAGGGACGGTCTGCTCTGTAGGCAGGTGTTTGAATCACTAAATATCAGTGTAACAGTTACCATCACTTATGCCTGAGCTTTATGAGGTGAAAATGAGCTGGAATATGTATGAGGAAATAATATTTGTATACTGTATGCTACCCATCGGGTCAAAATTAAAGCAGATTTTCATGTATGTAGATGTCGTTTTTAGTGGCAGACAAGGCCCAGACAGGACTTAGACATACAGTAGCACAGGTTCACCTGCCTGATGGTGACATACAACATGACACACGAGACACACATGGCATGGAGAATGGGTGTGTACGACAGCAAACTAAAGAGCAGAGATGTTTGGATTAAGCTACTCCTGTTTAATTTGTCTATCAGCTACTAAAGAGTCTGACTAAAGACACATAACGTCATGGGCCTGTATGAGACACACGGAGAGTTCAACACCAAGCCTCATTGATATTATTAAAAGGCTATGAGCCATATGTGTGGCACTTCAGCTCACAGTTAGGACGGTAGAACTCTGTTTACCATTTGTACATGTATCTTCTTCACTTACTTGATCCTTCTTCAGTTACCATCCCCAGACCTTCAGCTTTATTTTGCCTTTCAAAGGCATTCAAGTCCAGGACGCTGTAGGGGATAAAAGACAAAGTCTGACCTATGATTCAATGAATTTCTATATTCAGTATTTCTGTAATATGGATGTCAGAGGGCTACTCCATCATTTCAGTATTGTGTTTCCTTTAAGTTGGTGCACTGAACAGGATAGTATTAGGTTGAATAATGTAATGATATTCAGATTTGAGTCCCTTATATATAGGTCAAACTCCAAATACAAAACATCCAACCTTTCTTACAATGCAAACAATAGTATCATTTCACTGAGGCTTCCCTGACCGATGACATCTAGGTTGTTGACAAAATCTAAATGGAACCATAAGTCATTGTACAACTATTGTTGCAGGCTTGGTAAGTTCTTTCTGTGACTGGTGAACTGACAGTGCAGTGCACAATTTGCAGAGTTGGCCTATGTTAGAGCTATTAAAACATGAGAGTGTAGTAGATACATTATGTGTTCTTCAGCGTTTGATCCCCTCACACTAGTGCAGCATGCTTAATCGAAGGCAATTAAGATTGCAGTCAACCCTGGCTGCTGATTGGTTGAAGCTTACAGCATGCTCCCAGTGCTGGCTTGTTTGTTTGATTGGAGGCTGTGAATATATTTTTAAACAGAGGTTTTCCTCCTCCGTTTAAAAAAACTAATCCCATCCACACACGCTCAGTTTTTAAAAACATCCACATGAAAACGCACTGTTATGACTGTCATGAGCATGCCAAGTCAAAATCGATGTCATTGACACGCTTACATTTTCTCGCCATTCCTCTGCAACCAATGACCATTTTACAAAGTTGTCCATTCAGGCGCCTCTGCCCGACAACATAGTGGGAGCACTAGTTTGGTAACGTGTGCTGTCGCACTAATCTCATGTACACAAAAGTTCCAGCGTCGCATAATGACGTCAAAATGGAGGAGAAACCAGCGCACAGTGTGACATTACAAGCCCCAAACTCCGTTTTCCCCGTCAACACAGAAACACCTTAAACAGAGTTTCTGAAAATCTTCACCTTGGAAGGAGTTTTCCCAAAAGATGTGTTTTCAGTGACCTGGAGGAATGTTTGCGTGTGTACAAAAGGCCAAAAAGCACCAATTTTAAAAAATACGCCTACGTGTGGACTTAGCCTCAGTTTGTTTGTGGTTTTTTATATTTTTTTTTGTATCTGTAATGACAAGAAAAACTTTCAGTAAAGTATTGAAATGAAGAGCCTGGACTGGAGTTTTTTTATGAAGCATGCGTCAGATATGTTTCCAGCTCTGCAGTTTGTGTGTGTGCAAGACGGAGCCACACTAACACCCTATAAGTTGAAGTTGAGAAATAAAACACAAAGTATGCTTTCCATTTTGTGTGTAATAATTATTTGAAGATTTGTTACCTGCACGACATCATCAGTCCAGACAAACTTTTAAAAAAGCCAACATCTCTTTTTTCCTTCAGGTAGTCCAGCATTTTCTGTGTCAAGATAAAAGTACCATCAACAGAGGGCTGTGCCTTTGAATGACACATAGTCTACCTGCAATCTACTGTGTGCATACCTGCTGGACCAGTATGTTTCCCCCGTTGAGGATAGAGATTCCTAGTTTGAGGGTGAAAGTCACCATAGCAGCAAGTCGACCTGATGATCACAAATGATACATCATGTAGACACTAGATGGCAGCTATAAGACGGCAAGAGGGTGAACTTGTCTTTTCCCACCTTTGCTGGCACTGATCATCTGAAGCACCATCTCTGCTGCTCCTCGATCATGAAGCCTCGCCTGCTGGTACAGCATTTTTTGCTTCTCCATTTCCTTTTCCTGTACAAAATCAATAACACAGTAGCAATCACACATCAATATAAATCCAAAACAAACAGAAATAGAAAAAGATTATTCCTGAGAAATCAATAGTACACCTCAAATGTTTTCTCTTTTCCTTCTTCCTCTTCTTCTTCTTCACCTTCAGCACAGCTCTAAGAGAGAGAGGAGAGATTGTGAAACCTGCAAAGCTTTTGTTGAACTGTTTAAAACTGAGCAGAGAAGAGAATTAGGTACCTTTGCCATCATATCTGCATATGCAATATACAAGGGATCCTCTTCTAAAGAACTAACAAGAAAGGAAAATACATATCTGATGTTAAAACCTTACAGAATACACAATCACATCACATCATTCGCTTCTCTTTATTAGATAAAGAGCAGGCCAAAACTGTTCTATAGCACAGATGGAGCAACGTGTGTGTGTGCCAGGTGAACAGGTGTGTTTACCTGCACTCGGTCAGAGCGTTATGGCTGAAATGCAGAATGAGCTGGTGAAGAGGGTCTGGCTGCTTTCTGATCTCCTCCTCCTCCTCTTCCTCCACTTTCGGCTGCGTTTTCTGAATAAACCCACACAAAGTAAGTCTCAGGCTTGTACGTAGCCTATATGCCATAGAATATACGTGTCTACTTACCTAATCAGGTACAATAATAAAAAAGACCCACAGTAGTACGGTACACTGATGGCATGCAGACGATAAACAAGCACAGTCACAGACTTGATGGCAGGCACACACACCAAGGAAGATGATCAGCAGGGTTAAATTGATGAGATTGAAGTTAAGCGTGACTCTCCATTAGCCTCACTTTTACACTTTATCATAGACTTCCTATGATAAACCGTCCATGGTAACAGACACGTTTCTGAAGGGCGTGTCTCTTGGTTGGTTGGATCATAAAGTTCTTCATCGGTCACATTCTTTTGATTAGAAATACTTTAGAATGAGATGTGATTCCTAAAAATGTCTAAAAGAATATTAGATTACCATAACTGTTATTCATTCAATTTGAATGTTCATTATTGAATACAAAAACCAGCAGCAGTTGGCACAGTACGGCATATCCAGATCCAGCATGTCCCCATGTTACTATCCATTATCTCTATTAAATACTTGAGGCTTTTTTTCTATCCATTCCCTCTATGCAAATGGTGCTGTAATGAGGAACAAAGTGCTCGATATTATTTGCACTTCTGTGAAGTTGTGGAGAAAGAAATGTCTACTTCTTCCTCAAAAAGCGCAATGAAAGTGTTTGTTTTTTTTTTTAATTCCTGAAAGATACAGCATCTTTCAGCAATGTCTTTTCTAAGTCCAAGCATCACAGCTGATGATGTTTGTCTTAGAAGGGACGCAGTGGTTGAAAAAACCATGACATCACTGGTGATGTCATGCTTGCTATAAATGGGCGCCCGGTTTTGAGACAGCTTATGGATGACTAAGTGTGACAAAGTGGTACCTGGTGGACCGATTTCAAGCACTTTGAACACTGAGACATAAAAAGGAGAAGGACTACGAGGGGGAACGCGGTGGGGCGGCACAAGTACTTACTGCAAGGTCCTGCACTAGCTTCTCCTCAAAAGAGTATTCCTCTGTTTCTATCCATATTCTCTGATAGGCCAGGAGGAAGAGGTTAATAGAGCGATGCCTGAGGAAGGTTGAGAGGAGATTAGGCGGGGTTAGAGAGAAGCAGGGCAAAGGAAGGAGACGTCCCCTTTGGAGGAGGTTAGTACTGGTTAGCTTAGGGTGCTGGGCATGTCCAACTGGTCACCTTAGAGAAAACTGTCATGTTATTTATAAAAACAGGGGAGTAGATGTTCTTTGATGAACTGTTGATCTAGGAGAGATCAGCAGGCAGAAATAGCAGTTTTAAGCTAGATTATTGAGTTTTTTCATATATGTAAACATTAACAACAATGAAGGGGATTTTTTTTTTTTCATTTAAGTTAAAACAAAAAGAATCTTTCCAAGACAAAATATACATGAGAAGATGAAGACCACTCTAAAGTCTGTTTCCGTATTACAACTCCACAAACAATTAGCTTAGCTTTGCACAAATCTTTGGCTCTTTAAACTTTTGTTAAAAGCTTCTGTGAAAAGTTTTTAGTTGATCGTGAAACAGACTGAAATTATTATTGATGCCTCTATGTGACCAATGAAAGCAAATGAGACCAAAGTTATTTTCTGTTTAGTTGTGTTTTATCGTCTCTAAATGCAGCTGCCGGCGCGAGGTGTCAGAGGATGCCTTCAATAACAGGCATCAGAGCGGCCATTGTTTAACATTGACACATACAGTACCAAAGCTCCCCTTACAGAAGCTTTACACATATTCAAGGCTAGCTTTTACCACCTGCTTCCAGCATTTGTGCTAAGCAAGACTGTTTCTCTGCTTACTTCACATTTAGCTTACAGACACAACACTTAATGCATCTCTGCATCCTGCTCTTTACCAGTATGTAATGTAAAGCATTTCTTAAATCAGGACCAGTAAAAACAATAAACAGCATGCACATCAGAAGGGGAGTCAAACCTGCAGCACAAACTGTAGCAGTAGGAAAAGCTGTGGGTAGTTAAGTAAGGAATGTAATGCAAGGTCATACAGTAGCAGTATTGGATCAGCACTACATTACCGTCAGCATGGAGAGCAGACTGTCATAGCCTGTGTTCTCATGCATTATCTCCAGCCAAATATGTCGGTAGGCTTTCAGGAAGTAATTATTATTTTTGTGCCTGAGGGAATGAGGTACAATAGAGTGTGACACTGAGAGGAGAACAAAAGGCTGAACAGAGAGACAAAAGAGAAAAGACGACGTCTGAATGCGTACAACTCAGGGGGGGGGGGGAAGAGTCGACAATATCCAGAAGTTTGACATCCAACCAGTAAATCAGATCAATCACTGCAAACAAGAAGCATAAAAGTGTGTCTGCATTGTAAATACGGTCTAACAATTAGAAGCTATGTTCTGTCATATTTCACTGCCAACAACTCTGAATAAATGAGTCATGCTGTCAGGCGGGCGGGACTGAAGATGGCCACCCATAGGTTGGTCCTCATAATTGTTTTCTTCCCTACTGTAGCTCTCTGCCTGACTACTTGTGATTGAGTTACAGAGCAGCAGGGCATGAAATTGCCAGTGTCCCTTTTTCTACTCCTTGATAACAGCTGCAGGCCAGACATTTGTCCTTACAAACGCAGGGAGGGAGGCTGTGCATTAATGCAGGGTCAGAACCCACAGAGAAAGAAAAATGAGAGTCCCGAGTGAGAAAGAAATACGTGTGGTGGTATTTGTCCATTAGAGGTGACATCACAACATGCTGTACTGTTTGCCTTCCACTGGGACCAACCAATGCAACTGTCATCTTTGAATGATTAAAAGGAATTACTTGAGTCTAAAATCAGAGCAGGAAAGAAGCAGACGCTGTAGGTGTGAGGTCAATAGTCATACCTTGGTAGGTTATAAAGTGGAGCCATGCGGAAACAGGCGACAACCGCTCGCTTCCTCTGTTTGGACAGCAGCTTCTGCCATACACATTTCTTTGATCTCAGTGGCTGTTCAACCTAATGGGTGTCGAAGAAATAAGTGTAAAGAAAACATGATTAATCAGAACAGTCGACCAGCATTTTCTACAAGGTAACTAAAGGGAATAAACATCGACTAGCATCAGATTTTTCCTCAGCGCTGGAGTTTAGTATTTTGGTGATTCATCATCAACTTTACTGAGAGGAAAAGCAGTGGCTGAATCAGACAGATTACAAAAAAATGATAAGTAGAACGTGTGGATTTTTCTTGATTTTACAATATATGGTTAATCATTAAGTGCTACGATGAAGCCACATCCTAAACAGATGATCAGGACCTGTGGAAGCAAAAGTTCTCTAAGGACCCTAAAATAAATCAAACTATGTATAATTAGCAAACTAACCTTAAGTACCATTAGCTGTGTATTTGATGATGTCATTATTTACCCCCAATGGGGAATCAATAAAGTCGATCTTATCTTATCTTATTATAATATTATTATAGCACCATTTTCCCTAAGGAGCTTTTCATCAGAACACACAAACTCAATTAACCGAGTCATGTTCTCCATGCTTTACACAAGTGAGCCATTTTCACATCACGATATGTTTGGGTGAGTATGAATGCTCGAGCAGAGACCTGCTCCAGGTTGAAGACAGCAGCAGAGATCCTCTGGATCCGGTCCACAACCCTGTCAGGATCTGGAGGCCCCTCGATCCTCATCGCTATGTCCTTGTATAGGTTCAGCTGCCACCTCACAGCGGGGTCCTCTGACTGAAGAGTTACACAGGAGGATGTTAGAAAACAACAAACAGTACACAAAAGTGGGAGGGGACGGGTATAATAACTTCATATTGATTTGGACATATTCACCTTTACTCGAAGATGCATATTCTGTCGAATGTGGTCTTTGACCTCTTCATCTGTGTCTCTCTTTTGAACAAAGAAGGAATAGTAAAGATAATCTATTACAGGGAACTGTTACTGTTTTCATGTTGAAGGGAAAAGGATCATGTTTGATCTCATATGACCAATGTATAATGTGTCGCTGGTGCATGGTCATATAGAAGTTGTCTCACCAGAAGGTAGCGCATCTTGGCCAGGGAGATGAGCTCTTGGTCTCCTGGGGTACACATGTTGAGGCCGATAGGAAGCATCTTCTTCAGAGCGGCCACGATCAGCGAGGTCTGAATGGAGTAGAACTCACCACGTCTTTTTTTGTGTCTCCTTTCCTGGTCTTGTCCTCCAGACTAGAAGAATTACAGGGTTAATCTTAAATAACACAACGTGGTGAATAAAAAAGATCGGCCAGCGTAAAATGATTAATTAGCTTATTAGCTGGTCTTTTAGCGAAAAACATACAACCCCAATCACACGGTTGGGACATTGTGTAAAATGTAAATAAAAAGAGAAGCTGATCATTTGAATAAACATTGAAACGACATGCTTGTTTGAAAATATCACAAAGACAACATGTCTGAAATATTCTTTGATTTTGGAAAATTATATGCTCTCTTTAAATTTGAGGTCAACAACACGCTTCGACCCCACTGTGCATGGACTGAGGAACAATTAGAAAATCATCGTCTGCAATAACAGTTCATCGCTGCATTCACAAATACTAGCTGAAACTCTACCATGCAAAGAGGAAAACATTTTTAAATCAGATGCTGAAACGCTGCCTTCTCTGGGTCCAGGCCCAAGGTTATGTGGTTCACACGTCTCAAGAGTCAAAACTCTTTCTGTTTGGAAATTCTGTAATCCACGTTCTCTGGGCTGAAGAGGAGAGGGACCACCCGGATTATTGTAAGCGGACAGTTCAAAAGGCAGCACCTGTGATGGTATGGGATGCATGAGTGCACATGACATCGTTAATCTGCACAAGTGTAAATGCACCATTAATGCTGATCCACAGAAACAGGTTTTGGAGCAACATGTGCTGCCAATAAGACAACTTCTTATTTTCAGGAAAGTCCAGGCTAATTTCAGCAAGACAATGCCAAACTACATTCTGCATGTATTACAACAGCGTGGCTCTGTAGGGAAAGAGTCGGGGTGATAAACTGACCTTCCTGCAGTTCCAACCTGTCAGCCATTGAAAATGTTTGGAGCATTATGGATCAAAAATATGACAAATGAGAACTACATTTAAATACATACTTTTCTGAAACGTTTTACTGGCCTCAAATTCAAAATATGCATATCATTTTCAAAAATCAATTACATTTAAACATTTGATTTGTTGTCTTTGAGTTGCTTTTAATTGATTTTTTTTTTTTTTTAATGATTTGCAAATGATCACATTCTGTTTTTATTTACATTTTACCGAATGATCCAACTTTGTCGAAACTGGGGTTGTTCTATTTAAGGAATACCTTCACTTCAGTTTTATCTGGAGGTGACTGATTTACATATTCTTCAGCCCTGACAGAAACTGTCACCAGACTGACTCTGAAGCATGACAAAGCTTCACTCCTCAGCAAAAAAATCTAGCAGAACTGATGCTGATGGTAGCATAAAGAGAAGCCTGCACCTTTGAGTCAATTTGAAAACATAATTTCCATATTAATGCATACACACAGACACACATGTACACACACAGTTATCACACGTCAACCACGACATCACATGAAATAGCCTCGGGAAACTTTTGGTCAAACACACGAAGAAAAAACACACACAATTCATCAACTGCAAACACACCAGTCACATGATGCTCAACAGAAGGGGCGGGGCTTCATTACTCCAGATGAGCTCTGCCCATGAGGGAATGAGGGAATGATGAAAATAACCATGTCACACATGATGAATGGAGACCACAAATAATAAGGGACATGATTTATATATTGAACTACACTATAGACTCAGCACAGCAGCACAAGCTATTGGCTTTTCTGCACGGCGACTGCAGCATCTAAGCCAATAAGCTGGCAGGTCAACGGCTCATGCACTGCATCACTCTACCTTTTCCTTAAAGGACTGTTTGAGACAGAGAGAAGGACAGAAAGAGAAAAGGGAGATAGAGGAAAAAGATGAAGGCGTGGTTAATGGAGGCACGCAGTCCTCGCATGGACGTGAACGTCAATGAAAAGCATTTGTTTGCCTTCAAACAGCTCACCAGGCAGACAAGAAATAAATGTTCTGACCCCCTTAATGCATGTATGGAGGAATATTACTTTACTGAGGGATGAGTGTTAGTCTTTTGTAATGTACTGTTAAATCATGCATGCGTAAGTTCACACACACAATCATAAGTCAAGGTCAGACACGATCCTGCTTATTCTGGATCCTTTTCAGCTTTGTCATATAAACATTGGCACATGTTTTAAAGGTCGAATGCATCCTTAAAATGCCTGAAAGACTTTGAATCTGCTTTCCTAGCAAGAACTTGAAGCAGTTGAGAACACAAAACCTACCTTAGCCATCTTGGTTTTATTATCTCCGGTCAAGAAGGAGAGGTTGTTGATTTCATTCTGGACCACAAAGTTCTGCTCCTCTCTTTTGAAGTTCTGAAGAAAGACAAATGTCAATGGAAGATATTTATGTTTCATCAGTGTTGGATTACTTAAAGGGCTGCTGTTTTTTTTTGGCGCTGGATATGAGACAACTTACATGTGACTTGCACCAGAGTATGAAAATCTCAGCGACCATCCTGAAGAGCTCATTGGAGTCAGCATCTGGTTCTTTCAGCCACCTGGATCTGCAGAAGAAGAAGACATAGATTTATTCATCCACTCTATCTTATCTGCAAGCACTAACATCCACCTGAACTATTCCTAAATAACCCCTTTTAAAAAAAAAACAACTTCATCATGCAGCTGTCAGTGAGCTAACCTGTTGTTATCCACATAGCGGATGAGCATGGGGTAAAAGGCGTACAGGTCCCTGCAGAGTACAGCGAACTCGTCCAGGATGAGCAGCTCCGCCTCCTGCGTGTCTCCTTTACTGTCGGCTTTCAGCAGCTCTTCCTCAGACACCACCTTCACCGTCTTCTTCTTCAGCTTCTCCAGCGTAGGCAGGAAGTGGCTCTTCAGCAGGTCTGCACGGGCCTTGCTGATGATAGGTTGCACGTACACTTAAAACGGTGAAAGAGAGAGAAAATGTCACTCTGTAACAGACGATCACATGAACGTAAAGACAGTCATTTCAAAACCCTATAGAAACAATCAGTGTGCTCTCTTGTGGTTGTGTTTTCTTTAGTAGCTCATACGGAGGCATCAGTATCAATTTCAGTCTGTTTCATAATCAGCTTAAAACTCCTCACAGCAGGAGCTATAAAACGTATAGGGGAATAAAGATTACTTGAAATATATATATATTTTTTCTGTTCTAGTGTAAAGAGAATAAAATAAAAACAACAAGTGGTAGGCTTTAAAACATAAAAAGGAAAAAGGAAGGCAATCATGTGTGGCCTCATGATGTCAATCTCCATTGTATTTACGCACCTGCAATCCTCTTCATCCAGGAGGCTTCGTCGATGCCCAGGTTGTTGTTGAGGATCTTGAGGATGTTGCCCAGGATGAGGCTGAGGTGCTCCGAGGTGACAGTGGTGCAGCAGATGCTGCCCCCGCTGGCCGGCTGGTTCTCCGGTCCCCTCTCCCACCAGTAAGAAAGGTAGTTACACAGCATGGGCAGCACCACCTCGATAACGTGAGGCATCTCGGTGTACCTTGCTCCAGACTCAGCCATGTCGTTGATGTCCTTCATCAGACCGTCCAGCCGCGGCATGCCGGGACACATCTCTACCACTGAGTCTGGTATGCCTAGGACTGAGACACCACAGGGGATACACATTACAACATTATTTACATAATCAAATTAAAGTTTTATTCTAAAGAGGAGGGTCACTCAAATATACAAACATAATGTGCAAAAAGTACGAAAGGAACAAAATACACATCAGATTATTTGAGCTGTCAAACATAAAGAACATCTCAAAATAATGAGATGATTTTAAAAGTCAGACACTTGCTTTAACCATAAAAATAGCTTTTTGATTTGACACTCTGGTCCGCCCCTGGTAATGACCTCGTCTATTTTAGAATAATTACATATGACTCACTGGCTCGCTCTCTGGCACTCTTTGTGTTAAAGACAGAGAAGGGGTTGTACGTGTTTAACAGCGGCTCCAGGAAGGCCACAGGCATGGCTCCAGCCAGGGTGGCCAGACAATGGCCGAGAGCTGGGAGCTGTCTTGAGGGACGAGGAGAAGATGTGAGGTCGTAAAAAGATGCTTTTAATATCAATATTGAGTCGAAATCAACACAAAGCTGTAGTTGAGATACCTTTCCACATAGATGTTTTTCCCAGTGCCCAGTGCATATAGACTGGTGAGGATTCGATAGCAGGACACCTGGACATCATCCACTGGAGAAAAAGAAAGAAAATGATAACAAGACAAATTGTAGTATGATAATAAAAGCAGGTTATTGGTTCTGCACTTCTGAGCTAAATGTTAACACGCCTGCTACTACGCTTACAGATGTTGACGTTTGACTGATGTCATGTTTTTGTGCAACATGTTGTTCAGCATTATAGTTTAGCTTGTTAGCATGAAACCCTAAAAGCTGATTTTACTTAAAGCAGGTTTTGTAGCTATTTCTAAATGAAATCAAATTTTAAACATAGCTTACTTTAACATATTATTCTGTCTCCACTGAGATTAACTCTGCATTGTGAAGGCCTGTGTAAATGTCCCTTGTTAATTTGCTAACTCATATTTATATGGGGGAATTTTAATATACTTTTGTGAGGGTAAGCAATACAAATGTTCCAGGATATAAAGCATGTCATCGCTGCATTACATCAGACTTAACACCGACACTTGACTGCAGTTCTTAAGACTCCTCTTGCACAACATTTTGATCATTCCTGTGCTGTCAGGACTCACAAAGCAGGTCGACTCCAAAGTGGTGTTGAGTGATGTGCTCAAACAGAGCTGTTAAAATGGGGAGCAGTGCTACAGTGGTGTAGTTGATGTTCTGCGACACCCCTTTCATCTGCGAGCGAGAGTGAGTGAACTTCCCCAGCTTCAGGTTCTCAAACGTCTTCTCCAAGTCCTCAGCTGCGTTCTCAAAGAACGTCCTGAGCCCCACCCTCACGGGCTCGGAGCCAGACTTCATCACCGTCCTGGTGGAGGGAAAGAGAGCGTGATAAACGACTGGCAATGTGCGAGGGCAGGGCTAAAATAAAGCTCAGGATACCCCTTAGTACGCAAAGGACAACACTGTTTACTCAAGGCAGGACACACTCATATATGCAATTATCTAATTCTCACAGTCAGAGAAGGTTTTTAGTCATGAAATATGAGGCATGAGTGTCAACCTTGACCTCCCTTACACTGAAACATAGATGATTTGATTTAATGAATCAGGTGGATATTTAAATCTAAGGTGAGCTTGCCAATATTACTCTGAAACAGCACACTGCATTAATTTGATTAGTCTGTCTATTTTCAGCATTTCACAGTTCATAACATTGCTGAATAAATTAGTCTTTGTCGCTCCTTGATCTGTCCCACAGGAAGGAGAAATAAAAGACAGAGAGTATGTGGGCATCAGCTGCAGCTCTTCGACACAAGTGCAGATTGAGCCTCATTATGTGAGAGCTGCATTTACAAACAGAACATTTTCTCGTTAGAACACAATAAGCTTTAGGCAACATGTGGCACATGAAATTTAATTTGCTCATTTAAATGCCACAAGATTCTCTTCCTTAATGCCAGTGCCTCCAGAAAGACAGCCAAATACTTACTGTTAGAAATAAAATGCCCTTTATTTAGCAAATGCCCTCCTCTTGGGCGTCAGAGGTTAGATTATAACTCATGGTTTACGTGGGGACAACTTCATTGGTTTCTCAAACAGTTATTGTTTAGGCTCAATAATAACCTGTCACAGGGCTGTTGTCTACATTCAAACAACTTTAATGGTGATTTTTATTTCAATTTTGTTTTTCAAGGAGGAGACTCAAAAGTGCCAGTCTCCTTTTGAGTCTCCACTGTTGCCTAAAATGTCCTCACCTGGTGTCCAGGGTGTGAGCCAGAATATGCAGACAGCTGACGATAGTAGTGGAGTCACTCCCTATAAGAACACAATCATCAGCCATCAGTATGATGTAAACACACACACACACACACACAGTCTACCATGCTATGTCTGTTTATTTAGAATGCCACACAAACTCTAAACAAACAGGGTTTAATGGATTTCTGCTCTATTTGATAAGGTTAGAGGATCTTTATCTAGTTCACGGCCACACTGTGATGTATTATATGCACTGTGGTTATGACACAAGCGTTTAAATATTGAACTCGGTGGTTGAGTTGATTGAATAAAGCCTCAAATCGAAATAATCCATCATCTCTTCCGTGGGCATGGCTTGAGAACCTTTGTTTTTTAAAAGCTCATTATTGTGGTGAAAAGGAAGACTGTTCATTGCATGTTGCTGGGCATTACATGAGACGATTGACACCATCCTTATTTCTGACAAATGAATATAAAGCTACACCATGTGTGGGTGAATTTAGAAAAGCATTTAGAGCGGAAAGCCAGTCAAAAAATAAATCATAGCTCTCTACAAAGTAGGAAAAAAGAACAGCCTGCATACTGTTTAGCTCACTGGTTAATGTAATACATCTTGTTTGTTTAACACGTGACAGAAAAAGTGTTACAGATTAGTACTGCAGTATGAAAAATAGAGCTAAGAGCTAGAAACCAAGAGAATCCCTTTTAGACATGATAAAACCTCACTTACTTTTTTCACCACACGCTGTCATACATACACACACACACACACACACACACACACACACACACACACACACACACACACACACACACACACATTGCTGACCAGTCAAGGCAACCAGCTTACCAAAGAGAGAAATCCTATGTCTGACAAGAGCTGCCAGTTTACAAAAAAGGCTGGAGGTGTGAAGGACAGAAAAGGGAGTTCAAATTAGTTAAACTAAGTGGAGAGAAGATTAGTCATCAAGAGTTAAGATTTTAAATAAAGATGGTGAAGAATTGTGTTTCTCATGCTTCATTGTTGCAGCGTAAAGAATTGTTTCATTTTGTACCTGGTTACCATCTCCTTCTCCTTGTTGGAGGCGTAGCCGCTACTGCTCAGGTTTTTATTGGGGGAGGAGAGGAAGTAGAGGGAGTGGTTCTTAAAGTACTGATCAATGAGCGGAAGAAGAACCTGAGGGAAGATATCACAAAAGACAAGACCAGATCATATAAATAGACATTTAATATAAAAGACCTATCTGTGTGGACAATAGTTGTAATTACATAGACACTTACTTTGGCAAAAAACTTGATTTCTTGTTCATGAGGGGACCTGTCTGTTTTTCCACTAGCGGCCATGGCCTCTGGATGGATATGGAATGACACATTTAATAGAAAGAAACAATACTTCCTGAAGTTCTAGCAGTCAGGTTTTATGTAACATGAACTTACCCAGGTGAGCAATGAACTCCTGAGCTGAGTCAACATACTTGAGCAGCTTCTTGAGAAACTTATAAGCAAACCTCTTCTCCATGGATGAGGAATCCTGCTCCAAGTCCTTCAAACCTCTGCAAAAGAAAAAAAGAGTGTTAAGATATTTGCAATAAATCACGTTAGAAATCACAGGATTCTGAAGTAATCCATATGATAGCGTTTGAGGGGGATTCTAAAATGACTGACCTTGTGATGATATAGCCATTAATCTGCAGGAAGCGGAAAAGGTCCTGAGCCTTCTCTCGATCGCGGGCCTTTTCCTTGGCTGTCAGTGTTTCATAAGGCACCAACAGAGGGTGTGTCCCCCCACCTGAAACCAAACAAAGACCTGTTTTAGGGCAGATGGTTCACATTAAGTGGACATTCTGCTTAAATTAACAAATTCAGTCCAGATGAGCAAGGCAGAAACATGCACACGCTCTTAGACAAATACAGAAACAACCAAATGGCAATCTTCATCCACCTAAGCACACACACACACACACACACACACACACACACACACACACACACACTCAGGCACATGGTCTGATTCCTTTCTGTTTGGCAGGTATGTGTGTGCTGTAATATATGCTTCTATGATTGACTTTAAGATGAAATCACCTCTGCTTCCAAGGTCGCTCTTTTTCTTCTTGGCCCAGATGTTATGATAATTTTCAGATAACACCTCCACCATCCCCTTGGAACAAAATAAATAACAGTACATCTTAGTGTGGCGCATTTCCCACCCACGTTACTCACTCACATTCAGAAATAATTGCTTTTCATCTCATGTTCAGACTGATAGATTGTTTGATGTGTACAAAGCACAGCAAAACATAATATGTAAGGTCGCTCACCTGCAGCTCTCTGGATAGAATCACGTTGGTTGTGTCTATTGGGCTCGGATTGAAGCCGTTTGCCTAGAGTTTAAGAAGATGCAGATTTACAGTCAGGCATTGAATATAAACAGCTTTAAAAAACACTTTGATTAAACAAGATTTCAGCTTTAATAGCATTTGTTAAAGGATTAATCGATGTCTTGAGGCTTTGGGTCTATTGTGCTATGAGATTAGCAACTAAAATTAGCTTAGTGTCCACTGGAAAATACAACTAGATCTGAATATCTGAAGATGCATATAGCCTATTCACTTCTCACTCTCTTTATCAGTCTCCAGTTTTCCACCAGATCTCAAAGAATTACTAACACAATAATTCAATGTTATAATGAGCCAATGTAGATGATGAATCTTCTTCAGTCATACAGGACCGCTGGCTTTGTTTAAATTGTGTTTTTGAAGTTTCTTTGTTTGACCTGCCTTTGATACCTATCTTCCTGCCATGCCTGCCTTATCTTAAATAAATGTGCCTGTAAGTTTTCAGTTTGCATTTTATCTTACTGGCTGTGTTAAGAAATATTCCTCATTCACTCCAAACCATGAAAGTTTAAAGTCCCTGTTGGCCTAGATGATTAGCGTGTTCAAATCATATTTAAGGGGATTGCTAAAATAGACTAAAAAAAGAAACACCTTAATGATTATATTACTCATAAAGGAGTAGGATTACATTTTCAGGCATTCAAAATATAAGGTCATGCGTTAATTGTAATTCCAGAGACAAACAACATTGTTAGGATAATTGGCATATTTTTCCATTCTTCTCATAATATCCCCTTCCCTTTTTGGAGATCCTGCATAGTTTGTGTTTATTTGTCATATTCTCAGTACTTCACCTGCGAAGACTGAGAGATCTTCCTCATTTTCTCCGTCTCCCTCAGAGACATGCTTTCACAATCCTTGGTCCTGTCGATGCTCCAGCCCATTGCCAGCATACTCTTCAGGGACTCTCTAATAGGCCATCTGTAAATCTCTTTCTCCTGAAGCCCACAGACAGAAATTGGGGGGAAAGAAAGCCAACACTCTCAATATTCATGATATTTCATCAGTTTGAATCTTCTTAACAAATCTCATATTCAACATTTTGTACCTTCTCTGTGAGGGCTTTGTAGGTCCTGAGCTGAGGGTGAATCTTTGCCTTCTCATCCACACAATCTCCATATTTCCATCCCAGCAGCACCTGAGGAGCAAAGCACAGAGGGACGCCCATGGGTCAAAGGAATCTTCATTGCCGTCACAGTCCCCGGAGGATGTGATTTATTACTCGAAAGACTGGTTAAGAGATTAACTGTGCATCACACGTTAGGGAGCCACAGTACATTCAGTTCCTGCTGTCCTCAGCTTTTGTTAACTTTTTCTGACGAATGCAACAATTCAGACTAGGCAGTTGGCAAGAAAAAGAACACAGGGGCCTGCTACACAGAGACTGGCACAATTATTGTCAGCGTACCCAAAGTATCCCCTACAGAAATTGCTATTAGAAAACATAATCAAAGGAAAAAAATGAAATGAAACAAAATAGAGGCACTCATTTGAATTTGTTTTTCCACTTACATATGGCTGAAATACTTTCTCACTGATTTTGCATGCAGTAACTGTATTCTCCTCATTTTCTTACTGCACTCAAGACTTGTTCCTGGTCGAATACTGAACACTTCTCTGTCCATTTTTTCCAAAGGTTTTCTATTTGGCATTACCTTCTCTGCCGACCACTTCTCATGGGAATGCTCTGCGTATCTGTTGGCAAAGTACTCAAGCTTCTCTGGAAGAGCAATGCTGGAAGAGGACAAGAAAAAGGAGTCAGCTCGTGTATGCAAATGCATGTTAACTCTAAGTCTTGTAAAGTCACACACTGTGCATATAATCACAACGTATGATACAATCAGTCAGGCTGAAACCAAAAAGTCTTATCGATGTCTGTCTCCAACTTGGCTTACTTAGCAGTATTGATGGGTTTGGGGTCAAAGTTGCCCTGAGCGTCTACAGAAACAGGCTTCTCCAAAGCGGTACAGATAGAGGCGTCCACGTAGTCCGGGGGCAAAGCTCCAGCTATGGCACTAAGGCAAGGCATGGCCATCTTGAAAAGCTCTGCGTCGTATTTCTGCACGGCCAGAGGAAGAAATCAAGAGGTTAGAGCAAAGGCCGGCTCTTTATTTTATGTTACTTGTGAAACATTATTTAAAGAATACATGTAATGTGGTTAGCTCTTTTAAAGTGGTACTTAAATAGAGCTACACAGCTCCTTCAGCAGGGGGGAGGCAGAGCTAATGAAGAATTATTCTAAAAGCTAAGGAACCCAATTGCAAGAAGCTTCGGATCAATGATGGCTGTCAAGATATTGATGTTTTCGGGCCAGCCCTTTTGCACAGCCTCTTTTCATGAGTGTGCATTTAGCGAGATGTGCTGAGTGCAGCCATCTGCATCTGGAACACATCTCATGAAATTGCGGCCAATGAGTCCCTCACATGCAAACATGTTAATCTAGACTGTGATGAATGAGGTGACTTTATTCAACAGTTTATCACTCTAGAAAGGTGTTGTGCTAAAACAACAAATGGCTTTTTAAAGAAGAAGGAGATGTCAGTCTTGTTCACATTAATGAATGTTGCTTAGAAAAATGATGAAGTCTTGCAGAGAAGAAGGACCCTGATAAAAAAAATCTTTCCTCACCCTCTGGGACAGAGAATCAAACACTCCCCAGAAGATTTTCTTAGTGAGCTGCAGTTCATCTTCTGATGCTGTGCCGTAGCTGCCCCAGCCTGATGGGAGGCAGTAGTACTTCCAGTTCTGCTCATAGTGGTTGGTTAGCAGCTGGAGGACATGCACACACAGAGCAAAAAGTCAAGAAAGAAGATTGTGACACATAAAACAGAAATGAGAAAACAAGATAGTTGTCTATGTTTTTACGTGATCGGCTCTGGGACATGCAGGAATAACACCTCAAAGGAAATCATCTACCCACGCTCGGATCAAATGAAATTCAAATGTGCACATGAGAGTATAGAACAAGTGTCTGCAATTTCACAGACTGATCACAATCTATTACATCTGCAGTATTTTCTCTCTTGTGGCCAGATGGATGGAGTAGAGTAGTGGAGCCAACAAGCCTGTAATCACACACTCCAATACTTCACCCCCCTTGTTTTCCCTCCTGTAGCTGCCCACTACCTCCACACCCGATGATTAACACCCTGGGTGTATTAGAATGTGCACCTTGGAGAGGGTATGTGTGTAAGACTGAGAGTGAAAGGTGAACACCACTACTTTAAAGGCACAATAGAGTTGGTGGAAATAAGTTGGTGTTATCTTTCCACAGAGCTGACAGTCGACTGAATAAAGGTAAAGCAGGGCCACAAAGCAGGCAACACGAGGACACAACTTCAGTTTGCTTATGTTTCAAAGAGAAAAAGGAGGAAACAAGAAGGAGAGCAACAGTCACAATGGGCTTTAAAATAGTGAGAAAAGTAAAGAAATTGTCGCCCACCCTCAGAGGCATCTTGCAGTAATCAGAAAGCAAGGGCACATCAAAGACGAGGCGGCGCAAGAGCTGCTGCAGCATGGAGGGGCGAAGGTGCCTGCAGACAAAGGTTAGAGAGAGAGAAAGGGGGGGGATAGAGAGAGAGATAAGAGCTCTGCTGCCCTGGGCTGTCTAAAACCAGGACATCTTCAAAATCTGACACATTTTGTCTCAGTAATTTAGAAGGAATTCTTCAAGCCTTGCACTGTTTGAGTTTGATTTAAAGGCAGATAAAATGTGTGGTTGATCTTTTCTGTTCCTTCAAACTGAGAGTTAAACTGATTATTAATTGAAAAAAAAAAACTTTTGACTCTACAGATAGATCGTTTTAGATGTGTCTCACTTGCAAACAGCCAACAGGCACTCCTCTATAGCATCTCTCTGGGCCTTGGTGAGTGAGCGGCCCTTGGACAGGCGGTAGATGGTGTGCAGCGTTGAGTCGATGAGGGTGGCATAGTGCTCCGTGCCAGCAAAGAGAGGAGCACAGCGGGTGAGCAGGGGAAGTAAGGCTGAGCCGATGTAGCGGTTCATGGCAAGGGCCGTCTCTGTGGTGCACAGACCCTCCTGTAGGAAGAAAGTCAAGTTTCTTTATACAGAGACGTCTATATTTAGTACAATCAGAGTGCTTTACCTTAAGTTAAAACAAAACATTCAAAAGATTCGGAGTATAAAAGTAACAAGTCACAAAAATAGGACATTAAAATACTAGATATGTTAAAATGAAAAATCAGAAAAACAGAAAGAAAGACATCAGGCAATAATAAGACATTTAAAGGCATTCTCACTTTAGCACCAGTCTAAGACCAAAACTAAACTTTCACTTGGCCAAACCTCTTCTGTCCTTCAGCGCCCTGCCTCCCCGCCTCCCCTCCTATCCCTCTCTTGATGATTTGACCGAGTGCAGCTGTTTGTAGGACTGATATCCATTCTGATATGCAGCTCAAAGATGATTTTAGACCAAACAAAGTATTTTGTTTGGTCTCCTTCAGTTGTTCTCTTTACGATAGCGCCATAAAGCATCATAATGCCTCGACAAACAGCGCCCTGTCACTGAGTGGTAGTGGCTGCCTCTCTTTCCCAAAGTGGTTGTGCAGGAATAACTGTTAAAGAGGGAGTGGTTCGATTAAAAAAGCCTCTGAGTAACACATAATTAAGCTCATGGAGGTGTTGTTCCATCAGTGTGAACACGGGGCTGAGAAAAACAAAACCCAAAAGGACTTTGACTTCATTTTTTTTTTTTAAAGACATTACTCAACGATATATTTAGATAGGATATATTTGATATCTACTATATTAATGTTTAAAATAGCGCATTAATACATTAAAAAAGTTCAAAAGTAAAACAATATGTGACAGTGGTAAAATACATTTATTTTTATGGACTCTTACAAAAGAAAAGTTTGATGTTGCTAGTGGTTTTGCAATTTCTGCCTTATATGGTATAATATAGCTAGCGTATGATGGCTAATGCTAGCAAATGTTAGCTGTCGAATAAGTCCAATCCATCAATTTGTTCCCTTGTTGCTGTATTTCAAATTAACTTTTAATATAGTATGTGATGAGTAATACATTTCATGAACACATTCGTTTATATATAAACATATAAATGCCATATAGTGAAATGCATTATGTATACAGAATATTTCATAGATACTATTAGACCCAAGCTTTGACCCGATGTACTTTAAAGCATATAGTTGAGGGAGCCATGTTCATGTTGCTCCACTTGTCTTCATCCACTTATAACTCCAAAAACCTTTAATTGATAATTAAGAGTTAAAAGTATTACATCAATTATCCAAGGAGAAACTAACTAGACTTAATAAGAAGCACCTCTTTTAAACCTCATCAGTGTAAAAGGTTGCCCGATACTATTGATCCTGAAAAAACCCTGATGAAGTTAATGTTACAGAGGCTGTCCATTCATCACTTCTTGCTTGCATTGTTATCGGTGTTACCTACCGTGTCCAGGGATGTAGCTGCCCTCAGGTCAGGAAGGAAGCCCACCTCGAGCAGGTGAAGCAGAAAGCTCTGGTCCTCTATCCCATACACCCTGTCCAAGAAGAGCACCATGGGGGCCTTGTGATCCGGACAGAAGCCGGCCGACATGTCTGGCTCTGTAACTGACCCGTCTGAGACGGATTAGGAAAGGGAAGGCACAACACGACAGAGTAAACCACACAGATGTGGAGCGACAATATGCTCGGGGAACAGGCTACAGTAAATAATGAAAAGTCTTTTCTGATTAGGGGACTCGTGTGTATTCATTAGGCAGCGTACAGCAGCACGCAGATGCAAGTTTTCTGGTGCTGAAGCTCGTCGTCTTCACTCTTGGCCTCCTGACAGAGCCTGTGCAGCAGTGCTCAGGGCAGCAAATTTAAGAGGTGAGCCTTGCCATGCTTACGCCGATCAATCAATAGAGCATGATAGCTTGCTATAGAAATGATTTGGCTTACTCAGAGCTATGGGGGTGTGCAGTAAAGCGCTGTGCTGATTAAAAAGGCATGAGGGGTGAAATATAATCAATAACTTTCTGCCTTGAACTAATTGTACAGACTTTGGTAACCATTGTACTTTCACATGAGCCGCTCATCCTGTAGTAGGATGCAGATGAAAAGCACGGAAGTGTAAAGGGGATTTGTACAGAATGCTGATAATGTGTTTTTAACTCTGAGCGTCCTGACCTTTGTTGGTGACGGGCATTTTGAGAGGTATGCTGATAATTCCCACCAGGTCTTCTGTAGGCACCAGAGAGCGCAGAATGGCACGGATACGGAGGGCTTCACCTTTGCCCTTGTTGATGAGCTGAGGTGCAGTAAAACAGAGTGTAAATAAAGAAGACTTATCCCCAAAAATATTTTCAAAAAGTCACTGTTCCTTCACACTTACATGCATCTCTGGGGCACATCGTCCCAGCAGATCGATGAGCGCAGAGTAGAAGGACATGATTGCGTTTCCCATGTGCACCACCTCCTCCTCGTCGTCACCATCAGCAGACCTAACAGGCGCAAGAGTGAAGAGCAAACACTGAAGGCGAGGGGGGGATAGAAAGGGGTAAGTCCTCTGCATTGATTTGATAAGCTTTGCTTGATCTTAAAAGGCTTACACGTCCGAGCTGATTCCATGCACAGATCCCGGCAGGTCCAACGCCGGTGTCTCAGAGATCTTGATGGCTTCCTTCATGGCGGCCAGGAGACCGTTCCCTCCTTCTCCCCTCAGAGCGGGTCCAAAACACTCCGGACGTCTGATAAGCAGCTTGACTACAACGCTGGAGTTCTCCTCCACACTCTCACCTTCAACACAAATACAGAATCTAGTAAGTTTAGGCATAGAAGATAAAGCAGAACATACAACACACACACTCTGATTTAAAGTAAACACATCACTGTCCCTACAGCATCAGGCACAACTTAAACATTTCCTAAGCATCTGAATAAAGCCCTTTGAAACTCAATTGGAGATATATGGAAAGAAGTGGGGAGACAGAAAGAGAGGGTGAGCAGATGGTTATTGTGGTCGTACCATTGACAAAGACAGCGAACCGCAAGAAGGAAAGGTAACGCTCCCCTTCTATCGGGTTCCAGCCGATGTCTGGATAACCTTTAGCCAGGAGCATCGGACAACTCTGGAGACCGCAGCCAGCGAGGTAGGTGACCACCTACAGGGACGGCACAAAGACAACATCATATTCAGATGAATGAATTAAGTCTTTATTGCCTCTAGGGGAATTTGTCTGTCACCAAGAGCATGATAACATAAAAGAGTCAAAAGACATCAACAGCTGTGCCATTTAAATAATATTTACATAAAAACATGAACAAAAAGCCTCGCTTGATCACATGTAAGGGGTGTCAAGTAGCAGGTTCAGTAGAGTGTCACGTTCAGTATAATCAGAGTTTATTAAGCAGCTGAATGCTGCGCGGTAAAGAGGAAGTCTCTTTTAGTCCTCATCTTGGGCATTCTGTACCTGCGCCATGAGGTCAAGAGGTCATACTCAGACCAAAGAGGGTGCAGTCGGTCTGCTAGGATCATATTTGATAGATTCAGTGTATACGGTCTGTCAGGTAAGAAATGCTGCACATTTGATTCCCAGTTATCTTGCTGCTTAGTCTAAGCCCCAGCACTGAACACAGAAGGTTAATACACTTACAATGAAGCAATCTCAGCATGGTGCTGTCAACATCTAAGACTTTGCAGAGTTACTTTCTGCCATACTGCAGTAGTATGAAGTTTCACCTTGTCCAGATCAGGTTCTTCCAGAGCCAGAGCCAGGCCGTTGTTATCCATCACGGAGGACGCAGCCACATCCAATGGAGTCGAGCCTCTCATAGCTGGTGACGCTACAAAACAAAGCACAGATATAGAGACAAATGTTTAGCTCTATTTGATATAGCCTGCGTCTTCACATATCTATACAGTGATACATAGACAGCAGGGGGCGGTGTTTCCACTCCTCTAAAGTTATGAATATCAGCCGATCTGCCAATAGCAGCTCAACATCAGTGTAACATATCCCCCCAAACACTCTCACAGAGCCTTTTATTTATTTATTAATACAGGATATATTTATGTACTTTATTTATAGGACTTATATTAAGGGTTCACATAACTTGTTGTCACCTGTTTAATGAGCAGTCTGTGAGGTGTGTGTGTGTTTGTGTGTGTGTGTGCATGTATACGACTTGTGTGTATGCACCCTGTAGAGACACTCTCTCGCCCCAGCAGGGTGCTCTCTGAGACTGTGGCACTGCCGTCTTCTAACAGAATGAGAGATGAGTCGCTCTCGCAGATAGATTTTCAGCACTCAGACTAACAGTTACACACACACACACACACACACACACACACACACACACACACACACACACACACACACACACACACACACACACACACACACGTCTCCTATACGTGAGCTCAGAGGCTCAGACTAAGTCCTGTGATGGAAAAGTAGAAAGTGTGAGACATATGAACAAGAATACTGTCTAGTTTTATCAACTAGCCTTTCAGATTCTTTTACATGTATGCAAGATTCATGTCTGGTCTTCATAAATAACATCACACAGATTACAGTCTGGACCTGCTCTATTTAGAACGTTTCCTGAGACTTTTTGTTATGACTTCTCATGGTGGATTATGGGAAAGTTGGTATCTACACAAGAGAGACAAAGATGTGTACCCACCCAGGCCCACACTGCTGTTCTCCAGCAGGTAGCTGAGGTGGTCGAACATGGCCTTCTGGTTCTGGCGGCTGATCCGGCAGAAGTAACACAGGAAGCGACAGCAGCTGGCCACCATCTTGGGAAAGGCGATTTCCTGTGGAAGGGCATATACAGACCAAGTGGGGTCAAATATATTTTTCTCGTTGGATTTTAAAACAATACGATTTGAGCAAAAACACAGCTAAAACTGCTTCACATTTGAAAAGAGTTCACGAGGACACATACATCTATTTGACTTGTCTTTATGTGTGGACAAAATTGTCACTCTAAAACAAAACAAAAAGTATCAGTAAAAAAAAAAATGCATCTTCTGGGGTAACGTGCTTGTTGTAATGACTTCCTCCTGTCTTGTTTCTGTGAAGCTCCCGGTATGTTTGGTGTCTAATTAATGTCTAAAAGGCCCGGCACCTTCACACACTAGCAGCCAACCAGCCAACCACAGACTGCCCTTCCTGCCCTCCCTCCCAGACTCCACTGCTGTCAGCCTGACGAGAAAGCCCACCTACTGGGACCACGTCTTCATTAACGCATGCTCACCCTGCGCCCAGAATTCACACACAATTGATAACAAGCAAAACTGGACTGAAACACAAACTTTTTAAATGAGCAACATTACTTCTGTTGAGGTGGAGCACTAAACCTCGAGGGTGCCTCTTTAGAAGCCTTAATAAAAAATAGTACAAATACAGAGGTTAGAAGTTGTTAAACCTGGGATTTGTCTCCTCCGAGCACATTGACCATGACCTCCATGACGGTCTCATGCATGCCCAGTATTCTCATTAGGTTGGGGTGCTGGTAGAACACTTTGTTGTTCATGATGTCGCTGTAAAGGAGGGGAAAAAAAACATGCATGAAACCTGAAAAAATATATGATTTTTAAAATCTTGAAACATTTAGACGACAACTCAAACATTTCAAACACAACCTACCCAAGCCCATCAATCATGAGCTTCTCCTCCTCTTTCCCCATACGCACAGACAGCAGAGATCGGATCTGGCCGAGGGAGGCCAGGAGGTTGATGGTGTCTTGGACCGAGACAGCGCTGATGGTGTAAGTCTTCCTCATCGCGCGGAGCAGTTCCCCGATGCTGTCGTACTGCCGCCTCAGCAGGCTGAACATCTTCCGGACCAGCTCAGGGTCCTGGATGAGACACTCCTGGGCCCAGCTCACCATCGTCTGGGAGATCAGCTCCTTCAGGTTGGCTGTCAAGACAGGTTGTTAAAGATTGTAAGATAACTCAATGATGTCCTTTAATAAAATGTCTTTTTTACTTCCTAAATATTCTATTAAGCACTTTAAGTTTAACCCTTATACACTTTATAGTTTATATCACTCTTATATTTGATGATCTGTTGGTGCTCTTCATTTTTATTCTTATTTAAACAACCTGACTCTCAATTTTTTGGGAATTAGAAAAGTTATACCTGAGCTTGTCTTCAATTCTTTTTAACCAAAAAGTGACTGAAACTAAACACTAATTCAAAAATAAAACAAAGGAAAACTTCTCTAACTGCAAATTGTCACAAACTTTCTGTTTAATACAACATATGTGCTTTAACCCTGGAAATGAACACATCGGCTTATATGTTGTATTGATTTAAATGTTTGAACAGGGTACATTATTATGACAGATTTTAATATTAAATTAGGTCTCAATGTGAGATTTGACCTTTCTTCAATTACATATTTATTAGAATTCCTAACGTTGCTTGTAAAAGAGTTGAGCCAGCGTGCACGGTTCATCTGCACATGTACAAAGTAGGGAAGGTACCACAGAACCTTCCCTGTCACAGAAACGCAAATAATAAAGACGGGTTTTAGTGTAAAAATGTTGGGCTTTGGGGCGCCTGTAGCCTAGTGGTTAGTGTGCACCCCCCACGTACGGAGGCCAGCATCCTCAAAGCGAGCGGCCCGGGTTCGAATCTGACCTGTGGCTCCTTTCACCCATACCACTTCCCACTCTCTTTCCCCACCATATCTGATCCTCTCCATTGTTCAGAAATAAATCTTTTTCTTTTTTCTTATTTTCAACAACCAATTAGATTTTCCTTAAAAACAGTAAATGGTAGAAGTAGAAACACACAAACAAACATACATACACACCTCACTCGCACGCACGCACGCACGCACGCACGCACGCACGCACGCACGCACACACACAGACATGTCTATTAGATTGATGTTAAAATGGGACAACAGTTGACCGGGTGCTTCAATTTTTCTTCAGTTCAAAAGATGCATTTCTGAGTCTTTCTGAGCATTTCTGATTTGTAAGTGGCTCAGTGATGCAAATAAAACCTTGGGCACACAAAAAACACAGACAACGCCTTCAAACTCTTTCAGTTGGTTTAATGCTTTTATGCTTTCCACCACCTTAACACGCCCGAGCTACTAAAGAGGAGGTAAAAAGCTGTGATTCAACAAGGAGTTATTCTCTACGTAAGAGAAAACACAGCATGCAGGTTCATTCATAAAAGACACATATTTTCAGCAGATCAGAAAAGAAAGTCCTGTTATGAAACAAATTAGTGAAGGGGAGTGGACACAGTATTAACTGTTCTGTACAGTATTCTTCTTCTTCTGTGGTTTGATTTGAGACATTTGTTTGGACAGCTCGTGGGAAGGGTACCCTGAAGGCTTCATTAAATCTGGATCAATAGGATGTGAGTTATTTGTGAGTCTGTTCTTTGGGGTCTGAATGCACAAAGGAGAGAAAGACATCAATTAAACAACTCAGAAGCATAAAAGATGGAGCCATTTATGTGCAATTGATTTCCTTACAAGAATTGCAATTAGCTGATTGCATTTTTAAGACCCTTGTGTCTGTTTAGTGATTGGATCTGTTGGTTTTTCAAAGACTGTATGACACCAAGCTGTCAAGCGTTTTTTTTTTTTGTGTGTGTGTGAGAGGTGGAAGGGAGGCAGCAGAATGTCACAGTCAACCGTAACCAAGCTTTCCCTCGTGCAGAGTTGCGTGGGCGTCGGAGAAAGGGCACGAGTGTCAGCTTGTTCCAAAATGAGAAACAGCGCTTCTTCCTTTCAGCCAAGAGGCTTCACCTGACTCTCATTCTGTCACACTATCAAACACACTTGTTTGTTCCCTTTCTGTCGGTTCCACTCTTGAACACACCCTTCCAATGCTCTCCCCCTCGCTATCACACCCCCCCCCCCACCCCACCCCCCAAACCCATCAAATCTGACCGGTCCACAGCTTCATTGACTGGGAGCTGAATTATTCTAATATGACAGTTCCCACTTTGCTGTCTCACACATATTTCATCACCTCTGAGCATGAAATGCTGCTGGTGGATAAATGATTCATCACAGGAGAAGAGGATTCTTTCCTCCCTTCCTTTTCCTTCTTCCTGTGAAATAATAACTGAGACACAGGCCTTTTAGCATCTCCAGCGTTTCACTGAGAGAGGGATGATGGGGGAAGAAATTACAGCTGGAGTAATGGTGCAGGATACATCATGCCATTGACACTCAAGTGACTCTCCTGCATCCTTGAAAACCCTCCTCTTTTCAACTTTGCAACAGATACTGAGCCAAAACTAACACAAGCAAGTGAACTCACACATAATGGCTTTAATATAAGGATAGGAATGTCAGGCCACAACTTGGGTCCAAACTGAAGTTTCTCTTTTCAAGCTCTTTCACAACATTTTTCACACGATTTAATTTCTCCCTTACTATCAACAGTAAACTCTATATCGAGCTGATCCATCTGTTTTATCATTTCTATATGTCCAATACTTCTGGTAATGACCAGATATTTGCTTCTCAGCTGTACTTTGTGTTAAGTGCTAATTAGCATTGGTTAGCATGCTAGCATGTAAATCCTAAATGGTGAACGACTTCTAAGATAAAGTCAACACTGCGTGCTAAGGATAAACTGTTTAGCATTGGTAATCTGAGGGTACAAGGACACTAATGTTAGCATTAAGTTAGTGGCACCGCATCACAGAGCTGCTGCCCTGGCTGTGGGTTGCTTTCTTATTATACGTGTTTGTTGTTGTTGAATGTGAAACACTGAGGCTGAATTTTAAACTGCTATGCAAAAGTCATAGAAAGGAAAACACCCTTCTTCTGGAAAAAAGACAAACAACTATGGCTCCCAAAAGCACTAGCACCAAAGTCTTTATAGAAACAAAAATATTTTTAGCAGATAAAAGAATTTGGCGGTTTAGATTTTTCTATCGTTCAACTCGTTCCCCTTGCTTTCCAACACTTGCAGCTGTTTCAGAAGTCAATGTGATGCTCCCCTGAACTGCAGCTGCCACCACCAACCAGCCTTCTAATCAATCAGCATTCACACATCACCCTGCAGGGACCAGTGGCACCACCACCACCACCACCACCACCCAGAGCACTATATAATACATACTCCTCTATTTTCATCTGGCCTGACTCCTGTGGTGTCTTATATGCTCCACATCAGGGTCACAACGAATCCCAGCAGGCGGATTGCCTTTCTGCACCTGCATTCCCCGACAAATATTTCAGCCCAGTTCTGTCCATGGGCGATTAGACCACAGTTCTGCTGTCAGTATTGCTACTGAGATTGATCAAAAGGAATAAAATACCGATGAAGGAAGACATATGAGTATTGTGTTATTGCCAGAAGAGGAACATTTTCAATCATACCTAGAGTAAATGAAAAATTGCAGCCATATATGGAGACGTACGCTTAGAAAGAAAACTGAAAACATCAAACAGTGAGACGCAGATTCACATAACACATAACACACTAAACTGAAAGCAAACAGAATCAAGAAAATATATTTTAAACCAGTAAAGTAATAACTTCCAATCAGCATCTTGATTGGCGTTCTCTTACACAGAATGTTACAAGAAAATGATCATTTACACTACAGTTACACCCCAGTCAGTGATTGCTGTGAATGCAATGGTTTAAGCTTTGTTTGTGTGTGCTCATCATTTTGTGCTGTGCAGGTATGTGTCTATGAGTTTCATCAGTTGAAGGATTTGGTTTTATAACCATTTTTTTTCTTCTCTCGTCTCTTTTTTTCCTCATCTCCCAGAGCCGCTGACGGAAGACACTCTCCACTCTAGAGCCTCTCCGCCACCCGGCTCCATATATTACCATAATAGAATTGAAAAGAAATTGAAATGGAAATGACTGCCACCCGATGACACAGTCCACATGACATGAGCAGACAAATAGACGCGAGCCTGAGGATGCTGGAGGTGCAAAAGAGGGGGCGCCTGTTTTCTAATCATCTCTTTAAGAGACAAACACGAATACAGAGCTTGTACAAAACGAGGTGAAGAGACCGTAAACAAGCAGAATGTAGTCATACATAAAGAGATAACGTGCAAACGCAACATTTGCTACTTCATGCAAAGTATTAAATGTTGTACAAGGCGTATAGAAAGAAACTTAACGTATTGCTAAGGGGCGATTATTTTGGAAGTTTAGACATTTTGACCTCGAGGTAGAACCTTATCAAGAAAAAAAGAGTAGGGCCTACATCTTTGACAGAGTTTTAACTGCTCTTGTGTTGTCAGTATGTTGCTATGATAACAAGGGCATATTGGATAAACAGTTTTTCTTAAAATGAACCTACACTGTAATAAATTCCTGTAAATGTGCAGTTGATTCCCCTCAGTATCCTCCTGTTTGTGAAAATAACTGTTGAAAATTCAGCGTTGGGAGCGCCGATTAACCAAGCGGTTTATGTCGCGACCCCATTCACTAAGTCTAAAATCCTCGTCCAAGCGGCTGTGGGTTAAGATCCCAAGATGCTGCATGTCATCCCCACTCTCTCCTCCTAACATTTCCTGTCTCTCTTCAGCTGTCCTATCCAATAAAGGCCCAAAAATTAACGTTGGCATGTAGAACAAAATAAACATTAAATACTGTCAGTTAACAATTACACTAGATATCTTCATGTACTGTATAAGACATACTCCATTATGTCCATTACCATCTTTCCTTTGATGAAGGTTTATATCTATGGAATGATGATAGCTCAGTTTTCAGGAATGAAACTGCTCACAGTCGTCATTTCGAGTGACAGGACAGACTTTCCTGAACCTGGCTTTGGAGAGTTCAACAACATTTTACAGGTGTCTTACATTGTTGGTGTTTTTCTGCATAATTAAATGAAAACTTCCACATGATGATGATGATAAGACCTGGCTGCTTAAAGTGGCAAGGAAAGCCGTTGACCAAACACAGAAACAGATCAACAAGCCTTAGTTATGTGAGCTAACATCATAGAACAGCCACTTCTGCTAATTAAATAAGGGAACATTGAACTCAACTGAAGCTAGCAAAACTAACTAATGGCTAGATTTGAAATTAAACGTGATCACGTAAGCTTTAAAAAGCTTTCATCTACATCCTCGTGTCAATCAGAAAACAGCATCTAAATATGAGATGTCCCAAACCCAGGATTTATAAGCCTGTTCACTACTCATAGATATGATAAGAATAATAAGTTGAATTATAATAAACAGTGACTTTCTCACATGGTGCAGCTTGCTCCTTCTCTGTGGGCTCCTCTGCCTTGTGAGCCTGGCCTTTGATCTTGTTCACTAGCATTAAGAGGCGCCCTCTGATGGATGTAGCTTGCTCGTCCTCGTCTTCCTCCATAGGGATTCCTATACAGTACAAAAACAGATAAACATACTATATAAACATTGATATCAAAACTTATTAAAGCCATAACTCTGCCGAGCGTGGCTCCCTGTGGGGTTAGCAGTCACGTCATGTATATAAAGTGAGCAGTATGGAAGGGTACACTATCCTGCGTGTTATTGCGCTCTGTGTGGCGGGGGGCCATGACAGGTCGGGGCTTTGTGGCGCAGCTGAAACTGCCATTAGATCTGTTGTACCTCAGACAATTGGGTGATTCAATTATTTATCATAGCATCAACATGTCAGAGCAATCTGAGAGGCAGTGAACTGTAACTGCTATGCAGACACAGAGTGATGCAGAGGGGGAAAGAAAGACACCATTCAGAGCAATTACTGTTAGCAATGTTTACAGAACGGTTTGAAAAGACAAAATTAATAAATATTTCATTTTCTGTATATTTGCCATTTGATATCTGCCACAATATCCGTTACATACTGCACATTCAGCACGATAAGATAATTGGATCAAGTTTGATATGATTATGCATGTTCATTATTAAGATGTAGTTCCTTCATCTCACCACAGTGGAGCTGCAGCTGGGTGTGGAAGTCGTACAGTTCCTCCTGGATGTCTGTGGGACACGGACAGTCCTCGCCTGTACTAAATGTCAGCAGCATGTTGATCTAAAATGAAATAAAACATTTGAAATCAGACACTAAACCTGTTCCTGGTAATTACGTCCATCTTTAGTTTAATAGCAATCTCAGCTTGATGTGATCCAATTGCAGGATTATTGGAGTAAAAAAACAGCTTAATTCTGCCTCAGTGCTCACAGGCTGAAAGATGTTCTGACAAGTCATTAAAGTAGCAGTGAAGCGCTGAACTCCATCTCCTGCTGTGACCCTTAAGGGACACTGTATGTGTGTGTGGTTGAGCGTGCACTCTCACTGGAGCAATGACACCAAAGACAAGAAGGATGACTCGGCCTTGAAGCTTTGAACAACTCACATACAGACAGAACGAGTGCTTTCCGGGATAAGGACATGCTCTCGTTCACTCTGAAACCAAAACCAGGAAAATTCAGCAACACAGAAGCTTAAAAAAGGGAACCTGAGGTTGAGGAGAGAAACTGGCCATGTATGTGGGAAATTACTGAAGTTATATAACATCTCCCAATGAATGATCTAGTTACATGCATCATTTGAAGCATTGAGCCTGAAGGCTCTCTGTGTGGTCACATGTAATATATTTTGGGATTCATCACTGCTAATAGATTCGCTTCCTGGCATTTTCCACCATGGCTGATTTGCATTTTATTTTAAGTAACATGAGCATCAGCGAGGTCACATGCAAGACATATGAGAGATAGTCAGAGTTGCATGAACGGAGGTGTGAGATGTTGTGAAGCTGCCGGGTTAAGATGTCACAGCTGCGATGTAAGTGAGTGAAAAAAGGTACTTCCATGTGACCCACAACAATCTGTGTCAAATCAATATTAAACCTGTTGGGAGTTTTATTTTAACTGGTTTTCAAATGGTGCTTTGTCTGTAGCTAATCGTCAAAAACGTAAAATAATACCTATTCTCTGTCTTTACAAACATTAACACATTAATGTTTCTGTGCAGATTTTTATAGATTTTTTTCACATAATGATCCTAAAGTAAAGAATTAAATTTAAAGACCCTTTCAAACCATCACACAGGAGAATTGACTTGTGTTGAATAAGGTTCTTCTCAGGAGTGAGTGTGTTAGCTTCTTTGCAGCTGCCAGGTTCTTACAAATACCATTTCCATTTCTATCATTCCTCCTCACTCGTTCGTGTTTGAAGTCAAGCATCCCCCCTCCCCCCCCAAACTGAGTACTTGTAATCCTCCAAAACAAGGGAAATCACCTGTTTGAACGTGAAGGGCTTTCAAGTGTGAAAACAGTAATGAGTTTACAATTTTTTTTAACAAGAAAGCCAATCTCAGGATCCATTTGTGTATGTTACCTAAATTAAAATATGTTCAAAGCTTGATTTCCTCTTTTATTTACCGTATTGGCCTGAATAAAAGACAGGTTTTTTTTCCTTGAAATACACCTAAAAAGAAGTGAGATTGTATTATATTCAGGGTCTAGATGTTTTAATGTCACGACAATTTCACAACTGGACCACTTAACTGTAAAGTAAGTGTGTCTGTGTATACCGATCAAGAATGAGGCCAGCCGTCACTCACAGCTGCTTTACCAGGGAGAGACACGGGGATCCTTTGGAGCAAAGCATGCTATAGGTCAAGTTAACTGACAACTGAGGCGGAGTTATGATACCAATATGAAGATAATGATTATCAATGCAGCATCTGAGATCGATTAACTAGTGGACGATCAGCACTCGCTCTCTACCATGCAGACACATGCTGCGCTGGTCTAGGCAGTCAGAGAGAGAAAGACGCCCGCTGATAAGTCTCTCGTTAAAATGCAAGGAATATTGTGCAACAGAATCGTGAGTGAAACTGCCACGCTGCTGTGTTTATGTGTTTAGCCTATTAAAGAGAGGAGAGGTGCTTGTGTGTGAATATGAGAACTGCAGGGAAGGAAGGATAGCAAATTAAGGTAATTTGAGGGGCATTAAAATCAAGTTAGAGTTTAAAGCACAATTAACTTGATGTATAACCTTACCTTATCTAAAAAGCATCATGTCTTTATGTATTTCTTGACATATTTTCAATGGATGACCCCCTCCCCCATCAACGCTGTCCAGATTTACAGCCATTCTGTGCTAAATGCTCATATGTGACAACTGAATAAAAATGATTTTAAAAAATGTTATTTGTGTAAATCACCAACCTAGCTATTTTTTTCAGTATTTTTTTTTATTATCATTATTTGCAAATCAAGTTGTTTTCCTTACAAACACAACATTTGCACTTCTTAAAGTATTTTTCTAAACATGTATCTTGAAAAGGGGGGCTCTCTTGTCTTATGTTCGCACCAATACGGTATTTCCTAAACAAAATGAAAAAGTACTTTTAGATGACTCATACATTTGTTGCTTGATTTAAATGTTTACGTATGATGCAGTACAGAACAGTATTTCAATAAATGTAGTGACAGTAACTATAGCATTTTTTTAGGGTGTCGTAAAAAAGGTCAATATATTAATGTGCGCTGAAAAGTGTAAACAAGGTTTTGAGAAAATGATTATACCACGACTGGCTAAGGTGCTGGAAATAATAGGTACCCAATGGTAGATTTCAGTGGCTGGCACAACGATAAACGAGCTCATCAGGTTATACAATGTTTCTGACCTTTCTGATATCCTTCCCAGCAGCCCTGCAGTGACTGCAGCCTCGTCTCACCTGTTCTTGAGGGGGCGATCTGAACTCTTTGGTCTTCTTTGCGGTGACAGCAGCAGACATGTTGAGGGCCAGCATTAGCTCGTTGTAACGGAACTTCTGGTTGTACTGCAGCTTGGAGACGAAGTTGTCGGAGAAGGACACTATGGCCTCGATACGGTGCTTCAGCTCACAGTCACAGAAATAGTGAAGCAGCTCGCACATCTGGGGAGCAGACGAGGGAAAGAATCAAAAGACAGATACTTTAAAATCTCAGTGATGAGACTAGCAGCCGTATGGCTTCACGATGTCCGGCTCATTATAGAGACATTTTAAAAAGGCGATCATGTGTTTAATATGAGACGCAACCATTTTATATGTGACTGATTTCTGAATAGGTCTTTAGCATCAGATCAGTTGGGAAAATGTTCATTGATTCTACATTCACCTTCTGTGGTTTACACACAGATGAATCCAGTTGGTGCATACTGTAAGTGCTCATAGTTACCTGTCTTTTAACAGGCTCAGGTAACCTCTTCTCTAGCAGCCCCTTCATTGGTTGTTTTGCCTCTTTGGCTGCTTCCTCCTCTCCAGCCTCCACTGCCTTCTCCTCCGCCCCTGTGAGTCCTTCTTTGTCCGTGGCCCCTGTGGGCCCCACCTCACGTGTCTCTCTGAAAACATTTGGGTCAATGAGCAGCAAGATTTTATGGACGTCCTCACTACCCAACACGCCCATAGTCAGCAAAGTGCTGATGAGTTTCAGGATTGGCACAAACTGGTACTCCACACCTCCTCCTACAGGGTCTCGGATATGGTGCCCCCCACCCTGAACAGCCTCCGTCAACATTATGATCGCTTTCTCCTTCAGAGCGTCTAGTGGGATTTGCGGACTAAAGAGATGCTGTTCCTGTTTGGTGCTGATGAAACAGGGTGGGGCAAAGTTGAGGCGGGGTTTGAGGGAGGTGCTTAGCCCCACCCCTGGCGGGAGGTGCTTCTTGGAAGCGTCCGAAAAAAGCCGAATGGATCGTGTCTCAGGCGTGACAGGGATGATGAACTCATCTTTCATCATGAGCCGCGCCTCTTTGGCCGTCTCCAGGTGAGTGCTGATCAGGACGCTGTAGAAGCCCTCGCGTAACATCCCAGATAGGTACTGATTGTCGATGGTGTATAGCAGCTGCGATTGGTCGAGGTGGCTGCAGAGGGCATGGGCTACGCGGGTGTTTCCCAGAGCGCAGAGGGCGCAGTAGAGCTTCAGGGTGTGGTAGTGGAACTTCTTCATGTCCTCCTGCTCGGACAGCTCCATGATGTCGACACACCTAGGGAAGGAGACGCGAGAGAGGTTTAGCAAATTCCACTCTGGATGCTTAAAAACCACACAGGATGTATAAAGTGTAAAAAAGACAAGTTGTGCTTGTATTTGTTTTTTAGAGTGTAGGAATATGATTTTAGACATATGAAGAGGTAAAGAGAAGTGAAAGAAATTCATAGTTTTTTTTTTGCAAAACTAAGCAGTGTTAATGTGAAACAGTTGCAGGGAAAGAAGCCCATATGTTTTTGAATAAATATGCAAAACTGTTAGCTGAAATATCCTATATGTTTATAGAATTGAATAATTTGAATTGGCATTTCCTTAAAAAGTCTATAAGATGCAATGATTTGTAAGTGACTAGAGTATTTTAATGATGCATGAATGAAGTTTAAAGATTTTTCCATAACTGCTTGTTTCCCATGTGTGGGTAAAGACATCAAAGAAACAGTCAAAGTGCAACTACCTATTCAAGACTAGGGCTTGGGCCAACTGGGCCGAATTAGAATTGAGCCTTTATACTACACTGGGCGGCTGTAGCATAGTTGTAAAGCGTATCGTCTTCTAATTGAAAGGTTGCCGGTTCGATCCCAGCTTCTACACTCTACGGGTCAAAGTGTTCCAGCCAAGACACCTCTACTGAAGTCATATTGTGTGTGTGTAGTCTATGGTATGAATGAGGTTAGTTAGATCATAATGGGTGAATTGGCACTGTGCATAGCAGCCTCTGTCATCAGTATGTGTGTCAATGTTGGATGTGACATAAAGTATAATGAGCTTTGAGTGTTCTGAAGATTACAAACACAATGCAAGTGAAGTCCATTTTACTATTTCAATTAAGCTCATAACCTCCTGATGGTGTTTCTTGTGAGGCAAGAAAGCAATCTAAATAATTTTTCCTTAAAGTGTTGTGTTTAAAATCAGCTTAGAGCCACTGAATAGATGATAGATGGATCATATAAGCCCAGAAAGCCATGTAAAGCACCTGTTCTCCTCAGGTATATGCACAGCCAACATCTGCAGGGGCTCCACACACTGCACCATCCAGCCGTGCCTCTCGCTGACTCTGGCTGTTTCCACTTTGAGGAAGGTGTTCGGCATGCGGCTCCACAGCACGGCGTTGATGGTCTGGACATCTAGACGGGGCGGACACTGAGGCACGGGGTTCTTATGCTCACTCTTGAAGATGGCTGACGACAAAGGCATGGCGATCTGGAGAGGTCACACACAGATGGATATCACAATTTTGCCTCCACACTCTTACATTTTGTCACAGGGTCAAAGACGCATCTTTTCCTACTCTTAAAGAGACAGTCATTTTGAGTAGCATGAACAGATGATACTAGAATGCTTCAATATTAGCCTTGCAGATGTAGCTGGAGGGGTTTGCTACATAATCCTGTGTGAGGGCTGGATCATTGAACACAGTGTAAGTTTAAAATAAGCTACTGAGAAAAGATTCAAATGAAAAAGAGCATGCTGTGAGCGGCAGAAATTACATTTCCTCTTACCATTATTGTGTGCGTTTGCAGGATTTTATTGTTATTGCATTGCAGACATCATACTACGAACAGGGTTGCTGTAACCAGACAATAAGAGGACTCTACCTTTATTTTAGCCAACTCAAATTGGAAGAGGTTAGGGCTTGTTGGCTGCACAAACACGGCAGGGAATAGCTTGGTGTTTGGTTCCACCTGGAGCAGAAAAAAAAGAAGTACACATCAAAGCTTGAGGAGCAGTGAGAAAGCATGACTTGCGGAAAGCAGCTTAATGATGCATCATGAAACTCCACCACAGTGCTTATCGTGTGCCTATAGTGTGTGTGCATGATCATTGGAGGGTGTCAGCTGGCAGGATGACTAAGCACTGGGTGAAGCGTCACAGAGTTTCAAGTGAGGGAGAACATAAGAAGATTATAACCTTTCAAAGGTTCTGTCAGATTTAGCTCTCAGAGTAAATCTTTAAAGAGGAAAGTCTGACGTTCAACAATTCAGACGTCACAACTCCTGTTCAGGAAAATATGCAAAAGGGAAGATGGATTTTCTGTGTTAAATCCTTAAGTAATTCTGTACCTGATAGGACGTGGATATCTCCTTCCCGTTGACAGTGAACGTCAGCATGCCAGTGGCCAGGTCTATCAGACAGCCGATCTCCAGGTCCACGTTGGTGCGACTTGAGGCGTGAGCAGCATTTGTCACATCACCACCCCACACCATGTAGCAGTTACTCCTCCTCACACTGTCAGAGAGTGAAAAACAGTGATTCATCTTGTCTTAACATACATTTTGATTGAAATAAAGGCTGCATCTAGCTTTCAAAAGCATAACTTCCACATTAAATGAGAGGGTTTTAACACTCTATAAATGTAACAACCCTGTTGTAAGTTGTGCAAATAAGCCACTCAGGCAAACTATCATCCTTTCACTGCTTCTTAAAAAATTAGAAACTGAGAAGCAACTGGAGAATGATGAAAAAAAACAGCTAGCACTCAACCACCTTAAAACTAATGAGTTAACTAGAAATGTATTATTCCTATTAACACTGCAAATGTATGTCTCTCTTATTGTATTGTGTTACACAACCAAAGAGCAATGTTAGCTTCCAGCTAACTCCTAGCTAATGCTAATATTAGGCAATGCTAATGTTAGGAGATGCTTTGTTAGCTGTTTGACAGCAGCTAATCAGTTTTACAATCTCAAATGACATTTTTGACTTTTCCTTACTAATTCAGAAGCAGTAAGAGGACAAATGTTTTGTCAGATAATGTAAGTTTATAAAACCTACAACCATACACCTACATTAGTAGTATGACAGTCGGCTATAGCAGCATTTAAGTTTCCAACTTGTCACATTACATCAAAGGAAAATGGCCGCTGCATGAAAATGGTTAAATACTCACCTCTCATGGACTCGTCCTCGCTCGTCCCCCAGGGTTACAGTGACTGTTCGGTTTTTACTGAGGTTGAAGTTGTTGCTGAAGTAATGGTAGTCGGGGGTAACCCATCCTACCCACACGCCAGCAGGGTCTTGACCAGCAAAGACCCTTACCGAGTGGTAGTACTGTAATAACACATGCAAAAGTTAGCAAATACTGAAGGTGATGCACCCAAAGGCTACTTTAAAAAAAACTGTTATTCATTACCATAGTGATGCTGCCATAGTCCACTCGTCTGCTTTCCTCACTGTGCCTCACAGATCTCAAAGGATATCTATGAGGTAACACATGATAGGGTCAACAGGTGATCAAGTACATACAAAATGTTCATACATTTTTTCAGCTTGACTGGCTGAGTTTAGACCAAAGCCAAAATAAAGCATCTGAACAACCGAACATCTTGACCTGCATTATCATTATTAAAAATGTATTTGTTTTGCTAAATGAAACTGAAATTCAATGTCAATTATCCAATATGGGAACAGCTAATACACATGGTGGATATTATGATAAGGAAGCAGTTGCTTTCCATGTGGCTTTAATTTATAATTCTGAGGATATGAGTACCTGTGTTTGACTTTAAGTGTATCTTCCTCGTGGACTCCGTTCATGTCCACAACAGGATTTGTTTTGAAGACAGAGTGGAACTCTACAGGCATGCTTAGACGACAGAACACCATATCTGCGTTACTGTTCTGGGTGCCAAAAGACTTGTGGGTGACTTTTAGACATGGTGGGCTGTCGACAGTTCCATCAATCCTGGTCACCTGCAAATCAGAGGAAAATCTTTGCCTCAAAGCAATGTCCAACTTTGACAGTTTTTTTTTTAGAGCAACAAATCATTTCTCTGCTTTTGTTCTTACTGCTATGTGGTTGTGGTCCTTTGGCACGTTGACAAAAGTAGGCAGACGCTTGCTGAACCACATGGTGACCTCTCGGTTCATGTTGACAGCGAACGGTTCGAACCCTTCCTGGAGGCCGCACATTGTGTAGTACTTAAAGGTGCTGGCATCTTTCCCCAGATTCATACGCCCCACCTGAGCGAGCCCGAGGCTGCACACTGGAATGAAGCCTGAAGGACAGCCAGATGAAGAGAAGGAGTGAATAAGAAGGCTCTTAGAGTGCACACACACAGCAGGACTCGGGGGGAGAGGGGGGGGAAATCAATCCAGCTTTTTCAAAAAGCCAATCTACGAGTGTCACATTTAATAAGGGTGATTTTGTTACAGGGGGCCACTTATTTTTCGCTTATATCTCCAGTGTGGTCATTCTGGGTTACTGCTCCCTGCTCTGTCTGTGAAGACTTTATTAAAAGATGAGTGACCAACAACTCTTTCTACAATCACCTTATCAGTGTCACACTCCCTGACCCTAAGCATCTGGCTCTGTTAGCACAAAATGATGTATCTACATTTGCACACTGAACGCTTTCTCACCATCTTCGGTTTCAAAGTCTGTAAAGCAGAGTTCAGATCCCTTGGTGGTGATGAGGATCTCTCCGTTTAGGGTGAAGATCATAGACTTGTCCTCCATGTTGATCATACAGCCCACCACGTCGCCTGCATGCCAGCACCGCCCGAACAAACGGCTGCCCATGTTCAGACAGTGACCCTGTATTTAGAACATGTACAATGATGAAATAAAGAGCAGCTCATAAAATGCATTATTTGGAGAAAAAAAAATTCATGTTGCTCTCGTAATCTTTTGTCTTGATACGATACTTTTCCTGAAATCTTTCCAAAACACTTTTCATCTGTTTTAAGAACCTCATTCATACAGAAAGGTAAAGGGTAAACAGCACACTCACATTGAGTTGAGAAATAAATCTAGATTTAAGGTTAGGTAAACAGCTTACCCTGTATCCATCAAACACAAAAGCAAGCTCATCCGTGCCGAGCTCCACATCCGGCTTACATCCAGGCCTGGCCCAGCCCACTCTCATGTCCCCCCCAGTCACGGCCTCAAATTCAAAGTACCATTTCCCGGTCTTCACGGCATATGTCCTCTCCACTCTGAAAAAGCGGATCTTGTCAATGCTGAGCCGCTCGACCACTTGTCCTAATGGATGGAAGGGACAGCAAACACATCAGTATGTAGACTGTTGATCAAAACCATTAAAACCCCTCCAACAAGACAAAAAGTCACTGGGGCGAGGTTGAATACAATCACTTAATACCATCATTCCTCTGCACAGCAGCCTACAGGGAGGTGTAGTACAGAATCCCTTTTCTTCATTAAAATATGTCACACTTTTCAAGAAGTGTTTCCCCCATTGTTTTGTGACAAATATTCAATTATTATCTCTATAATTTTTTATGTCCGTGCGTTTCGTACTCACCACCTTCCTGGTCCGAGGGCTCAATGTTATATCCGTAGCCAATCAGAGTGCGAATAGCCTCCCGCAAGCTGTCCCTGTTTGACTTCTTGGTCCGCTCGTCAAGTAGCACGTAGGGAACCAGACGAGGGTTACGTTTACTTTTTAGATCCTGCAGGGAGGAGAGGCGGCCAGAGAACATTTCATGAAGCCCCTTTGCAGTAAACATGCTGAAACCATCTCCGGTTTTCTCTAAATTGTAAGCCGGCTTAATCGAGCCATTTCAATGCAGAACTGTTGTGTTTGTAATAACTGTGCTGTCGGTCTCTGTAATTGAGATGTTAATTGGCTATTTAAATTCTATTGGACTAAGGCTGACTATTACTTCCTCCATCGTCACTGTGTCATTTCCCGTAGCAGTATACTTATTAATACCACTTAAGCTCATTTGTGGAGCTTAATTTGAAATCGTGTGCTGGTTATGCGAGATCAAAGGCTGTTAATTTGGTTTGACATAACAGCTTCCCCTGACGTTTCTACGAGGCATAATTCACAACCATGTGGCATTGTCCCAAAATGCTGGTCGGTTACCTGTAGAGCTCATGTTATCAACTACACCTCATGCTCTGCAAGTGTGTACTTGTGCACACTGCGTCCAGGTGTAACTTTATATGCAATGTTTTAAACTGCAGTGCAAGGACAAATAGAAAAAAAGTTTACTTAATCAAAGAGGCAACCTCCCCTGTTGAAATATTAAGCCAAAGCTGAAGTGCAAAAGACAGCCGGTCCATGAGTGAAATAGCTAACCACAGTCCTTACTTTAGCCACCTGATGAGGAGGTGTTACAGCCGCACACTTTTGATAAAGCATTCACAGAGATATCGACTTCAATAACTGAAGCATAATTTATTATCAAATAAAACACAATCAAACATATCATTTTGTCTGATTGACCAGAGATGGGACAGCGGTGTTCAAATCCATGGACTGAATGAAATGAAAAGTGATTGTTACATATCACTCTGTGGTGAGAGCATTCCACAAGTCTGTAGTAACAGCCATTTTGTCAAAACGTTGCAAATCAGCCATAGATTTTGCAGCGCTTCCCTTGAATATCTTTTCCACTCTCATACATGTAGCTGTTGTTTGCAATGATGGTGACTGTTACTGAACTCAAACAGTTAGCTATGTTGGTGTTGTTTTTTTTAGCTAGCCAGACAAGCTAGATGGGTTTAAATCAGCAACAAAGATATTCATTCAGCCCTCCTCAACTCCACCTCCTTGACTGCTTCTCGATTGGTTGGAATCCACATCAATGGGCTTCATAACCCCTCTTTACAAACAAATGGGTGGCATCACAGAGACAACGTCCCTGTTTTATAGTCTATGTTCACAACTTTTACTTTTCCTTATCTCGACCCATACATATGTTCACAGATCAACGTTTATATAAAAATGTCCCCTACACAATTTAAGCAAAACTGGGCCAAATGAATAAGCCTTGGCTCACTTTATGGAGGAAGATTTGTTACAATTCGGGACAATTTTGCAGGATGCATCAAAGTTTTTCCATCAATGTCTCGAAAACAAAAACCATAAAAACATCCATCCTTTTATAAATCTATCCACCTCTCGACTATCTGTGACTTGTCCCGTCTTTACAGGATTAATCTCATAATGCACTGACATGGCATCAGTACCGATATATGCCAACGCCTGAGTAACACGAACAGTCAGAGTGCGCAGTTTTACAACTTGTTCTTTCATCTGATGTAAAGAGACATTGTGTATCCAGTGTGTTCCGTACAATATGTTCTTTGTCGTGTTGCCCTTTAGTGCAGAACGTCTTGCTGCATATTGACTGAAGGCAGACAGCTAAGAAATGTCAGGCCAAACAAACTGTCCCACATGTGCACAGGAAGAGTATAGACTGTATGAGGAGGTGCATTAATGAAGCATGAAGGAGAAAAAGAGCATATGAAAAATACAAGAGGAAAGTTGGAAACAAAGAAAGAACACATCGCTTCTTTTTCTCTGTATCGTACAAAAACTAAGTTTTTTTTTGAGAAGTTAAGTTAAGAATGCCAGGCACTTTTGGAGGTTTTTTTTGCAACAAATGAATTGTTTTACGCCCAGCATACCATACATGAACACATTCTGTCTACCTGCTGAATGCCATAGGTCCAGCCCTGTTTGATGCGGTCCTTGGCCCACACATTGTGTGCATTCTCTGCCAGTTTGTCCACCAGCAGCTCCTGACTGGGAGTCAGTTTGATATCAGACAGGTCCAGAGGACACGGCTTGTAACCATTGGACATCATGAAGCTTCAGATAAAGAAAAAAAAAGTTATTTCTGTTATGCAAGAAGTAAAGGGTTAATCTACCAGTAATGTAGATCTTAATATAACTCTTTACTGTACATCCTGTTTGTTAAGACTGGATTTCCAATAGACAGCTTTCCAACAAACAGTGTGAAATTAACTACTTTTAAACTAGTACGTTTGTTCTAATGAAACGTCTGCATGCACACTTACTTTTTGGGGAGCTTGATTTTTTTGAGGGAGCTCTCAGCATTTGGATTGACCTGAACTACCCGACATCCCAATGCCAGCAGGGTCCTGTACGAGGAAAACAACACACAATAAGTATAAAAATAGACAGCATGTCTTCCTCACAGTGACATTATAGTTGATTGGACAGTACATGTAACAGAGGGGTTTTTGTGTGTTCAAATGGAGCAGTGCTAGGTTAAATTGTGCATGTCCTGATCCATTAGGAGAAACCAGGCCAAGAATATCCAGAGGAAAGCGTCGGCTGTGAAGTGCCTTTGACACATTTTTTCCACACCTTCTGAGCAGACAAAGTGGCAGAAAAAAAACAAGCTTGATGTCACTCAGAGAGACATCAGCGTCACACAGATGTTTCTGTTACACCCTCACATCAAGATTAATCACAGCAGACCTCCACTCTGTCCTCTACCATTTAAGCAAAGCAGTGACGTAAAGCCTTTATAAAGACTTTCACTGGGACCTTGATAAACAAGAGAACATTGTGATGAGCTCTGACGAGAAGAAGAAATGAACTTGGTTGGAGCAGCATATGAAAAGGAAAAATTCTTAATCAAGAACTCAGGGGCATGTCTTTTCTTCACAAGTTTGTGCTCCTTTAAATAGACAGGAGCTTTTGGTGTGTCCTTTGTTGGATTAGAATTCAACAACATTTTCACTGATTCAAACTCAAAGGTGAGGAAGGGAACCTTTTTCACTGCTTGGCTTTGGCAACAGAAATGTACATCTTGTTTAAGGAGGTTAAAACTATCCAGTTAATTATTTTGTATTTTTATAATAAACGTTTTACTGATTACTTACGTACAACAACAACAACAACTAGTGTGCTCTGTTATTTGTCCTGCCGCTAATGCAGATAAAAAGAGATATGTGTAAGACCGACTGAACGGTTCTCATGTTCTCCTCCCCGTGCATGCATGGGTTCTCTTCGGGTACTCCGCCCTCCTCCCACAGACATGCTCCTTAAGGTTAATTGGTGACTCTAAATTCCAGTAGGTGTGAATATGAGTGTTGCTGGCTGTCTTTCTCTAGTCAGCCCTGTGATTGACTGGCGACCAGTCCAGGGTGTACCCCGCCCCTAGCCACATGACAGCTGGGATCGGCTCCCCCTCGCAACCCCAAACGGGAAAAGAGGTATAGATAATGGATTGATAGTGCATTCATATTTTAATTTTCCAGCTTTGGACCCATGCATTAGTAATTTTAACTGATGATTTTCACAACAAATGCACTGAACGGTACATAAATATTTGGTAATATAACCAAACTGTGGGTTCACATGTTAGTTCTTACTGTTCTTCTGTGTAAGTAAAACATATGGGCCTTGCTAATGCTCTTACAGGCTACAGCAAACACAACAAAACCAATCTTTTCTTGTCAATTTTCTTTGTACTGAATCCGTCTGTGTCTCCTCTGGGCTCAGTCACACGAGCTCCCTTTCTTCTTCTTTTCCAAAAACTACAGCATAGTGGAGAAAATAATCCCAAAGCACGGAAACCTACTTAAGAGTTTCTGTTGACATCTGCAGGTTGTAGTTCTTTTCAGTTTCTGGCAGCTTGGAGAAATCGACCAGGCAGGGGTGCTGCCGCTTATTATCATCCCTTATCTAGAAAGAAGAAAGAAGAGCCACAGGAACAATATTTCAACTTTCCTTTGTTGCCCGCAACTTTGCTCCACAACAGTGTTATACTGTATGCATGTGGGAAAGTTGACTAAATATAATGCAGAATGAAATACACAGCCTTGTAAATCAGTGTCATTGTGCCCCATCAAGGAGGGGGGGGGGGGGAATGTGCTGTAAATACAGGCTGCAGTGATAAGACAGTCTACTCTAGTGAACATGTTATGAAAGAGGAAAAAGGGAGCATGTTTTCTTGGGGGAGACGGAAAGGTGCACAACAGGAATACCAAGTGAGAGGTGTGACTCCTCTCTCAAGGCTGCACCTTAGGCCAAATAATCCCTTTGGCTATGCTGCTCAGGGGAGGGCGGCATGGCAATGGGGGATGTTTACCAAGAAAACATGCAGGGGCTGTGTACTGATATGCAGCTGTGTGTGTGTGTGTGTGTGCGTGTGTGTGTGTGTGTGTGTGTGTGTGTGTGTGTGTGTGTGTGTGTGTGTGTGTGTGTGTGTGTGTGTGCACGTGTGTGTGCACGTGTGTGTTGTGTGTGTTGTGTGTGTTGTGTGTGTAGGTTCAATGAACACAAGCCAGCTCTTTTGTGAATAGTACAAGAACTCTACAGGAAATCTATTTCTCTGGCAGTTCCTTGTCCAACGGATTTACATTTGTGGAACACACAGCAAATAAATAAAAAAGATATTTTTATGCATCGACTTATCCAGAACAAATATTGCTGTGCTTTTCCTGAATGACACCTACTTTGAATGCTGCTGTAATTGATAGCAATAAATGACAATAAAAACAGCACAGACCGAGCTGCTGTCTGAAAATGTACAGAGCGGCTAAATATGACACAGTGAAAGAGCCTTTGATTCCCTGAGTTAAATCAGGGAAAACTTTTAAACAATTAAAATTACGGCTCTGCATAAAGTTCAGCAGTTTGCGGTCATAAAATCTTAGATACAAATGTTTGTATTATAGACATAAGAGCTGCGTTCCAAAGTGTTTGCTATGTAATCTGTTCCTTTAAGGGCAAGACAGTCATGTTTGTGTCATCCTTTAGCTAATGCAGCGTGCAATAAACCAGATGTTTGCAAGGGGGAAAAAAAGGTCTAATGAGCAGTATTTCTTAACATATAACAGAAGGTGTAATCTGAATCAGATATACTTTATCTCCGGGGGAAATTCTATGTAAATAAAACATACAGATGAAAGATTTATATGCGTGAGTAAGCCTGGGGGATAAAACAATAACAATAATTATCACAATATAAATGATTATCGCAATATAATATGATATTTTCGACCTATTAAAAGAGCCAGGATAGCTATTTTTCACTGCTTCAAGTCTCTGTGGTAAACGAAGCTAAGCTAAGAGAGTGTTAATGATCTTCTCTTAGAACACTCTGAAAGAAAATCAACAAGCATTTTCCCCAAAATCTCAGGCTACTACTGGAGTTCTCTAAAAAGTGACTCAGTTAAATGTCCTTTAAAAGCAGAACAAACTAAACGCAGACTATTAAAACGCATGCTTTCCACCTGGTTTATTGCCACACTTTTATTGCTCAAACACGCTGCTCTGCCCTTTAACGAAACAATACTTTGTAATTCATGACATATATCAAAGACACAGACACAATGACTCCGCTACCTACAAACAGCCTAGAATGAAGCGTCTAATTGAATGGCATGAAAAGCTTCAAACATGGAGAAATGAGAGTGTTCTTTCCACTTACCCTCTTTTTGGTGTGAACCGCAAATTATAAAAGAGAAAGCAAGATGACGTACAGGCTTTGGATGGTTAAATTTGAATACTGCTAACAACTAACGCATTTCAAGCTGCTTTTAACTCAGATCTCTTCAGACAGTGTGTTAACTACGATGTTTATCTCTCTACAAAAATGGCAAAATGTATGGATTATGCTTTTTGATTCATTTTTTTTGTATCGTCTAATAAGGAAAGAGAAATTGAGCACATTTCTCACCTTGCCGTACGACCAGCCAAGCTCAATTTTATTCATGCCCCACAGTTCATGGATGTTTTCAGCCAGCTTGTCTCTGACTTTTTCTAAATGATGTGGCATAACAATCTGAGGAAGCAGGCATGAAAAAGTCAGTCAGAAGGTTATCAACAACCTACAGTAGTGTTAGGAGTCGGCTCTCTATTCTCCTCCTGTTTGTTTACCTGGCTGGTTTCAACAGGTGTTGGGATGAAGGACGCCTGCGATAAAAACTGTGCGGTACCCAGCAGATCTCTGACTCCATTCACATCCCTTTTGTACTCCTTCACTGGCTCCACCTTCATCTTCTCTTTGGGCAGCAGAGCTTCGTAACAAGGAGCGTAACTGGATGGAGGCAGGAACTTAAAGTCGCCATGCCGACCGCCCAACAGGAAACGCACTCTGAAGAGACAAAGTGTTGATTATGAGTTGGCTTATAATGTTATTCTAAGCACATAAGACCTTGGAGAAAAGGTTAATTAAGTGTGTGTAAATATAAACAGTTTATTTGATCATGAGTGATAATCAGACAGTTATTAATGAGTGAAGCAGACAGTCAATTTGAAAGCATCCATGCAGCCAAGAGTAACTTGCTTTTCCGCCTCCTCAATCAGTTCCAGCCTCTGCACTAACAGGGACAAGTTTAGTTCTGAGACTGAAATAAAAAATAAAAAAAACCCGTCTCAGGCCATCACTGTGAAGAGGCTCTCCTGAGGCAGCCCAAAATAGCTGCTCAAGTAGTAGTGATGACGCAACCCGGGCCTGTTCTGACTGCAGCCCTCAATTATTGAGAAGTCAAGATGTGTGTGGCTGTCATCTTCTGGCAAGTTTAAATCCACTGGGATGTTCACCCTGTTCAGTGGGTCAGATTCGAGAACAAGCTGCGAGGTGTCGAAACCCAAACGACAGTCTTCACACGGGGTCACTCTGTTTGATTGCATATTGTTAACTGCATGACATGATTAAACACACAGCACCCGTCTTGTAGCTTGGGTTTAGGTATTTTACATTTTCTGGACTACATACAACAAAGCTTATGATAAAATAATGAAATATATTTTTAATTTCAACTCTTGAATTTTAGAAAGAAGCATCTGGACTCCACATCTGTACCATAGGAGAATCACGGTTAACACATCCTCTGAGTGAAAGGCGGAATTTACAGGGACAGAGATGGCACTGCAGGGGAACTTTAAGAACAGAAGAAGTGTATGGAAAGCTTAAAGTGCAACTCTTCACCAACATTTCTCAGCCATTTACATGAAAGACTGTTTTAATTGGAAAAACGCCACACTTTTAGAGCTGACTGGTCACTCTTGTGGCTACTACGCTAACAGTACTCCACTTTAAAAAAAAAAACGAACTATCCCTTTAAGAAATAGGGACTTAACGCTAAGCAGTTTTATATACTCATTCCAACACCTTGGAAATCAAAGGTTTTTGGACTCTTTTAATAAGCCTGTATCATATGTTTTAGTTACAAAAGACTCTTATAACAGCCTGTCCTAACAGCATGGAGTGTCAGCGACAAATCAGCCTGATTCTATAGTTTCCTATTGGAGAATCCTAACTGCTAGCAAGTGAACTAGCTTGAAGCAGCTCTAAGCGGTGCTACCTTTTTCCCCCCTGACCCTGCCCTGCTTTGACTTGTGTCAGCAATAGCCTCTGAAAGTTGGGTTTTGAGTCAACAACTAAAATTCACAGAGATAAGAATTACATATTTAACGGATGTTACGTAGACAGCCAGCATACGATCATGCGCGACGCGACGCTATATATAAAGCTTGTGTGCTGTTAGGACACAGTGAAAAAGGAAAAAGTTTATTGGTCATGGTCTGATCGGTAGACTATACTAATAACTTGTTACTTTTCAACAACCTCCTGCAAATATAAATTTACTACACTAGCCTGAGAAACAATCAAACAATATACATGGTTAGCATCAGTCCATTAGCATTGTTATTGTGGGCACATTAGCATTTAGCTTGCCTCAGTTCTCACACCTACAGAAGAATAACTAATATATTTGATAGAAAATTACACGTTGCTGTCACACTTTTGAGTTCACCCTGACTCCTTTAAAAAATAACATTTCTTGAATCACTTATTGCTCCCAGCTCCCACTACAGTTCTCATAGCCCATCAGGTATGACAGTGCTTTTCGAGAATTCATTCTCATCAGGAAATGAAGGCTGAATACACTTTCAAAGAGCAAACATGACTGAATAAAATCAGGCTCCTGCGTCAAGTGTCTCTGGGCTTCAAAAAGTAAAAGCTGTTAATGCAAAACACAGCTTTGCTCTACAAAGTCGAGTCAATCATGAAATCATGGAAAAGCTGCTGGAGCTTGAAATTCCATTTTGAAGTCTTGTCAATCACACTATCTGCGGTCACCATGGCAACAGAGCAAAGTAAAAAGCCAGCCTATTTCACCTGTGTCCAATCCCAGGGCCTTGAGAATAAATGAATTTGGACCAGAATGAGGAGGCGGATTAGATTGATTTCATGCCGACCATGTTTGTGTAGGTGTTCAGCATATATGTGTGTTTATTAAATATGGCTGTCTCATTTTTCTGTGCTCGCTCATACATCACGAAGGAATTTTCTCTCAGACAACACCGAGTAGTAACAAATCAACACTCACTTGACCCCTGCGGAGAAGCTGACGACGGGGAAGAAGAGCCCGTCTGGGTTGAAGTTTTCAAACATGCCCTGGACCGGCTGTCCGTTAATCCTGAAAGAGATGCTTGGAGCTCCAAGGTCCAGACAACAGCTCACCACATCCTCGGAAGTCAGGACGTGCTGGTTCATGGATGCAACAGACCGTGGGACACGACCTAAGCCAGAAAAAACACACACATACAGCTCTGTGAAATATGAGCCTGTGAGTGAGGAGATAATTTCTCTAACACATAGGACTGAAAACACAAATTTGTACACACAAACACACACATTCTGGGCAAGGAGCTAGTGCCTGCTGGGTGCTGATTCTGTCTAGACACAACCTGGCTATAGCCCAGGGTTACCACTTATCTTTATTACATTAGTTTAATATGAAATGAGCCGGGTAACACACACAAACACTGATTTTTTTTTTTCTCCTCAAACTGACCTGACCAGAGGTGTAGCCCATCAAAACCAAACGAGTAGAGGTCATCTCCCACTCCGTTCCCCCCCCACCCTTCTCCTCCTCCGGGGTAGGGAGCATAGCCTTTAGTGTTGGCCCAGCCCACTCTCAGGTGCGTCGGCTCGCTGGTTACAAAGTGGTCCACCTGGTCGATCATAAGCTCAAAGTACCACTTCTTATACTGAGCCGAGCCCTCGCTCACCCCCAGGAAGATGTTGGGTCTCATACTAACAACGAAGTAGGACATGAAATCATTAGTTATCATTCATGTGAAGATGTCAGGTTGTGATTTGTTTATTCTCTGCCCTTAGGACATGCAGACCTATGTACCATGCACACTTTTCTACAGAGGAGCTGATGGCACTCTGAGGAACGTTACTGCTACAGTAGCTGCTTTTAAGTTACAACCAAGACTAGTTTTTAGAAAAGATTTACAAATAACTACATTAAATTATTATCAAAATCAATAATTACTTAGAATTTACTAATAAGCTAACAGCTAACTAGCTGACATAGCTAATGTTAGCTAGCATAGTACTTAAGCTCCTGTGAGGAACTTATGGGCTTGGTCAATTTTGACAACTGCTGTGGACAAAAGCAGGACGATGTTTCTCCTTGCCGAATTATTTATAATTTTCACAGAAAGAAATCATAGTTTTTTAAAAGACATCAGCATGAGTTATTTTGTCAGTAAACATGACTAACACATGTCCAGGATATGATCAGCAGAGGGATAAGCTTTACTGTTTTGTCCACAAGGATCGCTAAAATTTGACTCAACAAGTACGTTCCTCACAAGAGCATTACTGTGAAAAAAAACAAAAAAAACATAAAATGTCCTGAGAGTCTAATGATGAAACAAAGTGTGGCGCTCAGACGTCTTTCTGACCTCTGGACGTCGTTGACCAGCTGAGTTTGCAGCAGTAGGTCTCTCTTTGGTAGCAAGTGATCACAGATCAGGTTCTGGTTGGTTCTCACAGCTACACCGTTACACACACAGAGCGAGCAGAGCACATCCAGAATCTAAAGGAGAACGAGGAGGTGACAGCAGTGAAAATTTGAGACTACATGTAGAAAACGAGATGTGATGACAAGTCTACAACAACTGATTACACATCCACCTCATTGTCCCTATTAAACCCTGAATATGGATCCACATACCTTCCAGTAATGACTTATTATCTTTGTCTAGGTTGATGCTCGCGGGACAGACTCTTTCATGCAATCACTGCATACTTACACAAAGATGCTTATTGGGGGCAAAATATGTCCAATAAATACCCTTTGATGCTCCAAAAAGAAGTGGAATTAAATGGGCCAGGAAGCTTTGCCAAAGGTGACATTCCAGAGTAGCCGTGCTTTATGGTCGGCCCTTTTTTTCTCCTGCTTCCATAGCAAATGATACATTCAGGCTGATTTATGACCCGGTCCAGCTGACTGCCCGCTCCTAATCTGCTTTCACTGTTAAACTGATTGATTCGTGATGGGGACAACACTGCAGCCAAACCCGCAGGAACCCCCTTTTTTTTTTGTCAAAGAAGGAAGTTTGTATGCTGGTAGAAGGTAAACACGATGAATTAGGAGCTCAACAGAGGAAGTGTTGACAAAGAAGCCCAAAGGGAACTGTTATGGAAATGAATGTGCACCCAGTGAAGCATTTTGGTGAGCCTAATGAGAAGAGAGCTGGAGATGACTGCAACAGAACGAGACACTTTCAGTTGAGTTCCTTTCACTTCCAGGTTGCTGTGGGGGTGTTTCTGCTTGAATACATGTTTCTTTTGTTATTTTTTGTGCATCTCTAACACTTAGGCTATGTACGTTCATGTCTATAGTTAACTGAGAAAAGTGATACTCACATAGAGGTAGCCACTGTTTAGCTTGCGTTAGCTTAAATCAAAAAAATGCTCCCAAAATAATTTGAAAAAAATCAACCTACCAATATCGCTAAAGCTCACTAAACACCTTTTAATATCTGATTAGCTCAATCCTTGTAGAACCAAAGTGGATAAATGACAAATTGCCATTCAAACAGGAGCCACTTGGCCAGATGCTGTTGCCAGGCAACTAGTGGAGACTCCTGGAAGTTTTCACAAAAATTGCAGCGGGTACTTTTAGAAAGTTTTGTTACATACGGAGCCGGGCAAACAGTTTCCCTCTCTTACCATGATTTATGTCAAGCTAATTGGCTTCTGGCTCCAGCTATGGATGTAACTTATGAACATGTTAATGATATATACATTTTTATCTTCTACTCAGCAAGTCAGCAAATATGTATCAAATGTACCTTCAGAATGATGTATTTTTCAGATGAAGGAGATTCTGTATTGATCAACTGCATGAAGAAGGCTTGGGAAAGGGAAATCAATGCTGTGTTGCCTGATAGACGATGGAGGACTCCACTCTCTCATATACATGGTTGTTCAATAAATAGCAGACATCGGTTATTTCAGATGAAAGTGGTTAAACTTTTCATTATCCTTAAGTCTTTTACATTAATGTTACCCCTCTGTGTGTCTAATTTGTCATCATTGTAAATCAAATGATATTGACATTAGGTGCATGTATTTTGGGACTGTCAGTTCTGGTCAATCCTCTTTTTCTTTTGTTTCTGGGTCTTTTCAAAGAACTGTCTCTTCTGACAGACACATGGCTCTTTTTGGATCCTGAGAGGACTCTTCACTTCTCCCTTCACACATTCAAACCGCTCTGTTGTTGGGCATAATACTAGCTAAAACGTATTCTCGAAGTCTGAAAGACAAACTCCACTGTGCTTCAGAAACTGGCTGCATGAATTGTTTGTTTTTGTTTTTTTAACACAAGGAGAAATTGAACACTCATCATTAACATGTCAAGATTATTGGGGAGAATCTTGGGGCCCCTTTTATGTAACATTAGGATTAATTTTAACAGCATTTGTTTTAGGTATTAATATAGGATTGTTTTGTTTTTTCATGTCCCACCCATGTAAGTTACTAACCACATTTGTATGAATATCCAAGTGTATAAGTGTGTACCTTTATATGATGTCATCAAAAATGTGTGAAAAAAAATGTTTTTGTTTGGTTTATGACTGTTATAATTTTGAAGTCTACGCTCATTGCACTTAATGTTTACTGCACGGTTTCTTTTCACAGATATCGTGGACTGTCCGCCCTTTGACATGTCATTTTTTCCTTGCATGTGAATTTCTTTCAAACACAAAAAGGAGCCCATATGAGTCATTATCTTATATCAAAGTACAGATAGTGCCACTCATGAGCTCAGGTATCCTGGCTGCTCACCTTGTGGTTGCGTCCATGCTTGTAGAGCAGCGATATGATTGACTTGATGTGTCCTCTCTGGATGATGTTCAGGGCCTCGGGGCTCTCAATTAAAATGCAGTGCAGAACTTCCAGGATGCCTGCACAGATTCATAAATTAGTTAACACCCATCGAAGAAAAAAAATAAAAATAAAGATGCGCACACTGGGGACACTCGTCAAAGAGACATCCAGTCCTGTATAGATCAACAGAGAACACTGAGTGCTGCTGCTAGAATGGTTACCATACTGTACATTTGATACATACAATGTTAAAGCAAGCACAGTTGTCTTTTTGCATCTTTTACAGATCATAGACTGTTGAGGAAAGCCATTAAAGGACTTAGATGTCTCTTTGACGGAGAGATTGTTTTATTTGTGTATATGTGTGAGGATGATAATGAGCGCACCTGAAGAAGACTCCAGTCTCTCCAGCTTGCTAACCAGCCAGTCCAAGTTGTTAGAAAACTGGGTGCAGTTATTTCTGTTCCCTCTTATCAACGCAGCTACAGATCACAGAACAAAACAGTGTTAATGATAATAATCTTTTTTGTTCAGAATGGTGCGATGGATCCCGTCAGGTACAAAATGTCAAATACACCTTATGTGCACACATGTAGCAAAGTGAGGAAAGACGTTCTGCCTGGACACACTGATTCAGATTAATTCAAAAGATGCCTAAAGATTGAAGGAGGGGATGAGCAAAGACATGAACACACCCACATATGTCCTAGCGAAAAAAAAAAAAAAAAAAAAAAGACAGGGTCAAAAAACAGCGACAAGACGGGGATGAAAGGAGGGAGGAATCCTAAATCCACTTAGCGCTGCGCCGGAGCAGGAGCAGGTGGGTGGAGGCGGGAACGAGGGAGGAGAGAGAGACGTGTGTGGAACGCTAATATAAGCCAGGAGGTGAAATCAGTGTGAAGGAGAAACTTGGAGGGCAGAGGGGCTTCAATAGGAGGGGGGGGGGGGGGGGGGTAGAATGAGAGATAACCTTTACATATGGAGTATGACAGGAAGAAAATCGGACAATTTTCAGCTCCCGAATGCAATCTCTTACATCACAACAAACATTTTATTCAGCAGATACAGCAGAGAGAAGAGGGCAGCAGGATTGCAGACAGAGAGGGAAAGTAAAAAAAATAAATAAAATTTAAAAAAAAGTATACATTCTCCTTGACAGATCCTCTCAGTGAGATGTGTTCATATCTGACAGAGCATATGGTAACCGAGCGAAAGGTTAAAATGATATTGCAAACGGAGGACTGATGACACTGAGCTTTAGGAGCATGAAGAGCAATAAGCACAGCTCAAGTGAAAAAAACATGGAGTGATGAGAAGTGACAGTCATCTGCCTGGAAAAAAAAAGACATCTGCCCAATAGGAAACAGCCAAAAATGTGTGTGTTTGTGTGTGAAAGGCAGGGAGGGGCTCACGTGTGTGTATTAGTGGTTGTATTAATTGTGTTTTTGTGGTGTGTTTCTGTTTACATGTAAAGCTGTCTGAAATCTTTGAACTTTAGAATTCAGCTCTTAATGATGAGCTACTTCATGTCTCGTTAAATTTCAACCCCCATTTCATTTTCAAACAGAAAACATTCCTCTATGTTTTAGGATTACACTGTAAAAGTGGGTGTGTGTGTGTGTGTGTGTGTGTGTGTGTGTGTGTGTGTGTGTGTGTGTGTGTTCATCAACATGTGTGTCCGTGTGAGTGTGTGTTGAAACAGCGTCTTACCCAGCAGCTCGTACAGCAGGTTCAGGATGTCTTTCCAGGCCGCTCCTGCCTCTGATCCGGCACACTCGCCAAAGTGTGCAGCACTGTTGTAGACGTTCAGGCGGTCGATGCAGTTGGACACCAGAATCAGCATGCCCTAAGAAATACCCGATGATACAACTCAGCAACTCAATTTAACTTCATTCCGCTATATTAGCAAATTCACCTTCAAACACATCCATAACAAGCTCAAATTAGTTTGACAACTTAATCTGGTAAACTCTTTCCAAAGACTTCAGTAAGGAGACAGCCCTGAACACGGCCCTGTGGTGCTTGTGTCATGGTGATGTATTCTATGGAGGAATATCTATGGTGAACTGATATGCTAAATAGAGAGCGTTAAGAGACAAAACAGAAATTGCTGATGATTTATAATGCCGGGAAAACGCCTGAGTCAGCTGCCTGTAGTGACAAATTGACCTTCTGCATGAAATATATTAGAGGCGGGACAGATATGGGCTATTTGGGTATAATAACACAGAAATCCAGGTTAATAAAATGAAAGATGGAAAGATGAAGAATGCATATTTTCACCACCAGATACACACTTGTTTTTGCTTGAGTTCATTTACACTCATGTAGGTTGGCTTGTATGACCGTGCACATTGTTGCAGCCTGTTGCAGGAAAGAGGAATTCTAATAGTTGACATCAAAGGCTCACTCAGTGAGGCAAGTGACATTTTGTAATTGATGAAAGCAATTTTAGGTCCCAGAGGCTTCGCAGAAAGCTTCAGTGCACTGGTGCCAGCCTCGGGGAAACTTATAACACCAAAACTGCTGACGCCTCAAAAGGCAATGCCTCCAAACACAAGATGGCATTGAAACACACCACAAAGAATCAATTCCTTTAGCCTTTATACTTTGTCTTCTGCAATTTTTTTTTCCACAGCTCTCTGCTCTCTCATACGTGAAGTCACTTACTAAAATTGCCCCCAATCACAAGTCGAAACTTTACTCGGATTGAGTGTTGGGTTGGGGTGGTGTTATGCAGCGCTGGCAGAGCAGCTCTTATTAAAATGCTTAATTTGCCTCCGTCTTTGGTGAAACTCACTTCTTGTTTGAAAAGGTTCTGTCGATTCTTGAGGGAGCGCAGCTTGATCTGCCTCTCTTCGTGTTCCAGCTCAGCATCAGGGAGCTGGAAATACGCGATGAGGTCATTGAGGGTTTGGAGCACCTCCTCGACAGGCAGCGCAACCAGTGCTCTATTCTTAACTCCCAAACAATCCAGGTCTCTGTGGGGGTGGGGTGGGGGGGGGGGGGGGGGAGAGCACAGTTAATACCAAAAAAAAAAAGAAAATCCTCATTCAGAAAGAAAGCAGTCCTGGTTCATTTTGTGACGCTCTGGTTCATTTTAGTTTCAAATGACTCCCATTCATCACAAACGCAACAACCACCTGGTGAAGATTCTCTAATAGGGCAGCTGAGCAGCCTTAAGGAGAGGCTGTGATGACTAACATAATGTTTAGCCCACAGGTTCATCCATGCTGAAGTGCCGATTTCCGCTGGAGTGCTAAAAATAGCTCCTGTCGTAAGCATGGGAGGGATGCGGGGGGGAGATGTGGGTTGTCACAGCCGCAGGGGAGGCAGACAGACACTCACATGTTCCCAGTGTGGTTGGCCCAGAGCCCGACCCAGAGGGACAGCAAGCCGTTTGATAATAAATAAGGGTAGTGGATGCATCCACCTACGTTTTTTTTTTTTTTTTTTTTTTTTTTTAAAGCTGGCCTTGCGTAGCCATGAGAGCGCAATGTTTGCTGTTTTGGAAACGCATGAGTGGATCACTGAGTGAGCTGTCTGGGGCTTTGGCACCCCATTCAGTCAAAACTCACAGCCCGGAAGCTGAACTCTCTACTGAGTACGCTCTCAATCCGGAGGGACGTTACATCACGATTGTGTGAACCATGTGACAGTCCACAAGGCTTTAAAATGTTCAGCTTCATCTCTAATTTGTTGATATGGTGCATTTAGGGACTCTTTTGTTTTATCATTGCTATTAATTATGCTCTAAAAACATCATTGTAGCTCTTACATAACACTTGGATTGCCCTTTAAAAGTGCTCAAGACAAACACGGACGCTAATTCCGTTTAATTGGGCTATTTGAGCGATCATGTCATTTATTTTTGCCTCCTTATCGAGGAATGGCGGTATTAGTGCTGATATATTTTTTGCAAACCTGATGAAGCTGTTAAAGAGTAATGTGGTGTTGCGGATGATTCGTGCGGCGCGGGATTCCTCGTGTTGACAGCGCTGCAGGGTCAAGCCGTCATCCATGTGACCTTCAGAGTGCAGGCACGCCTTGAGAGGACAGGAAGGGAAAGACAGTGAGACATAAACTTTGGGTGTTCTTTTTAAAAGAGAGGAAAACGGAGAAGAAGAAAAAAAGAAAGAAGAAGCAACGTTTCATGGAGAGATCATAAGTGCAGTGGTCGACAGAGGGGCAAGAAGAGAAAGAGGCTACAAATTCAGATACCATGTAAATTTGGAAACACAGGCAAAAGTCTAAAAACAGATAAAATGATGGAAATACCATGTAAATGAATAAACGTGATGCAAAAGCCAAGACAACGCGCTGCAAATGCTACAAATGGCTGTGTGTGTTTTTAGACATGTAATTTTCTGCACGATTGCTGTTAATGCATTTGTTTCAGCTTTGCGTGACGTTCATTCATTCATAGTGTGTTTCTGTCATTGTATTAGTATTTGACTTTTTTTTTTTTTTTTTTTTTAAGATTAATTTTTGGCTTTTTCTGCCTTTAATTGAGAGATAGGACAGTGGATAGAGTGAGAAATCATGGAGAGAGAGAGAGTGGGGAATGACATGCGGGAAAGGAGGGGAAACTTGTTTTGCAGCCAGGTGAAAATAAGGAACAATGTCTGGAACACTGGTGCTCACTCTACAGGCTATCTGGCTGTGTTAACATGCAGGACACATCTCCACACTCACACACACACGTCTATCACGTCAGTAGCCCAGGGACTAGGTTTATATTTAGTGGAGAAAGAGATACAAACTAATAGACAATCATCTTAACGCAATCAACTCAGTACCCTCAAAGTAATTAACTGCTCCGAGGAATATCTGTCATTTATTACATTTACCTGTTTCTCTATATGGTGTCGTCTGAAGATAAAACTGTGTGTGTGTGTGTGTGCGCTTGTGTTTGTCTGCACTCACTCGTCTCTTGAGGGGACCCAGACGGGCAGATTTGACATCGGGTGCCTGGTAGGAGAGCCACAGCCCCGTGGCCACGTGCATGATAAAGCAGAGCGAGTCCCCGTATTTAATCTCGGCCACCCCCATGCCCTCGATGTCCCGCTTGGGGCTCTGCTCCAGCTTCTCCTGCACGGAGGAAGGAGAAAAAAATGAAGACGTCAAAGCTGTCAGCGTGACACACATCAGTATGCGCTATGAAAGCAATGTGCACATTAATGCAGACTTGTTCTTAATCAACCGCACAACCAAATGTCAGATGCTTTTCTATACATGGCTCCATCCATCACACTGAGATGATTGTATTTGTTTAGCTCTTAAAATCAGCCCTCTGCACTGATAAATGACCTCATTTATATTGAATAATAAATAGCTTTAAATCCACATTGGAAGGGTCACTAACTGGCTTACAATCACTAACCATATCTAGAAACTCTGTTATGTATAGTCAGAGTCTGAATGTTCAGCTAAATTAACCTCTATGGTGGTGTTGCTTTCACTGCGTCAATAATTCTTGTAATTTCCATTGTCCTTGAGCAAATGGTGATTTTCCAGTCCGAGGGGAGTGTGGGCGCTTCATTTGTAAAGGTTTAAAGGTGGTCCTATGTGAACGCCTTCCAGCAGTGCTTAATGACTGTGTGTGGTGTTATCCCATGTGACACAGGTCACCTTGAAGACCAGCAGGGAGCCGGGAGCGTCCATTTAGTCGCCGTCGTATCAGTGTTTGTAGCTAACCTTGGAGGCTCTGAAGCAGAAGGCTGTGGCAACGGTGTCCGACCGCTCCCTGTCCTGCAGCACCAACCCCCTGTCCTCCGTCAGGGCCAAGTAGTGACCTGTGGTCAGGTGCCGCAGCCTAAAGGGTTGCCCCCAGCGGATGTGGCTCCCGCTCCAGCTGTCAAGGTCAGATATCACACATTAGAATCGAGCAAACGTGGAGAAAAACGTTTCCTTCTATGAGGCCTGGAAGCCTTAATATCTGCTAATGACTTGATCTAAAAATTGCTGCCAGCTGTCATTTATCCTTGTGCCATGCCGTGGAATAATTAGCCGAGTACATCTCTCTAATTATGCACTTTGTTTCTGTTCAGAGGAGTCAAAAAAAAACAAACCAGGGTCAAACACGCAGAAGATGTGACAAAACATCACAATTGACACGAGTGAAATAGAAAACACTGAAAAGGCTGCGTCCCTGTGGGGCTGGGAAAAAGCCCCAAAGACAAAGAAGGAGGGAGGGAATGAGTAAAGAGACGGAGGGGCCATAGTGCATATGAAAGGAGAGGATGAATGAAGCAAAGAGGAGAAATAGAAAGCGGAAGAACAGAATACAAAGAAACAGGTGGATTGGAAATAATAAAAGGAAGTAAGGAACAGAAAAGACTGGAGTTGAGTGTCTGAAACACAACCCACCTGATTCGGAGTGGTTCCAGCCTCCACAAGGACCTGGCCTTGGCGCCGGCTTTACCTGTCTCATAGTTGACTATCCTGAAAAGAAAAAAAGAATGAGTGGGTGTTCTGACTGTGGGTGCTTTAAATGTCTAGCCGAGACAGATGCTGTCAAGGTCATTCATCCTGGCTGAGGAGAACAGCACCTCTTCACTCTCATCCTTCTGATATTCTCTGGGAGGGTGGTAGACTCAGACAACACACACACACACACACACACACACACACACTCACACACAAACTGAAGCTTGGGATTTGTATTTACTCTGCCGACTACAGCGCCGCATCGTTCAAACGGAGACATGTGCGCCCTGATAACCCACAGCTACACTGTCTATCAGAGATATGGGTGACTGGGTCCAATGATAAAAGAAATCGCTCATCTTCCCCCCTGCTGACAGCTTGGAGTGTGTTTGATCTGCCTCAGACAAATTATGGACCTCTAAAAAAAAAAAATCATCCTCCATCCGTTGAATTTCAAGGACAACAGTAGGAGGAAAAGCTGGAAATAAATCCCACCCCTATGTCTGCTGTGCTCTGTTCTAAAAATAGACACCATGTGTGTACGTGTGTTTGTGCCAAGGAGGAAGACACATCTCCTGGCACATGGCTGAGTGTGAATGGACCTTGCCCGCTGTATTGACCCACTTCACTCCTGTGTGTGCCATTTTTCCACGGCAGGTCTTAGCTGTGTTGGCCCCACGCTGCTACACTGGAGTTAAAAATAACACAGCAGCCATTTTGACTCCCTGGAGAGCCAAGGTGTCACATCGATCGGAGGAATTTTTTTTTATGACTTCAGGTGGGAGCTAACACACAGGTCAGTTAGTTTCTCATGTGCCACACAACACCGCCTTAAGGTATGTCCTGTGATGCTGCAGCGTAGTTTGTATTTTTTGTTCGACACTCGCTGTGTTTTCGCACCTCTGCTGCTCTGCACTCTGGTCGGATCCCGGGATAGCTACTACCTCATCATGCCCGTGGAACAACCGCATCACATGACCACCCAACAGGTAGCCTATAGGAAGAGAAGGGACAGAAGATTCAGATGTTATAACTTTTCATTTTTACTTTCAATTTTGTTGCTGCTTTTGCCTCAGCTGTGCGTGAACTTCTTTTCTTGAGTAATACAGGAAAACTACAACCTAAAACCAATTCTCATTCTTTGACCACCAACTCCTGCTCTTTTGTTAATGTGTTGTTTTCTTTCTTTCTAAAAAAAAATGCACCAAAGTTATGCATTCTGAGGTTTGGGGTTTTGAGCGTCTACCTTCTTCAATGTTGCTACCGGAGCAGATGGGATGGACATTCCACAGGGTTTGCATGAAGGAAGCATCCACCTGGATGTTGCCATTGGAGATCGATAAATGCTGCGGGAAAGAAGGAAAGAATGCACAGAGAATTCATTCGTTTTGTACACCCACACCAATCGCACTGTAAGGGCTGCGAGACCGCTGGTAGGAAAAGGTGATTTTGATTTTAGTCGTTAGAAGTAAGCAGCTTCACGAGCTAACTTTTTTCCTTCTACTCTACCAGAATAAATTGCAATGAACATGTCAGAGAAAGCTTTGGATAAATGTTTTCTATTTGTAAACACATTTCCAGAGGATAACCAGAGAGCTAAAACAAATGTGCGTTCAATTGGAAAATCAATGCTGAATTTCTGATTAATAACAACCAAACATTCATCATTTGACATAATGTGACTTTTCAGACGGTGCAGTCGAGGTTGGAGACTGTCACTGTGATACAGAAGAAGTCAGTTTTTCACTGAGTGTTGAAGGAATCATAAAACTGACAGCTGCCTATGGAGTCTGGGGGATTTATACCGTCTGGAGGGGCGCTGATGTGTGTATGTGTGTGGCTATGTTTCACACAGCTTCTGTGTGTCAGACTCTGAAAAACAGCCTTTAGGTGCTGTCCCCAGATACCACTGTGTTGGTGACTGTGGTGGTCACTGTGAGGGGACAGCGGTCATCTGGCTGTGGCCATTCATCCAGGGGTTGGGGGATTTGGGGGGTGGGGGGGTTAAAGACCACCTGGCTGCTGTCACATAACTTCATGGATCACTGCGGAGATGTTTCTCAGGGTTAACATGGCAAAATGCTATGAGGCTGTGACAGCAACAAAATGATTATCATTGTAAGGATGTGATTTCTTGAGCAGATCGAATTTTGCATAATGTAATTGTTCGTAGTGATGAAGTCATCCAAAAGGGAAGAGCATGTCACTTTTAACGCTAAGCCTCCTGCAGGAGAGAGGTCACGTAGAGAGCGCAGCATGTGGTAACCGGATTGGGATAATCTGAAATTTTGTCACATCAGGAGAAGCAGAGTTGATGCTCTCTTTACTAAGACCTCTGTATTTGCACACACACAAACACACACATTCACACACCAGCTTCAAGGATCAAATTCCAAACATTAAACTTACAAGGTATCGCTCAGAGGACAAGCTGACCAGGATGAGGTCATCACCAATCCGCACCTTCTCTCCTTCCGATCTCTGCTTCGAGGCCGGGTGGATGGTCCACCAACAGGCCTCACCTTCAAAGAACCCCAAACACACACATAAACATGCCAACTCCATGCCTTAATTCGAGCAAACTAGTGAAGTGTTCACAGCCTGACAGCGTGCGCTTACACTGCTGCGACCCACTATTTGTAGCGATAAAGAGGCAGAGGAGGCAGAAGTAAAAAACAAGTGTGGATGCACCATGGCAACAATCTTCTGCTGCATGATGGAAATTAAAGAAGCAAATAAGAAAAAGACCAAGGTTGCAGAATAACCAAACATAACTATTAAATATGCAGCACAGAGATGATCAGCGTTGATAAAAGAACCCACACTGAGTGTCTACATCACTCCACAGGGATTATTAAATGCAAAGCTGGGGGGAAAAAAAGCTGGAAATTTTGCTCATGAATAAATACAGCGGACGAAGAAAGAGATAAGAGAAGAAGTGTTTTGAGACAGCAGCGAGAGACAGAGGGAACAAAAACACAGACAGACAGGAAAAGACAGAGCCAAACGAGATGGATGAAAGCAAACTGTGTCAAAGGTTTTTTTCTGTACCTGTTGAATCCTCCTGCAGGCCGACATCAAAGGACAGCTTATCTGTCTGTGACCTCGACGTCTTCAAACAGGCCAGGTACTGTGGTCAACACACACACACACACAGATGCAGAGCTGTCACACACATAGACCTCATGGAGAAAGCTTCCATCACATGCTTTCAAATTGCTGACAGTGGATATTGTCTTTGTGGCGATTGTGTCTCTTACCATAGAGCTGAAGGAGTGCCGCAGGAGGATGGCATGTCCATACAGTAGAGTCTTGTGCCCGCCGCTCTGCGCTGCCTGCACAGAAGGTTCACACACAGAGAAAGCACAAAAACACAACAGTTACATGTCTGCCTGATCTCCTGACAGTCCCAGCGGCCTCTTTCCAATGACTTCAATCTACAGGCGACCTCTCGCAGTCAACGTTGACCTCAGCCGCGACCTCCTCGCCGCTGATGTAACCCCAAAGCCCGAGGGAACACATCTCCTGGGGAGGGCTTTTTTGTCACCCTGTTTCCTGGATGAAGACATGCAATCTGACTCGCTACAGGAGATGGTGATTCTGGCTTCTGTATCCATAAGCGACAAGGATACAAGCTCATCTTTCCAGCACTCCTACTGGAGGAATGTGGGAAGGATGCACAACTACTGTCAGTCTCCAATGCGAATGTTGGCACATTAGCGGGAAATGACTCCACTGCTTATGTGGCTTTAGGGGTTAAGATGCAGAAGGGGAACAGATCTCTACAGGTACTGTAGAGATGCAAGGGGTATAAAAGGTTTTTGTGGTTTTTTCTATGGCAAGCAACCCCAATGTTACTCACCTTTCTTATGAGCCTCTAGGAAGCATTAAGGTAAGAAAAAGGGTAATTATTCGGAAAGAATCATTGTTTTCCATAGCCTTTTCTGCTTTCCTTTGCCTTCTTTTAATGGATCTATATGATGTCCATCAAAAAAATAATTACTCAAACAACGCTAGCAAATACAAAAATGACCATTACACGGATACTTCAAACTGCAGGACATTAACGTTCTGTAGCTACATCTTTGTTGAGACTGGAGGTCTCTGCCTATAAGAGACATACATGAATCATGGCAGTGTTTCATGAAAACATCCTACCATGCAAAGCCCTCTCTTTCGTTCCTTTTTACTGGCTCCTCCTCCTCCTCCTCCTGGCTCCCCCCCCCCACCCCTCCATGAGCTACTGGGACGATTGCTGGCCTGTGATTTGATGCAGTTGTGTCGTGCAGACTGCAGCACTGGCTTCTGGGCTTCTTCTGTGCTCCTGGCTACTGCTATATGCTGGCTGAGGTACTGAGCTTAATGCAGCGAGGCACATCCAGCTGCAATCTCCACAAGCGATAAACCCAAGCCTTCCGCTCACTTCCTTATCCTGCGGCTGGGTGGTGAGTTATACAGATACAGCTGTGGTGCTAAATAGTGGCTTATATCAGCGAAAAAAAAAAAAATCTCTACTTGAAATACACCTTAAGCGATTGAAGAAAGTAAAACTGTATTACCCTCAGCTCATTGAAGCACAAAAAAAGAGACTACCGCATCAAGGAGGTATAAGAGTACTGAACTGTTTCTCCTGTCCAGCTGTTGACCACAAGTGTCAGATCATATTTAATGACATTTAGCTGGATGCAGCCGCCTGGTGTGTGTGTGCCCTGCAGCAGATTACATGTGTGAGCCACTGCAAGATAACACTAAGGACATATAAAAAGAGGCGGCGGAACGTATGAAAACAAACAAAAGCATGCCCGACGTCATCAGATCGGCTCGCTCTTTTTGACTGACTTATCTCATTACTTGCCGTTCTGACCGGTGACCCACACAGTCAAACAGGTCAGTGCCTTTAAGGTGTTATATCAGCCAATTCTCTAGAGTTACTGCGGGTGGATGCAGAGCTAATTGTGGCGTGGCATTTACAAGCTTTTCTTTGCAGCCTCGTCGGTCCCCTCAGTGTCTCCAAGCCTTCCGCCTAAAGCAGCCCGCATCACCAATTTGCTCCAGCCACTGTCTATTGATAAGCCCATCTGTTCAAAGAAGTATTGATTTCAGAGCCTCAGCCGAGACGAATTCAACCTCCATTTCCCCTTTAATGGCGCTTCCTTTAGTGACATTTCAGTGCAGGCGAGGGATGATGAATAGCTGGACAATATCGAAAACAGATAAATGAGAGTGCAGAGAAAATACAGTGGAAATAACCCTAACCCAATTCAAGAAGGCATTTTAAACCACCCTGGGGTATTTGATGCAATTGCATAAAGTATTAAAGGTTAAAAAAGACATTCCTGGAATGAGTAACTCAAACTGAAATCTGAAAACCACCTGACAAAATAAAAGTCAAGTAAAAATATTATGAATCATCACTTTGTGCTGGAAAATGCTTCTTCATGAATGTGAAGATATTTAATTGAATGTTTTCATCATTGTCACCATGTAACATTATGTTTAGGGGTGCTGGTGGGGCAGTGCTTAACACGCCCCCACGGAGGCTATAGTCCTCCAAGGGGGGCGGCCCAGGTTCAAATCCGATCCTATGTCTCCTTTTTCGCATGTCAGTGCCCACTCTCTCCGGCTCCACTGTCCTCAATACATCTCAATAAAGGCATAAAAAGCCCAAAAATAAATCTTAACATTAGGTCTTCTTTGTACACTGCCAGTTGCAATTTGCATTATTTTATTAACTTGCTCACTACTTTCACTTTTTCTATGCATTAAAGCCCTTAACATTTTATGTTCTATATTTCACTTCTATTTAATCATAGGTTGTGTAGTTGTGTATTTTGCCTCACTAACATTTTGGAGCAATTCTAGCCTTAAATATATGTTGGGATCATAAAGTTTTTATTTTATCTTTTTATCTTTTATATTATGAAAAGGGAGAAAAGGGTCTTCAGGGATCAGCTGTTGGAGGGGCGTGTCAATGCCTGCTTTTGATTGACAGCAGCCGGCAGGTTGAGCTCTGGCATTGGAATAAGAGACAAACTTGTGCTGAAGTGACATTTGAAAGTACGTTTTTTTAGTGTTCAGTGTGCGGGGGCTAACTAGCTAGCCTGAAAACTGTTGTTAGCAGTGCAGTCCATATTCGTACACTGTTCAACGACAGGTGATGTCCGGCAACAAAAAAAAAGACAGGGGTATCTTTTTATCTGTTTGTTTTAAAGATATGCATTATCACTGATTTAACTTCAGCGGGAATGTTAGTGTCATGCTAAGGTTTTTAAAAAGGTGCTGATGCAGGAAGAACAAGGATGTACTAGCAGTTAAAAACATCCATCTGAGCTTTAATTTAGCATTTAATGTTATGAGCACCCTCTTTCTCTGTTTCTCTGCTCAAAATTCCCTGACAGCCAGCCAGCTTTTTCCTCTCCCCACAGGCACAGTGGAACCAATGCTCTTAACTTCTGCTGCAAAAACAGTCCACTGTAGCCTCAAAACTCTCGCCCTGAAACATCATCTAATCTCTGGAGTCAAGTCAGGGAATATGAGCCTCAAGAACTCAAGATTTATGGACTTTTTTCACCGTCATTTGCCACATAACAAAAATCACTTAAGATCCTGTTTTGTCTCCCAGCAGAAATCTGGGCCTCAGCTGTTTATTAAATTCAGTTAAGGTTGGGTGAGTACAAGACGATACTGTGACAAATGAGAGCTCAACCCATGTGGGGAGTTGCTTGAAGAAAATGACACTGCAATGAACGTACATCTGAATGCCCCCAAGGACAGGGCTAATGCTAATCTGATGCTAATCCAGAATCGGTGCTGCTCTAGTTCTTTAGTAGAGGAATGTGTGAGAGCTGATGTTCACTGAGAACGTTATTGGGAAGTCTTTACAAAACCACATTTGTCTCCGCCAGCACAATAGGAGCTCAGACACAATCTTCTCACCCAGTGCACACACAAAAAAAAATCCATATGATCATCAGTTACTGTATTTCAATGGATGGATTCTGAATAAATGTAAAGACAAATGTTGAGAGATGAGTGACACCGAAGAGACGCTGAATCAACCAAATGGAGGGGAGAATAAGAGCACAAATTGTGTGTTGTGACTTATCTACTGAGTCATGCATTACGGAGGACAGAGGGGAATGATGTGAGTGGTAAACATACCAATCGATCCAGGCCGCGAGTCTATCATGCAGAAGATGGAGATTATACACAAAAAAATAGAAGATAAAGGTTGGGAGAAATTACACATCTGTATAGCAGCAATGAGAAAGAGAAGCAAACACACTTGCAAGAAGACAACAGAAACTGTAACAGAAAAAAAATGTCAGCCACATTGTATTGCTTAGACATGTGCAAATTCCCTCCAGTAGAGACTTGATTTTATTTCTACAACACTGGATATTCTTGAAAAAACAGAAATGTGCTTAGGTGATCCCTTTGCTTGAAGAGTGCAAAAATATGAGCTCACACTATATATATATGCAAAAATAAAATATGTAGCTAAAGGAAGCCATTTTCTTGTTTGGTGTTAATCAAATGGGCAAAAGTGCACGCAGCACTTGAGGAAAAGCTGCAGTAATGCCGGGCATCTTCATTAATATTCATGGAAGCCTGGACCTCTCTGCAGTCTGGGTCCCCAGGCCACTGTAATGGGCCTATTTGCCCATTAATCTCTTAATAGTGACTGAACAAGTTAAGAGTATTCAACTGAGCTGACTGCATTCATTATAATTAACTGTTTAACAGCCTCTTCTTCTGAACATCTACTGGAAAGAGACAAACAGTACACGACTCAGGGATGGCGTATGAGGAGTTGAAGTATGGATTGTCAGCGTGTGTGTGTGTGTGTGTGTGTGTGTGTGTGTGTGTGTGTTTGCTAATATCACTCACCCCTTCACTGTTCTGTCCACTCTTAGCCAGCATCTCCTGCAGGGCCCGCACTGACAGAGACTGCTCCAGTACAAAGGTGCAGATACACAGGTCTGGAGGAACAAACTGCAAACACATAGAAAGCGGTTGAAAAGTTATCACAGTTCACAATTCTCACAAAAGCAATTTCACTCACTTCACATACAGTAGATGTATTTCCTATTCATTCCTCTCACATGCCTTGTCATTTGAAAAAGTTTTCCAGTGGCTTAAAACGGATGTTTACGGCCTCTAAAAACCCAGATGTCCTCTTAAGCTAAATTACAAAGTGAAGAATACCTCAACGACAGCTCATTCCCACAGACACAGAAATACAAATCAGAAATCAGAAATACTTTATTAAGGGGGAAATTCTGTTGCTACAGTTGCTCTTAAACACAAAACAGAACAGGAGCAACTGTAAAATACTTCTGGTCATTAACAGCTGCACTCAGGTAGTTGAAAGCTTTGTTTGTCTACTATTCAGAGTTCGTATCATGGTTTTCTTAAAGCTGAAAACAGCTTCCTGTTGCCTGATGAAAGGTTGCTAATGAGAGTGGGGAGCCTCAACCAAAACTGTTCTTACTGATAGCATCAAGTAAAGAAAATGATTATGATTGGTGGAAAAGCACTGGTTGCAGTCAGACTCTGTGCCAGTCAATGCAAGCGGCCTGCCTGCTGCTACCTCCACAAACGGACCCTACAGTCATTTGTTAAGACATTTCCCCTCCGGTTGTCATTTGGTGATGGAATGAGTTACCAAACTCCATTTAATCTGCAGAGAACCTGTCCACCTTAAAAGACCCAGCTCTTTGTGAACACCTGCACACTTAATGATATAGATGAGACTGATGATGATGATGATGATGATGATGAAGATGATGATGATGATGATGCTGATGACAGTAGTGATGATGAAGCTCTTGATGTTATGCTGATGATGATTTTAAAAAAGCATCCTAATTCCTGAGTTAGACTTTATTGGAGGCTCGCAACGAAATGACCTGAACTACTAGTTACTTTTTTTTGGAACCAATTGGCAACCTCCGGTGTTGAAAAATGAAGCTGATGTGAAAGTGCAAAATCCTGGGGGTGGGGGGGGGTTAGGTTGAGAGAATTTCCAGCAGGCAATAGCCATCAGTGAGCTTCCAAAGCCCCTGAAGTAAAAGATGGGTAACGTCCCTCAGGCTTTGTCCATTCATATTTACAGTCCATGTTTGTAACACATACATATAACAGAAAATAAGTCATGTTCCCATTTTGTTCATCTGTTCTTAAAGTCTGTGGAATGATAGACTTGACCTGTCAGTGCTGATGTAAAATAACACAAGGTATCGTCGCCTACATCAACAGAACACTGTGTCCTGTATTGGTCCTCATATAGTGTGAGCTCAAAAGTTAAGACGGCTGTACTGTAAAAGCAGCAGCAGTACCCTTCTCCGTCCATAACAATTATTAAATTGTTATTATAGCCCCCTGTCCTGTCTCCCTTCAACACTGATTTTGATAAAGTACTTAAAGAACTTTTTTGCTCCATAAGCAAAACATCTACATACAGCCAAATGAAAACTGCATCCTGAATCTACAGGGATATTCTGATTAGATGCCCATAAAATCTGCTTACTGCAGCATTTCTGCCTCACATGCACTATGTTTGTCTTAATCAAGAAACCTGATATTCATTAAAAGGTACTTAAAAAAGGGATTAAGTGCTCTCGGGTCAGCTTATGCTCAGATAAGCCAGGTCTTGGACAGAACATGAGTTGGCAAACGAAGGAGAAGCCAAATCGCATCCTGAACCAGGGCAGCATCGAGGTGATTGGCCGACAGAATGAGGAAGTCAGGGACGGAGATATTGTGGAGTGCGGCAACAAGATTAATTATGCTATACTTTTACACTCTCCCTGGCCTCCTTGTTAAGTCTCAACTACTACTAAAGTGGTTCAGTCACATATATCTAACCTCATTTGCAAACTTTACACAACCCAGTTTCAGGGTAAAGTCACAACAAATTAAGACTAAAAATACAACTCCTGTGCACAGCCATAGCAATCTGATCATTAAAATCTAAGCCATGTTGAAGTACCCAGTTCCAAAGAGAAAACAAACAGAGATGATTGGATTTAAAGAGACACATGCCAGTGTATGGTCATCCAAAGCCAGAGTTTAAAGACTGTTTGAGCAGCAGAATGAAGACACTCTCCACAAAAGGGGAAATCATTTACAAAGAATCTTAAATGAGTTGTTTGATTCTGAGGGAAGGTTTTTATTTTTATTAGAATTGTTGCATTGATTTCACAACATTAAACATTCAACACTCCAATAAATGCACTAAAAGGATTAGTTTGGTAAATCTGTTCCCTGTGTAAAAAAATAGTTGGATGACATTTGGACAAGATGCAACTCTCATATCTGCCAGTTATCTAATATTCCAGAGGTGGAAAGTTACAAATTACATTTACTCACATTACTGTGATTGAGTAGCCTATTGTGTGCTTCTACTTTTTTAAATAGTTTTTTTTAATTTAGTGATTTTACTTTTACTTAAATGTTGAGTCAGTAGCATTGTTCGTTGCAGCTTGTAAACACAACTTGTTGAGACTTATTTAAACTTGTTGAAAAGGTTTATAATATGTGACTTTTAAGAAAATGAGTCAGTGTGTCTGAATACAATGTTGAAATCATTTGTTTCACTGTTAAAGTTTGAGACTTAAACAATGAAGTCGTCATGTTAGAAAATGCCAAAGTGATCACAGCCTTCTCATTGAATCGATGCATTATGAAACTGTCAGGACACAGTTCGAGATGTCTCTGCCCTAGTAATCCTTATCTCTGGGAATGTAAACTATAGCAAAATCATAATAAAGTAGTCTGCTGGGAGGCGATTCAGCCCCGCCCTCATCCCTCTGGGTGACTAACAGCTGACCTTTGCTCTCTCTCCAGGCATAGGTCCGCAGCATTGAGTGGAAAGTCGACGTCCATTAGAGGGAAAGACAGTGAAATGAAGGTCTAGAAGACCCGGAGGGGGTGATGAGTGTCCGGCCCTGTCAGGATGTCTTCTCACAAGGCGGAGCACGGAGACAGCTTTACGGTGGCTTGGACATGCCCTGACGTTTGCTTTATGACCAATAGGGTAATGAGGGGAAGAGCGTAGCTAGATGGTGGGAGAGGGTAGATCACATATTTGTTTCAGTCTGCAGGGAGTTGGGTTGAAAAGGGCTAAAGCTAATTCATCACAGCACGTGACCTCGTATTCTGCCATTTATTTCCAGGTTAATTGATGGGGCTGCTGTACCTGTTTACTGAATGGTTAAGGAAAGGAAGCATACAGGCTATTTTGAAAATAGCAATCGACCAGAGATGGTTTTGCAAAACAATAAATCTACATTACATCTACATTATTTTCTCCAGTGGTCTTAAAATTCAGTTGCTGACAAGCGAAATATGCCGGTTGCATTTCCCTGTCATCCGGCTTCTCATTGGCTGATTGATGCTGCCATTTAAACAGTGCACACTTTAAATCAACCTCAACCTGTCGTCTTGGATCGTTGCCCCTTCTCTAAACTAGCTCACCAAATGAAAGGAAGTATCCAGACCCAGTTCCAAGTTGCCACCTTTGGTTTTCTCACCTCCCTGTCATTGATCCCAAAGGTGGGGTGTTGCCTATTTTCTATTAAAAAAAAAAAAAAAAGGCAGGCAATTTGGACAAAGTGCCAGATAGGGTGAACATCCATCACACCTGTCAGCTGTAATTACCATCCAATATGGAGTGAAAGCTTCAACCCGCTGTGCACACAATAACCCCCCCGCAACACATTCACACTCTTTGTGAGGGCAGGAGGAGGCAGAAGAGGAGAGAGAAGTTACTACATTTCAAGGTGAAGGTTTGACATTTTTTTCTCTTCCTGCCATCTCGTATTGTCCCTTTAATCCGCTGAAAATCATCCTTATGCATCTTAAGTGCTCACGCTGTAAAAGCCTGGTGTCCTAAGCTTGTGAGAAATTAATCTCGGACGATACTAATGGATTATTATTAAGAGGCAATCAATGTGGAAAAAGCCAATTAGGCGTGCAGTTAACAGGCTGTCTGTGTTTGGAAACAGTAATGCAAGGTAAGCAGCTGTGCATCAGGGGCCAGTGTGAGGTGAGAATTAATCAGGATTCCTAGAATTATCTCAAACAGCCAATCATCATTGAGATATTTCTGCCTTGTAGCTTGATCCCTTGTTGAGCAACATGTTTTAAAAAAAAAAAGCCTGAGGATTTGCGTCGTAATTTACATTATTTGTTGAACAAAAACGTAATAAGGTGGCAGCCTGCTGATTACAAAGGCAAACAAATACATTAGACTCAACTCTTGTAATTAAAACTTTGCACTTAGTTGCACAAACCAGCAAATGTGTCAGCAAGTACAACAGTGCTGCTCAGCTGCTATAAAGCTGTAGGCAATTAAAGCCGACACTGGCGCAGTTTATGAAACAATCCATCAAACGGTCCAGGGGCATAATTTAAGGGAATTATCATCTGACTGCAGGCCCACATAGATGCGACGTGGTCCCCCGAGCTACAGAAAGGAAAGCTCATCAAGGAGAGTGCGTGGATATGAGATGCTGTTCCTGCTTTGATGGCGGGCTGAGCTGCATCTCTTTGCATCTCCGCTCGGCTTCTCTGAATTTGTTGGACCTAAACAAGGGTGAACTAAATGTGCGACTGGTTTCCATGGAGCTCTTGCCTTGGTGAACGCATCCTTTTATATGCTTCACTTTTCTGCATTGCATCTTCAAACATTTTATCATTAAGTTAAAGTCTGGATGTGCCTGTGTGTGTCTGAACAGAGTTAAACACACACTATATCAAATGAAGTAGATGATGATGAAGGAAACATCCAACACAAATTGAATGCATCCCAGTGGTAAACTGGAGGTTTTTTCAGATCGGAGAGCAGTCCAAAGAGGAAGTCCTTGTTCCTACCTTAGCCTCAGACGTGGGCTCCAGGTTACACAGGCGGTTTCCGAGCCCCTCGGCAGCCAGGCAGAACTTGCGGTTCTCCTTCTGGATGCAAGCCACGCACTGGAGCACCACTTCATCATCCTGTCAAGACAAAGCGGATTTTAGTTTGTGTGTCTATGCATGTGAATGTGGTTTTAAGGATCAGATTTTAAGGATCAGTTCCCGAGAGAGCACCAATTCAACCTCACACATGCCTTCTGTAGTACTCTGAGCTGGGGAGGCTCTGTGACACAAGAGGTCATTCTCTTACTGTGATAGAGGAACAGGACAAAGATGAGCATGCTTTAAGATGAACAACACAGCTAACTGTGCTAGAGCCAGTGTTTGTCACTGTAGTGGTCACTTCTACTATTTATTCGGGCAAAATTCAAAATACAAGAAGGGAACTGTAGAACAAGGCCTCTGCGATTAAACAATTACGATAAATATCAAATGCAATTTTTCTCAATACAAATACAACAAATGTTTGTTAAAATTTGACAGATTTAACCTGTAATTACATCACCCAAACACTAATGTGCCTTGAATGCTCGTTGCCACCCGACACTGAAGAGAAGAAGAAATGAAAGTCATTTAACTGTCTGACTTCCCCCTAGGCAAGACATAGTTGATCACATGAAATTTTAATCAGAGGCTCAAAAAGCTGTCTTTTGTGGGGCGCTGATGGCGCAGTGGTTAATGCGCGCACCCCATGTATGGAGGCTGTCGTCTCAAGCGGGCGGCCCGGGTTCGCTTCCCACCTGTGGCTTCTTTCCCGCATGTCATGTCATATTTCTGGACAAATGTATTCAAGACATGTTGTCTACGACTCCAAGAACTCAGATTCAGGTCTCTGACAAGTCCACTATGTGAAGACATATTAGCATTGCTTGCATCAGCATAAATGCCTACTGATGGTTATAATATTTCCTTAAAGACATAACAGCAATTTCCCCAATACGTGTTGTTCTGGGAGCGAACCGGCTGAAAACAAACATCTGATGCTGCTGTTGTGTAAATGGGATGATTGTGTTTATAGTGTTGGCCCTGTAAATGCTGAATTGGTCATAGTTACTCTCTGTGATAGCAGAGCATCGGAAATCTGCTGATATGGGCTGCTACGGAATGCAGGGGGCTCCTGCACAATGGCCAGCTGCATTATTTAATGTACGGGGGGGAATGTGCTGAGAGCAGAGTGCAGCAGTGTAGTAGTAGTAACAGTTAAGCACTCCATTACAGTGCAGCATCATGCACGAGAGAGAGAGAGAGAGAGAGAGAGAGAGAGCGAGAGAGAGAGAGAGAGAGAGGAATTAAGATGTGTAGTCTCTGTGTGTCTCTGAGTGCATATGCTGTAAGTATAAAGCTTTTAGTTACATTCCTGTGTTTAGAAGCACTGCGTGAAAGTCAATATGACAGGCCTCAGGGCGCACAAACACAGGCATGACACAGTTTCATTTTCCAGTTGTTGCTCACGTGTGCTTCAAATGTAGTCCAGGGCAAATTCAGATGCTGAGTACATTGTGATGTTGTGTTTGTGAAGATACAGGGCTGATATCACAAAAGATGTTTGTGTCATATGAAAATAATTACAATGTATAAGGAGTGTATTGACCTGAACATCATGACAGTGCCAATAAGACTTACTAAAAGATCAAATAGTTCAGGAACAGTTTCAAACCGGTAAGTTTCCCTTGGATTATTTATTCCTGTACAACTGTCAGGTAATGTTTAGGTAAGGACGTACATTGTGTTTTATTAATGCATTGCAGTGATGATTGTTTGAGGTTATATGTTGTACTCAGAATAAGGGGCAACTTGATTCAAATACAATTGTTCCCATCTTTTGTATAGCATTTTGGACAACTTCTGAGTTGTATTTAGTACTCTAGTAAAAAAGAAAAAACTCTGCCACAGTATTTGGAACTAAGCTTTAATTAAATGGATGTGCCGAAAAAATTATAATAAAACAAATATAAATGCGTCAGCGTTGGTCGATATGTTAACAGTAAATTGGAAGTGCATGATGATTAAATCCTGACAAGTCCAACCTGAAAATCTGACACACACACAATGGTCTTGATGACATGACACCCACAGGGTGTAATAATGAAAATCTCTTTGTCTCAGCCATTGTTTGAATTATGACGTCATGGGTACAGAATTCAGGATATTAATTCAGATTAAAAAGTAGACTGAATTTGATTATGTGGAAGCTGTTTGCTTTTCATAAACTGAAGTTATACTGGAGGGTGCTAGCCATCGACTGGACATACCACCTCAAATCTATGCATGCAGATTCCACCTAGAGTTCAGCAAACAAAGACCTAAAATAGAAAGATAAAAAGTACAAACCAACCAGCAAATAGCTAGCTCCAACCTTAAGCAAGTTCAGGGGAAAAATATTTTTTAAAGAAACGATAAGGCAGTTGCCTGTGAGAGAATCGTCGACAGATATGACACTTCAGCTAAGCTAGGCTAAGATTTAGCATAAGCAACTAGCTTGTTAGCTTTAAGCATGCACTTGTGCCCTTTTTCTTTAAGTTCTTTAAGGTTTGTTTGAATATCAGTAACATTCATCATAAAGTCCTGTTAAAAACATACTTGTATATTTGGGACTATAACAAAAACATGCTAAACCACATGGTTAAATGTTTAAGTCGCTAACCCCTTATGTGTATTATCAACAATAAATACGGTCCATCAACAATATATCATTAATTTGGACTGTTTGAAAAGTAGGAAGTTACTAATTGAGACAGTACTGACTGCTGGAATGAATTGTACCATTCATGGGACTGTTATAGGAAAGACTTTGGATAATGCTAACAGTCTTGGATCGATCTGAAAAGGTTATTCAACTCAGATGCAGATTGAAATGAATAGCTCTTGAATCAACACTTGGCCGTGCTGGAACATGAAATCAGTCTCCCTGTTTAGTGAGCGGGCAGAGGGTTGACTTTAGGCCATATAAGGACAGTATCGATCCATATACTGCATTCATGTCTGTCTGGGTGCCAAGATGCTCACATTGACACACAGGTGGGTTGCGCACATACACACACACACACACTCTCGCACGTGGTCGTGACTTTAATCAGAGAGGCTAACTCCCATGTCTCTGTCTCTGTCTACCTCTGTCTTACCTTGCCTTACCCCTGTGCTGAGGTAAGAATGTGACGTTGAATCTCGCTCTCTATTCCCCAGCTCTCTTACTCACTCATCCCCTATCGCATGTGACTGCTACAGAGGAGGAGGAGAAGGAGGAGGCACTCTCTGGTATCAATCATTCATAAAGCAAAGCACTAAGCCATGTCGGCCAGACTGGAGGGAAAGAGGAATGCTCTGCTCTATTTAGGGAGGCTCAGTTTACGAAACCTGAAGAAAACATCAGACTTTAGGGAATTCTGTGACTTTTGGCTGACTCTTTGCAAAGATGCCTAAGGCAAGATTTGAAAGGTCGAGAAAAATTTAAGTGCTGTGCAGAGAACTTTTTAGTCCTACAATTAAAAGTTTGAAAGTTAACACAGAGGAGAGCACTAATCGTTGTTTAATTTAGCAAATGTTGCTTTTAATACACGCCACCTTATCAAGACAATGCTAAAAACAGAAGTAATCTGTGCTGGCAGCGCAGTAAGGTTGCATTGGGCACGCTGTCCATGCGCTCATTCATAACATAAAAAGGTCTTGCTAACATGCTAATGTTTAATTTAATATTTAATCTTATTTTTCACATTTATCCATGTAAGTTTAGCTTGTAAGCATGATAAGAATGTTTCTCATAACCTTGTGCTTAAAACTGAGCAGCTGATGTTATTACATTTTTTCATCAAAATGGAAAATTAGATGGAACCCAAATGGCACCAGAGGAAAATTCAGGGGATCATATGTGATTGCAATTCATCCTCTGGGGAACCTGAACATGTGTTCCGCTTTTTTTTTTTTAATTGCCATCTTTACAACAATTAAGACATTCTAACCTTTAACAGAATTATAGCATCAGGTAAAAAAAAAACAGTAGATAATAAAACACTTTCTGTAGACATCCTCTGAGGAATCAGAAACCCTAAACCTAACCCATCAGCTAGCGCGACTATGACATCACTGCTTTAGTTCTCTATAGATTCAAAGACACCAATAATTCATTCAACTGTTCCTAAGTATTGCGGGAAGTGAGCTGAGTCTCCAAGGGCACCTTGGGATTGAATTCCACTTCATCATAATACTCCCTCTCTCATGCTCCCTCACTGCTTTGTTCTGTGTAAATCCATGCATTTGTCATCTCCACTGTGTATTTATGTGTGTGTATACGTGCCTCTGTGTGCACAACAATAGCATGAAACTCCTGCGAGACTTGTGGGAGTAACACTGAGGCATATCAATGAGCGGGCCATGCTGACGTCACAGCTTATTTTCTTGGGTCAGCCAATCAGGCTGCTCCTGATGCACAGGGGAATAATGACAGTGGTTGAAATTTTTTGCATAGTGACAGGTAGGCGTACCAAAAGGTCCTCTTCTGGCTGCAGGGAGCCAATCACTGCTATGGACTACATTATAGCTCATATGAATGACATGTTTAAACAGCCAGGACCTGCCAGCACTGACCTTCAGCTTTGACCTTGTAGTATCGCAGACATGTGCTGCACTTAACCACAGACAACAGTGATTCACAATGAATCATTATTGATGATAGTAAGGAGAGATTACACAATTAAGAGTCAGGTAATGGCTTGTAATGGCTTGTGAACAAATATAAAAAGCATAATGGCCCTTGTAGATTTGCAATTAAAAGAGCACCTGCTTTCCTCTCCTCTAGTGTGAGTACGTTTCTGCATATTATTTTTCATTCTATGCTCGCAGACAACAAAGATGAGAAGATTTAACAGAGTCTAACTTTATGATATTCTGCTGCAAGCTCACTCTTAAGTACTGGAATAAAATAGAAGCGACCTGATCCAAAAAGCTTTCAGGAGCCTGGAGTATCTAAGCCCGAGTTGAAAAGCTGTAAACAGATGTTTACAGCATTTCAGCAGGTAGTGAAGTGTAGTGCAGTGCAGTGGGTACCGTCCCCTCGTGGAAAAGAGACTCCTCCACCTTATCGCTCACTTTGCAGAGCTGCAGTGCTTTGGCAATGTGTTCATAAGTTCATCCTTGAGGCTCTACAATAACTACTGTAAAGCTTGAGTCACAAAATGTCTTACAGACACACAAAAAAAGAAGCAGGAGCAGAGAGAGTGAAGTACCTCTGTGCAGGAGAAACATAATGTTTGTGAGCCCTGCCAGTTGGGGTGGGCTGGCAAGTGAATTGCTTCAGTATTTCATGTGTTGCTCCTAAGCCTCCCAAAAGGCTTGAATTTCCACAGCTTGCACCATGTTGCACCGAGAAGTCTATGCCCGGGACTTAATCATGGCTCATCTTTCATGTGAGATATTTACCATACATTAAGATTAAGGCATCAATGCGACAGAGACAAGCACAAACAAATTGGGATTAGTAATAATGTGACAAATTGTTCCATCAATAATGGCAAATTAAGCGATGCATCCATGAAAAAATAAAACATATCATCTCTTTAGAATGTTGTAAAGCTTGCATCTAATTACAAAAAGAGCATTGACTCAAACTACCAATTGTCTGTGTATGTACAAAAGGGTGGGTCAAAACCTTAGGGAGCTCATAAGAGAAAAGGCAAATTACACCTCCCGTTAAGATGAAATTGCCATTGCTAAGTGTACCCAATCAGAGCAGAGACTTGTGGCGATAAAATCCAGACTGGGCTCCTGCAGCTGCTGCAGCTCTCTGTTCTCTGCATTGCTCTTTGAGGTCAGATTTGCTCGGTCTTCTTCAGCTTGATCCCGTGCCAAAAAAACAGGTGATTCAACAGCAAATTGATCCGAGGGTGGCACCGAAAGGCCCTCTGGGAGAAAGTTGAAGGGTATAGCAATACAGGCAGGAGAAGAGGGGAAGAGTTTCGAGGAGAGGAAAAAGGAAATGAAAGAAGTATGCAGAGTGTCAATGGAAAAGAGCCGCAAACAAAGCCGATTTCCCCCACAGAGTACTTGCCTCCACTTGCCTTTGTCCCTGTGTGACACCTTTCTACAGTGTTCTGTGTAATGAGTCTCCATCATCACCAGGAGCCTGCTGCTGCCAGTCAGCACTGTACACAGGCTGGCTCACACACACACACTTTGTTCTGAACAGATTGATACAGCTGGCCGAGCAACGCAGAACAAAATGCAGGGTTTGCACCCCCTAAAAGCTTTCTCCTTCTCACCGAAACTTTCTCCAGGACACACACTCACACAGCGCAGGTACAGGTACAAGACAAGGAGTTTCCCAGGACTATTAGAAAGCCCTTCAAGCAGTTATTTGAGAAGGACGGCAGTCTGATCCATCTGTATGAATGGGATTAGTTCCTTCTTGTGGCCACTTTACAAATCAACCTCTGCCATCAGTGTGTGAATGGGTGAGAATGGGTAGGTGTGACATGCAGTGTAAAAAGCACTTTGAGTAGTCAGAAGACTAGAAAAGCGCTATAAGCTCAAATCCATTTACAATGTCAGTAATAGCGGTAAGAGTATGTGTCATGTTAGCAGTAACAACTAAGTGATGATAGCCTGATCAGTCTAATATTAACATTAGCAACCGTAATGATGATGAAACAGGCAGGACTGATTATGTTTATTATAGAAGTAGAGAAGCTCTAAGAGTCACTTTAATATTCATAATAATGATAATGGAGGTAAAGCTGATATTAATAGTTTTAGCTCTAAGAGTCACTTTAATATTTATAAAAAAATAATAATAGATGTAAGGCTAACATTATTAATTGTTATAGCAGTTGGAGATAACTGTTTTATTGAAGGGCTGTTCAGATGTTTTTTTCACACTTTTAATATCTTTACCAGCAATGACAATTCTTAAATTGTAATGGTACTACCTTATCTTGAAAAAAAAACCACTTGTTTTTATATGATTGATAAATGGATTATCTGTTATACTGTGTCTGACAACAAGGCTCAAATCCAGTCACTTTATGGTTGGAATGAAACTATTTGCGTGGCAATAACTCTGTGACACGTGCGTCCATTTCCCATCTTTACTCTTTCCTCCAGTAGCAGAGAAATCATTGAAACATGAGAGATGTTTGCTTCAGAATATACTGGTGGAGATTACACTTTCGCTTTCTGCTAGCTTGCCGTTCCAGTGATTCAGAGACTTGCAGCTTTAGCCCTCTCTCACATTGTGCTGTGACACCAGCAAAGACGGAAGAGGAACAAGAAAAAAAAACAGTTGGATTAGAGGAGCCGGGCTTGTCTCTCATGACTCAGTGCTGCTGCGTAAATGGGAGTGCTAATGCGCGTCTCGAGGCACAGTGCTGAACGTGCTGCCCCCTCGGAGCACAGACAGAGTGATACAGACAGAGAGCGGGACAGAAAGAAAGGCAAATGGAGCTACAGAGAGTATGAAGACCTCTCTCTCACACACACACACACACACACACACACACACACACAAAAACACACACTAACTCACATCATTAAAATCCCTGGGTCAGAGTGACACCATAAATGATATTTGACATACGCTTAAATTTCAGCCTCTTTAAAGGCTTTCCCAAGGGTGCTGAGGATGACAGCTTTACAGCTTGTTATTGAACAGTGTCTGTGGCCAGCCCTGGCACATAATGAAAGCAGCACTGGCTACGATGCAGTATGTTGTTTGGAGCATCGTGGCACATATTTCAATTCATTTTAAACTTTGAATTTGCCATATCAGCTCCAGTCAGTGCAGTTAATATGAATAAATGTCTTCGCAGCGTCTCGTGAGATATTACAGGACTACATCAGCAAGAAGCTTCTGAACTGGTCCTTTTAAATTCACAAAGATCTACAGCAATTTTTAGTGTACAGATTTTTGCATCCAGAAATAAGACACACGGAAAAACACGTCAGCTTAACTTGTATTTTATCTTTTTATTTCAGCTTATGAAATTGGCTTCAAGCTCTGTTAATGCTCAGTGGTCTTTCTAAGAATAAACAAACAAAGAAAATACAACAACGGCATCTGAAGATAATCTAATCTGTGGTGGTTCAATAGTCCCCCCCATCCATTTTTGATCCTCTCAGGTTCTGTGTGTGTGTGTGTGTGTGTGTGTGTGTGTGTGTGTGTGTGTGTGTGTGTGTGTGTGTGTGTGTGTGTGTGTGTGTGTCTGTGTGTGTGTCTGTGTGTGTGTCTGTGTGTGTGTGTGTGTGTGGCACCCTCATCTGGCACATATTTCGCTTCAGACCTACACCGTCTAATCACTGCAGGCAATCTAATTACCCAATCACCATACAGTCTCCATATACAGCTGGAAACAGCAGCGGCCATATGGACCGAGGCAATCCATCTCAGAGATTGGACAGGTACGGCCATCACTGCGAAGCAAATAGCCTGTTGAGGGAAATTAATACACCTTAAACGGTTCGGAATGTTTGTTGCTGCTGTAAGTTTTGAAATGTAAGAGTATATCACAGCGCTGATATGAGGAAAAAGTCACAGTTATGGTCCACCAAAAATGAGGGCTGCCATGGGTTGTATCAGGGGAAAGTTCATAAACCAAGTGTTACTAAGTGACATCAAACCCCCTCCCATGTCTGGAGGTGTAACGTCTGTCTGCATGCTTCAGTACGGGAGGAGAGAGGCAGTAAAGTGTTTCATTGCACCTTGCAGCACTGCATCTTCTCCCAAGCGGTGGTTTTAGTGTGAGAGGCTAAGTAAGCATTTTCATCACTTCCTTGCTTTCTGTCAATGCTGTACTGAAAAAAAATAAAAAATAAATAAATAAGGAAAAAGCTGGCAATGAAACAGCTCGGTAATGTCTTGGGTGTTTTGTGATGATGCAATACAAAGAGTGTGGAAGAAATTGGAGTGCATTTTCCCCTGACTACATGACAGCATCGAAGATGCTTGGGGGCAAAATGTGACAGCACTATAGCCAGGGCAAGAACATTCACAGACTATAACACCTCTCATTCCCTCTGCTTCCTCTCCTCACGGAAGACTCCTCCGCTGAGGGAATTGAGACTTTTTTCATTTATTGCAGCATGTGTTGTATTTTTAGAGGAAGACAAGCTTTCCTGGAGATCCAAAAGGAGAGCAGCGCTAACAGGTGCATTTGTAACCAGCCTGCGTCCAGGAGGCCAGGCATGAATTCTGACTCACCGTTTTAATACTGTGGTGCTAGAAAAAGACGGAAGTGGTGAGGAAATGGAAATGCACTTTGCTTTCAGGTCAAGAAAGTGGAAGTACTGTGCATGTGACCTACTATATCAAGCGTATGAGTGTTTCTCAAGGGCCAGCATCATGTAATATGCTTCATATGAAAGTACAGTTTTTCTTTTGGGGAAAAAACACTTATTTGCATTCATGTTAAGAATTCGACGAGATGATTGATACCATTATTTTGTCTGTCAAGCACAAATTAGAAACAGAGGAACAGCTAGCCTTGCTTTAAAAATACTACAGACACTGGACGGTTCTTAGCCCTCCGAAGAGCTTAGCTATTTGTTTACCCACACAGGCACTGCCTCAGTACCTGATTTTTCACTCTCCACTCAATCAGGTGGTATTTACCATGCACCCGAGGTCCCTATAAAACCCCCATGCGAACATTTCTCGTCTCCTTTTTGGATTTCTGCAATGTGTCTGAAAGAGGAAGGCAGCTGTGCCTGCAGTCAGAGGGCTAAACACAGACCCACAGAAGTGAAGTTCGCCCAGTGTGTTACGCCCAGGCTTTTCTATAAGTTAACGTGAGAAGGGAAAGCCGTTAGGGATGAATGTACTCCCAGCTGGGCCCATGATTGGCTAGCTAAATTAATACACCCCTATGCCCCAAAACCTGGGTACTGACAACCAAGGTTTCCAGGCTCGGACCGTTTTGTTGGGCAAAAACAAACTTGTCCCTCAACGAACTCAGCTGGTTCATCAAGTACAGAGTCAGACACTGAACTAGTGGTCAGAAATGGATTACCAGGACTCCTTAAAAGAGCAAATGAAGCCTCAACCACCAGACCTTGGGTTGAAACGGTGGATACGATTGCAAGACAACTGGTACTGGGACAACCTACTATCAGCCCCGGGCTCCAACAATGTTTCTTGGTGGCTTGACAATGAACAGTGACTACAGCCTTCTTCTGTAGAACCAGGTCAGTGGAGAGGGAGCCGGGACCTCTGTGAACCAGTGTTGGTGTTGCGACACAGGCAGGGCAGGAGTCTTTGATGGCCTGGTGGTGTCAGCCGAGGCAACAGAAACACCAGTTGTGGGTGTCCAAGGACGCCAGCGGCAAGGCACAGGTCTTGCAGGTCTTGGAGATGTCATGGTCTACAACACCAGCAGGTGACTGAACTTGTAGAGTGAAACGATGTTGTCTTCAGGATGGCTGAGAGAAAAAGGGAGACTAGCAATGTGCACATTTATGAAGTGTCAGAAGGAAAGATGTTCATCAAAAACTCAGACAGTGTGAGGGAGTTTACCTTGTAAATCAAGTTTTTGATGGACATTTTACTTGCCTTTTCCATCTGTCCTATGAAACAGATGTTGTGAAGGATTTATTCTATTTAAAGAAGGGAAGATGTTACATTTTAAATAGTGAGCTTTAGAGCTTTTTGGAAGAGGCTCTTTTTACTGTTTTAAAGAGTAACTGTTTCCTGTTTAGAAGCTAATTCCTCATGCTAAGATACATGTGAAGCATTATTTTGCATTATGTTTTTATTGTGCAGACGTGAGAGCAGTTGTGACCTCCTTATCTTACTCTTGGCAGAATCATATAATGTCAAACTATTTTATCAGCCCGACTCAGAAGTGTTCATATTAAGGTATATCTTCCTTACGTGATCACAGTGTCAGCTTCTCAAAGATAAAAATATCCTTTGTCCTTCATGACCTGACCTAACTAAAATTCTGCGGAGTGCTCATCCACATGCTCATGAGTAAAGCTTCACTGGGCGACACCCTGCGGTAACAGAAGAAGTGGAAGATTGAACTGCAGCTGAGACACTCCCCCATGACAAACTCTATTTGCTCAGGGACTGGTGATGACGCCCAGTTGAGGGGTTTTGATGTCAATGCCAAAGCACAGCTGACACTCAGAAAGAAAGTCAGATGGAAGTAAAAAGGATGCTGCAATAATCTGTTTCAGTGAAAATTTCCAAATTTAGGGAAATACATGTCACTGCCAGCAACATGTCATGCGACACTGGATGAATACAGCTGTAGGGTGCTTAAAAACAGACACCTCAACTCCTCCAGGTTGTTAGTCATTAGACAGGCGCTAGTAGAGCAATTTTTTCCTGCTCCATATATCAACCTGCAGCTCCCTTATTTGTCATACATTACAGGAGGAGGCCATTAACAGCTTGGTGGGGGACTTCTGAAGTGTCAGCTTGTCAGCTATACTGCCAAAGAAACACTTCTCCGATAAAGTTAGGAGGTAATGTGCACGGGCCTGAGGAAAACTAAGTCAGCAATGCTGCAGAGGTAGTCGGCCTAGTAAGGGTATAAAAAAAAATGCCCCTCTGTATCTCAGCGTTCCCTCACCTGCAGCGCTATAGACCTACCTACAAACTCTGCCTCTCCTCAGAAACACTGCAGAATCCCAGATTAAAGAAGAAACAGTACAAAAGCTACAGAAGGAAATAAAAGTGCAAATATGTCGACCCCTTATGAGAGAAATGGGTTTGCTGTTACGAGGATCCTTACGGCCTCCATGGATCTCTAAACCTGCTTGCTGGCAAGGCAGGATAGTATACTTTTTTATATCACACATCGTTGACTCTGCAGCAACAAGGCTCAATAAAAAGGGGGATATCGCCTCGTCTGTGCTGGTGTGGTGCGACGCAGAGATTGTTAAAGGGGTATGAATCTTTTATGAGGTGGGAAACGCCACCGTATCGGAGGCCGAGACTTTGGCGTCAGCCTGGAGGGGGTAACATCGTAGATTCTTCCGAGCACAGCAATTGCTGTAGCATCCTGCAAATTACACCATTACACACCTTCAGTAAAGTCCATTTGATTCTTCACAAACGTGCACTGGTTGCACTGGGAGAACCCTTGGCTGCGGCATAATGATCCGGCATTGCAGTTTCAGATGACTGTCAAGGTTTTATTTTAAACTCTGTAAACTCGGAGGAGGGGCACTCAACTTTCTCCTATAAAGTGAAGCACAACAGCAGACGATTGCAGCAGTGAACACTCCTCTAAATGGCTTATTAGGTTCACAGTGGGGAGACAGAACATTGGACGTAATTACGGCAGATGCCAGAGCTGCTTCATGTAGGAGGAGAATGATTCACAAACAGTAAAGTAGTGAGGCTTTTAATGGTTTTTATCCATGGTAATATGCTGGAATCAATTGGTTTCTGTGGTAACAGATGCACAGGTATAGAGAAAATGGTTTCTGAAAGTTTTAGACATGAACTAGATATAATACCTATTCTTTGCCTAACAGCCACCCTTGTTGCTTACATGTGTAAATGTGTCAAATGATGTAACTTTTAGTTCCATTAAAAGAGAATCACTTACATCAAATACGTTATTTAAATTCATCTTCACTAAACCCTGCTCACTCTGAAGCCAAGGCTACAGATTCAGATTAGACTCAGAAAGTTAAAATGAGCCAAACGTCCCTCACTGGATGGATTTGGTGCCACCCAAGTGGCTAATTAGAAAAGAGACAGTGAATCTCTGGTTTGTTTTGGGTAATGTGCTAGCTAAGGGTGACATCAAGGAAAGCGAGATAATTAATCCAGTGCAGCCTGACTGACAGTTTCACAATTTATCTTCAAATAAGTGAAAAAAAAAGAAGATAAAACTGAGAAAGCCTGACAACAATGATGGTCTCACTAAGAAACAAGCCTGTGGTATTTAGTCTGAACAATTAAGACAACTCAAAAGTCTTTCAAGTAGCTTTGTTTTCTCTATTTTATCAACTTCCGCTGTTGGGCAACCACATTCCTGATTGTAGAAAAACTAGTATCTCTCAAACATTTAGGGAAATTCTAATTTTCATTCTTCAGGAGTTTATAACAAAACACATATTGTCTCTTTTCCTTTGTCTGCTGAGTAAGTAACTAGAGCTAGTAGGTGTTACTTAAGCTAGGCACTACAAAAAAACAAAAGTTACAGTTCTCAGCTCTCAGTCAAGAAAAAAACTAGACCCTTAAAACCTCACTTATTATTATATAACCTTATTTTCTAACATTTTAAGTTTTATGCTAAACTTAGCTGACTTTAAAGACATGAGATTGGTATCAATCAAAACCGCAACTCAGGCTTTTCCTACACCAGCTACTTGCCACTTTCTGGTCTATTAAAAGCATTAAAAAAAAAAGTGGGACTGCGTTATTTTGCAATTAAATAGGATCATTTTAGAGATAAAACTAAGTGAATAAAAAATAATGAAATGTAGGCTACTGCTTGTTCTACAACCTGCTGTGACTAATGAATAACCACAAAAAGAGTCAACAAATACAGTCTTGAGTTATTCAGTCGACATTTACAGCCAAGAAGCAATATGAAAGAGAGGCAGAGAGTTCTATCAAGGCTAACGGTGGCTGCTGGTGAGAAAAAAATCTATTTGGCAACTTAAAGTGTTCACTTACTGTTCAACCATCGACCCTGGTGAAATACATTTCTGGAATATTGGAGCCCTGCAGTGTCTTTGTTGCAAGTGTTCACTGAGCCATATGGTGTCTAAGTATTTTGTGGGTTTATAGTTAAACAAGATTGTTTGATTTAACCCACACAGACGCAGTGCCAATGTTCTGCAGGACACCTATGGCTAACAGGCGGAGACAAAAGTCAAGTGTAGGTTACTGTGCTAAATATTTGTTACAAGTATGAATTCAAGCTAACAACTTGCATATATCTGATAAAATGCCAACAGACTGAGAAAATAAGGGGTGCGTAGGAATCTCATGTTTGCATGTTTTCTGTTGGCTGTCAGTGGAGCTTGCAGGATTAATTGCCCTGCATTGTTGTAGGTCCAATGCAGCTAGCCATGGATATCAGGAGCTGGTCATAGCACAAAAGAAGCTACAGAAAGAAGTCAATAACATATGCACTCTTTGTTAATGTAAGAAAGAAAAATCATTTAGTTTCTGAGTAAAAGTGAAACGTACCAACAAAAGATTGTTCTGGCTACGTGGCTATGTGGTCCCTGCTGTGAATAACAACAGACTTAATACAAACAAAGATAACAATGAGGGGATCAAGGAGGCAGGTTTGATTTGATTTGAATAAAATAATAAATACAGGAAGCAGTTAAACAGATATGATAGTCAAGATTTAATGTTTTTGAGAAAATGCAAAAAATGGAATTCTTAAACGTTTGTGTTGGAAAGAAGTGTGAACGTTTGTTGAGAAGTGATGCAAAGGGTTTTGAGAAGTAGTGAAATCACTCATTTAATTTAGACATGAACAATTCATCAGTTCCCTGCAGTGAATTTTTCTTTTTTTGGTTTTGGTCGTTATTTATTAAACACAGGAAAAAAATTAAGTTAAACTCACTGATACTTTGAAACAGTAGATGTGTCAAACACAGTAAGACAGTGTACTCTGCATATACACTGATGATTTTATTCTCTTCAATAATACTGCCCTCTTAATAAAAGTGTCTTGAATTTTATCCAGCCTTTATATAGTTGCCCATATAGCCATAGTTGTTGAGTGGACATTTTTATTTTACCATATATAGAAAAGGTGAATAATTTGTTGTTTTGTGCGTTTGTCAAGGATTTTCTTATAGATTCATTGTCAACAAATTTACCCAGAGATAATTGAGATCAGCTTATCCTTGATGTCGCTCTCTCTCTCTCATTATTTTAAAGATTTATTTGTGGGCTTTTTATGTCTTTATTTTGAGTCAGTATAACTATAGAGTCTTAAAACTGGGAGAGACCATTGGGCAGTACCTGTGTTTTTGAATTGTAATCTGTCATCATTGCACCTTATCTGCAAACCAATTTGCACATTGTAATTGTTGTTTCCTCTTAACTTATTGTTTGTAAACTGTTTCCTAATCATATAATGTTTATTATAATGCGTGCTGCTGCCCTCTTGGCCAGGTGACACTTGTAAAACAGATCATGATCTCAATGGGTTAATTACCTGGTTAAATAAAGGTTAATTACCTGGTTAAATAAAGGTTAAAATAAATAACCTTAATTTATTAAAAAAAATAAAAAAATAAATAAGAGAGAGGGACAGAGAGTGGGGAGTGACATGACGGATGGAAAGGAGTCACGGATCCAATTTGAACCAGCGCCTCCACCAACGTCCATGGGACGCGGACTAACCACTAGGCCACAGTGCAATAACATTTTGGGATTTCTGAAATATTAAAGATATTTGTCAACAGAAAAAAAAAAACTTGTTGCAGCCGAAACGTACAATATTCACCAAAACTCTTGAGTACATCCTTCTTAGCATACTCTATGGCCGCTTCAAACTGTTAGTAAGCACAAGAGAAAAAAACGCCTCATTGGTCATTCCTTTCATATACTTGCTACCCGTTGTTTCTATAGTTTAAAACATAAAAGTCAAACATGTTGAAAACCAAAAAGAAAACAACAACATCGTCTTCTTTAGGTGGAAGCGTCCTACCCTGCCTGATTAAATATTCATGCTTTGAAACTACAGATCAATCAGACCCGCTTACTGCATGCCACTGACATTACTGAAGAAATTTCTTCATTTGGTGGCGCGATCAATAGCTCATTACAGCAGCTTTGCACTGGGTTGTCCGTGGGCCGGCCGGCCGGGCTTAATTCCCTGTAACTCACAGGCCTATCTCATCTGTCCATCTTCATCATGCTACACAGAGAAACAGCCTCCTGCTTAAGAACATCACTGCACATTGAAGCTCGTTCAGACTTACTTTTGTGCAAGTGCAATATTGGGAAGTATGAATGAGATTAAGCTAATAATAAAAGATATGAGGGAATCAATAGTGCAGCCGTTTATATCGTGGAAGTATATATGTGTGTGTGTGCGGTGTGGAGGTAGAGCCAAGATCAATACTGTGCTTTAGACATGATTTAACTTTGCAGTTTGGAGTTTGGAGTTTAAATACACCCCGTCCAGGAAAAGATTCCAAATCAAATCGTTTTCAAACTCAGCCAAGAAAGAAATTCTAAATTAAATAAATCAAACAGATATGAGGAAAGTCAAGCGACCACTCGCAGCTTTATTTTTCTAAATCAACAGCTGGTAAAAAAGGAATGCCAACAAACACTAGACGAAGCAATGTTCCAAGTAACAGTGTGAGGGAAAAGAAGAAGTTTCCCTGTTTAATGAAATTATTTGTCATTTCAGGGTGAATCTAAACCGTTATTCTCAATAAATGACATTTGGTTGCTTAAGAAACTGAGCCATTCCTTTTTGAATCCAACCATGAAATGACAGCAGAACCTCATCATAATGACATTAAAGCTCTCCTCCTTAGTGTCAAGAGGAATGTGATGAAGTGCTGGAGTGAACTCCCATCAGTGGGAATAATTTCATGGTAATCTCAGACAATTATACACAGGGCAAGTGACAGAGTTCTGAGGAGGGGGGGTATGAAGTGAGTTTGGCGTACTTGTAACGCTTACATAAAAATAAACAAGTTAGACATAAGGAAGAAAAAGAATAATTATTCTGTTGGAATGTGCATGGAAAGGTCAGCAGTAAACCTGGAAAACTCTCCTTCAAGATGCTTCCATAGAGTTTCATAGTCAGGACAATATATCCCAGACTGAACACTGGACACCTTTGGCTGACTCTGGGCGATTGTGGAGTAGCAGTTAGTTGCACCCTTCCACCCTCAAAGTTAGAGCCCGATCGATTAATCTTCCAGCCGATAATATCGTCCGATTAATCTTCCAGCCGATAATATCGTCCGATTAATCTTCCAGCCGAAAATATCGTCCGATTAATCGTCCAGCCGATAATATTGACCGATTAATCGTCCAGCCAATAATATCGGCCGATATCATCTTATCCAGTGCCTATCGGTAATGGCCAATTTTACTGCAGGTATGTACCAATATTTCTAGATTTATTTACCAGTCAAATAGCATTTCATTTGAGCATCATTGTTATACACTAGCAGTTCTCTGTCACCAGCAGAGTGTGCTACATGGATTTCATCAAGCATTGTCACTTTCCAGAGTATCAAGCGTTGATGCACGTACATGTGCAGTTACTCTCCAGTTCAGTGACCATCTTGTCTTAATCTTAAATCTTTTTTCACAGGTGTTTGATCCACATTTGAGCATTTAACGGAATACATGTCTATACATTGCTCTACAGATTGAAAACAGATCAAAGAAAGATATATCAGTATCAGATTTATTTTCCTTCACAATATCGGTATCGGCCCCAAAAATACAACATCGGTCGGGCCCTACTCACAGCCTCCAGAAAACATACAGTACAGCAAACATATACACATATTTGCACATTTGAATAACATGCATCTGAAGAAAGATAAAAGAGGGAGATAAAAGTGAAAATCCGGAAAAGGAGAGTTGATTGTGACAACAGAAGCCAGGAGAAACGCAGAGCAACAAAGGAACAACCCAGCAGCGTGTTCAAAGAGGACGAGTGGGTGAGGAGGCAGCGAGCTCTGGCACTGATGACACCAGCACACAGCACACTTCAGTGCTTTATGGTCGTCATTTTACTCCTTATGGTTATTTTTTTTCTTCATCAGCTGGTTCGGCTCTATGCATTTTCTTTTGTGTTGTTGAACCAGCACTTCTCGCCTGGATGTAAAGTGTGTCCGGCGCCTTTCACATAAACAAGCCGCCTGCCACTGTGCATTAATCAAAGACCCAGTCTGGCCTTTTCAAAGTCGCTACACCCACTCGAACTGATATTAGATCACCAGAATTTGATACGTGCCTGGCAGGGAACTTCGCAGCAGAGAAGCTGTGCACATGGATGCTCACATAACATGCTGCTCTGTAGCATGTTTCAACCAATAGGTGTTCCTCAAGTATAAAGTATAATAACAAACTGAACAGGGATAACAACAACTAAAGTGTATTATTCCTCTATCCTCGCTACATTCTCTCATTCTGCCCTGATGACACAAAGCACAGTTTGAAAGCAATTTATTTAGAAAATAAGTTTTACATGATGAGCAGCTTGAGCTAGGTCACCATAAGCTGATATTCTATTCAGTATACCTCTTATAATGAAGCGAGCGATGCTTGAGCTGAAGCGTCTAAGGACAGATCCGATTTCCAAACAGGCTGAATGAAGTTCCTGCAGAATATGCAGTCTTATTAAACTCTCTGCACTGACACCTTGCCCCCTCTGATATTAAACTGCAGTTTTAGGGAGGCTTTTCTTTGAGTCTCCCGATTCACCATCAGCACCGTTCCCCTCCCTGTAACATCAAATTACCCGCGGCTGAGCTATCCTCGCTCTCCTCCCTTCCTTTTTCCTCCCACTGAGTTGAGGTTTATAGGCAGCAGTCCGGCAGGGGTAATTTCTACTCTCACTCCAGGGAAATTACTTGGCATTGTTAGAGAAAAGGCAGTTTGTGAACTGCTTTATCAAGCTCCCTGGCTTTAATAACAGGCTACTTTTGGGCATCTGTAAGAAACATTGCCGCTACATATCCTACCAGACTGTTTTCCCAACTACTGCTCTTTCAGAAAGCAACTTTGATGTCGAGTCGTGCAGATTCTGGTACCGACATTGGAAATGTCACATCACCCAAAATGTACCATCAGAGTGTGCCACTGAGCGCATCCTTGAGATACTACACTTATTAGCTTGTTTAATTCTTTCTTATCCAGTAGACAAGCAAAAATAAGAGCTATATATACCACCAGGAAGTCAACAACTTCTGCTTTAGAGCAGCAACAAAGAAGAAATTATTTCAGCTAAATCATCACGTGACCACAGCAAACAAACACTACAATGCCTTTTAAGAGTGTAGCATTAATCTAAGCTAGCAGAATGTCAACTATCAGTTTTTTCTTATCCCAACGTCACAGGTTCGGAGCAGCCGTGTATGCATGAGTGTGTTCAAAGGAGCATATGTGTGTCCAACGGAGCTTTTGTTTCTGCAGGACTGACTTTAGTCGTGTAAGTAAATGTAGGCCTATATGTGTGTGCATGTTCATACTTGTGTGTATCTGTTCTGCTGCTCCTCTTCACTGAATGGTTCAGCTGTGCCTCGCTTGGCCTGATGAATAATTTCTGCACTGTGCTCTGCTGTGGCACGTCTGGTGCAGCCTGACTGCACCACACAGCTACAGCTCCGCATTTGCATTCAACACACACACACACACACACACACACACACACACACACACACACACACACACACACACACACACACACACACACACGCACACACACACTTTTACCCTCATAAACAGCCAGCTCGCTCACTGCGCCGCCATCCAAACACCATCCACCCTATCAGCTGCTTCCCTGTGTGAAGGGAAGCAACAAGCTGCTAAGCCCTCTTTAAAGCAACAGCAGTTTCCTATTCGTCAATGTCATTCATTTCTACTCACTGGGTTACATCTGGGTAGGAAAAAATCTGACCAACAAAAAGAGACCAGAACAGACAAGCAGGCAAATACAACAAAATCCACAACTCTTGTGAGCTTGTCTCTAAAGATCCTGATTGGGAATTGCTGGCATTTAAGTTCGAGCCCAGAAGAAAAAGAATAGAGAAGCCGTGCTGAAATGTCAGCTCTTTTCTGGAGTGGCGGGGATGCTGATGCCGTGACCTCTACTGGTTGTGCTGTGGTTAAAAGGTTGGCTGGAAATGGGGAGGAGACATTAGCTATTTCTGAGTGAGAGGAGGGGACATTGTGAAAAAGACTGGGGAAAGGTAAGCCTTTCTGTATTATGGAAAAAAAAAAAAAACAGGCTTAGTCGAGAACCCTTCACTTGCTGTGTGTTGTTCATGCCCCTCTGACAACTTAAGTTAGAGTAACAAAGCTGCATTTGAATGCTTGGATCACTATTGACATGTTAACACTGTTTCTATGAAAGATGTAAATGAATACTAGATCGCAAAGAGAAGTTCATTTGTGCATTATTTAGGTTTAAAAGTCCTCAACTAGCACCAACCAAATGATATAGACATTTAAGGGGAAAAATACCAAACTACTGTGGTTTACTAGAAAACATCCCTACTCCGTTTACCTCAAAGTAAACGCCAGGTTGTGCATCTGTGAGCAGCTTAATAAAGAGAAACCGCACGCAGCTGTGCCAGTGAAATGTGCAACCCAACACCTACTGCCTCGGGGTCTGTCTGAAGGACCTCCAACACTCCCATCCATCCTCGATGCAATGTGCCTTTTGAGACATGCCATGCCTCTCAATGCACTTATCCATATATGAACAGATCATGTCATCATGCGTCTTTGTCAAAAGTGGAAAGTGCTTCTCTCTGTGCAACAACTTTGAGACATTTCCAATCCCACACATTGTTTTTCAGCTTAAGAATTACAGTTTAATCATTTCCACTGTAGTGCAGTGCTGGAGCCAAGAATAGAAAAGATTGTACATCAAGTTTAATCCTAAATTACAGTCCCTTTAATACATTACAGTGTGTTTGCCGTATATTGGCTTTTGTTCAACAAGTACCACTTATTATTAATTCTGTTTGGTTGCAGCGATATTGTATTTACTACAAAATGTGGTTCTCAGTTCATTTGCATAGACCTTTGCTGCTGCACAGGCACCCTGGGGTGACTGTCTGGACTGGCAGCCTTCACTGCCAGGCTACCACGTTTGAATATATTAAACAATATGCTGCATAACGACTCACATCTCGTTCTTTCTCCTAAAAAGAGATTTGCTATGATGCCTGACTTTTTATCCTGTGACTTACTGAGCACGTTAAAATCACAGTGGTTTTGACTCTTAAGCTCTGTCGGAACTGAAACCGACAATTATGAATACAAAAGGTGCCCTAAGGGGCTTGTGTAAGTTTTTCATTGCGATGGATAAAGTGCTGTCAACTTCTGGAGACAAGAGACTGCAGGAGAGACAATAGCTGTCAGTGAGCCATGCGCAAAACAACAGAGCACTATCACCGCCTGAAAGAGCTGCAGGAATGCAGAGGGTTATCAAAGGCTACGGAATTAAAAAACCTGTTTGAATGAAACCAAGGCATAAGCGACCGTCGCAATCCCACATACAAAGGTACGCCGTGAAAAAGAAAGCTTCACATGTCTCCACAGCCACCAGGGCAGCGCTTCAACTACAAGCGGCAGGGAATGTACTCACAGTCCTGAGGAACTGGATTTCATCCTCTCCTTCTCCACCTTCAGCCATGGCTGCAAAGGAGCCTGTTCAGACTCGGCAAGCCTCCGCTGGCTCCTCTCTCCTATCGATATTAGCATATATGGCTAATCCACGGCCATTCAGCGGGGTAGACTACCGCAGCATGTGTCACTCAAGCCCCTGTGCTCATGCCCTGCTCGCCGCCCGGAGGAGGAGTGTGTGTCAGCATCGGTGTGTGCTGAAAGCGACTGGGGACGGTGAGGCGGTGGGGAAACGGGGAGAAGCCACGTCGTATAGCCGAGATACAGCAGCGGGATCTTTATCTTCGACGTCACAGGCAGACCTAATGAATACAACCGAGAAAGCGCGAATATTCAAACGCAAGTGTGATAAATGCAGATGGCAAAAAAAAAGAAAAGAAAAAAGAAAAGGCACTACAAAACGTGTGTGTCTCTCTGTTTTTTCTTTTCTTTTTGTTGTTGCTGCTGCATCCCTTCTCAATTCACTGATATCTACCACTGTTCAGTGAACATGCTAATTTGTGAAAGTAACTGTCAGAGTCAATCTGTAGCCAGGGCAGTAGCCTGTGTGTAGGATAGATAGCCTATTCACTGTTTCAGCAGCAATTCAGCACCATGGCCAGCACCCCACTATGTATGTATGTGTGTGCGTGCGTGTGTGTGTGTGTGTGTGTGTGTGTGTGTGTGTGATGACTTGAAATAGCCTGCTGCATATACTAATATTACTAATGACTTTACTAACATTTAAACAAATGAAGAGATAGCTTTATATTATTATCAATACGTTTATAGGCCTATAGTGAATTAGATAGGCTACTCACACTGTTGACGTACAGAGAGCGAAACCTCTAAAATAAGCCTACAGTAAGTCTAAAACTTCGTCTAAACACCGTCTTCACAAAGCATTTGTAGTGATTTAACTCAACGTTTATGTCATGCAAAATATCTCTGTGTTTGCTGAGTTAATTGAATCTCTATACGAAATCCTCATTCTGTATGAAACCGCCTGAAAAAAATGACATGTAGGCAAACCTGTGCAAGTTTTTCACTATTTCTAACATGATGATTAGATGAATGGTCATTCATTAATAATTTCATGTCATATGAAACTCTAAAAAAAAGTAGATGACTAATATCAAATCACTTCACTTTTTTTTTTCCTGAGGACTGATTATAGTGACAGTGATCAGTCTGGTCCCTGGTTATCCAACGTTGAATCACAGTTGACTCAGCCCTGGCATAATGAAGCCCACTCATCCCTGCGACTGAATTAAAATAAAGACATATGCTACATAATAATGATGCTATGGCGCCCTCTAGCGTCGACGATGTGAGCTGAGAAGCTGTCCTCTTCACAGGATACGTTTCCTTCTTTCAATTAGCCTTTTTATAACACGTCATCCTGCTCTTCTTTTTTCCTCCCGCCCACTTCTTTTCAATTTAGTCCCTTGGTCTTCTTTCATTAATGATGACAAATGACCCACCCCCCCTTCGTTCTTTATTGCCCTATTAGCAGCCTGTTGAAACAAGCAGCCTAATGATAACGTGCATATTTCAGTAGCCATTGATAAATTCAACTAAAATATTTATTTCAATTCATTAAAGGTAATTCCACAATCAGATGGGTTATATTTTTAAATAGTTATATCTGTGTGGTAATAGATGTAGGTGACGTCATGTGAAAGTAACTTGTTGTCCTGCTTGTGACTTATGTGCTTCTGGATGTACAATATATTTCAGTCTATATTTTTTTAATGTAGACTTTTGCTGTCCTTGCTTTAAAGTGTCCTATATGTGCCCTGCTAAGTGTACAGTATTGTGGCTCTGTTTTAATGTACCTTGTGTGTCTTGTTCTGTCACTCACCTGCCCAGGGGCTGCAGTTGAAAATAGTCATGATGGCTAAACTGGTACATTACAGAGATGTTGTGAATGTGCATTGTCCCTGTAACTTTAAACTGTAAAAAATAAAAATAAATAAATAAATAAACATTCATACAATGGCCCGTTTTGGTCAACAATAAAAGTTACATGTTGTGAAGTTAGATGATGGTTAGGCTGTATGGGTTGTTTTATGGGTACACAGGCAACGTCATCTTAGTACAAAAAAAACACTTATATTGTATCTGTACATTTTTATTCTTCTACGATTTCCCTTATTTTCTTATACATTTAATAAAATATCACAATATTTTTGTGATAATAAAATAAGATAAATATTCTGCAAGTCACTGAAAATATAACGCCCTTTGTTAGAGTATATAATCTCTTGAGAAGTTTTGTTTTTTTTCTAAATTAGTTGTAGTTTAATACAAGTGTAAGTGTGATGCAAATGTAAGCCACTAGGTGTCTCCGGTTCGTAAGATATGGCTCCTCCTCGGACTTCTAAGAGCAGGTGCTTTCAAATACAAAACATTTTTCTGCTTTTGACGGTATGCTTGTGTTAGCCTGTTTACTGCTGGTCACTGCTACAACATCAGATGACCTCCATTGAAGCCGCAGTGTGTTACTCTTCTTCAGCGAAGTCAGTCACACTGCCAAAGGATCACATGGTCTACCTGAAAGCTGCAGCTGCACTGACTCAAATTGTGGGATGTGGATGAACGATCAGGAGCCAATCAAAGCGCAGCGAGCCAGCGCTGAGCGTCTTTATTGGTCCAAATTCCCGTCATTCATGGCGGCAAAACCCCGACGAAGCCGCCGTGAACACTGGATGGTTGCAGAGGAGAGATGTGAAGAAATATTATCCATGCCACTAAATCGGGTAAGTGACTGTTTATCTTTCGGGAACTGCTGGTCTGCTTGCAGGTGGATTTGACTGAAACAAACTCAGCTTCGATTTACTGAATCTAATAGTGAGGCTACTGCGGAGTTTTGGAGTCACGTCATTTAAATGTCCCAGAAACCAAGCTAAATGTTTACTAATTTAAGTTGTAAGTGTGCTGCAGAAAGCACAGCATAGTGGGTTTTTTTGTTTGTTTGTTTTTATTCTGCCGTTCACACGCTGATAATTGCATTCGTGTCTCGATGCAAGGTGACACTAACCCATAGCAGGATTATGTTATGATGTAAACAGTTCAGAAATGTCAGGGGAAACCACTGAAAGACATGAAATATGTGCCCTGCTCTGCTTACATGTCTCAGATGGCATCGACTGCATTGGGCTCTGCATGTGTCGTCACCTTAATTGACACGCTCAGGTTTTATGCGGCAGCTTAGAAATGTCGGTGAATTACGTTTGTGTAATGTTTCATCTGGTTATACAGCAATGTCGAAGAGGAGGACGATTCAAATGTATGGTTTGGATGGTTAGAAAGTAGAAGTTGAATCCATGCAATGTTGAATTTATTGAGTTTTGTATTACTATAAGGTTTGGCTGTGAAATATGGAGTGGCCTTTTCTAGGGGAGGAGCAGTTAGAATTAAGCATCAGTACTAGCTTTGAAATTAGCCTGCAATGATTTGAGGGAATATCTTTTGTATGTTTAAAATTTTAAGATTATGATTAATCTGATGTGTTACTTGTACAACTGTAAACTGTCTTCAAAGTGCCAAAAAGTCACTAGTAGGGCTAGCATGTTCTGGACAATTCATCATATTTACAGTGTGTTCTACTTTCTCCCTGACAGCATCGGGAAAGGCCAGGTGATGAATAGCCAGAGATCCTCCTCTGCAGTCCAAGTTCAGTCACTCAATCTGGGGACCGTCCACTTTCTCAGAGTGCTTCAGTGATTAACATGGCACCAATCATGGAGGGCACACACACTGTGTTGCTCCTGTATGCACCCATCCGTGAGCTAAGCCACATCAGCCTGTATTTCCCCAAGAGGCGGTCTCCGGGCTTCAAGTACAAGAGCCGCGCCCCTCATTCAGAACGGTTCGCTAATGACCATGACTGGAGAAAGGAGGATCTTGCCGTGTCCGAACAAAGAGGCCAGTCTTCCGACTCCTCAGGCAAACTCCTCAACTCCCAGCAGGCAAGAAAGGAAGCAGTCGCAGAGCTCTGCTGGCTGGCGGCTGAGCACCGTCAGTTGCTTGCAGATTTCTTATCACTGTGCAGGGTTTGTGCCAATAAAGTCAGGATGGGTAACCAGGATGGGAAACTCCAGGACTACATGGAGGGTCAGGAGGTCCACCTTGGAGGTCAGGTCCTCAGCAGCGCCAGCTATCCTCGCGCTGGCCCTCCAGAGCAGAAGAAAGCTGCGCCTAAGAGCAAAAAGCTGAAGAAGTTGGGAGGTAAAAAGCATGACAGCGCTGAGGATTTTCTGCACAGCAAGATGAAGAAGAAAGTATCAAGTAAGACTTCATCAAATGAGATTCCAGCTCAAAATGGTGTGTCTAAATCTTCAGCGTCAGTAGTGAAGGAGACCCCTGCTGCCCCTTACTCAGTTCACGTCTCTGACAGCTCAGTCACCGGCTCTTATGTCAGCGCAGTCAGTAACCCCATCCTGCCCATGGAGGAACCCTTCCAGATCGGTCACGAGGGTTGGGACTTCATGGAGGATAACCGGGGTTTTGATCCTGACATGGATTTCTGCACTGACTTCTCAGAGTACGATGGCGAGCTGGGTTACGAGTGGTCCTTTTGCAACCTGACGGAGGGTCTGACCCGACGGGAAAGCGGCAGCAACCTTCGACCAATTAAGACTTTTGATTCTTTAGATGAAGCATTATGTGAGAATACACCATCTCTGAAGGCAATGAACAAGTGTAATGCAGGGCTCAGGGTGGTGGCCAAAGTGCAGGATGTAGATGGGAAAGTGCAACATGTTAGCCACAAAAGCCCTGACATAGTAGGGCCGTCCACGCTAAATCCAGGGCCTAGTAACTGCCAGCAGGAACATGCAAAGTGGAAAGGACAAAATAAGACAGGCCGAAAACTTTCTGAGGGGCTACAATTGCCCCTGTCCCACACAAACGAGCCATACCCCCAAGCCAAATCCCACCCCAAGAGCCTCACTTCACCATCTCTCGCCGGGGTCTTCAACACCTCTTTCCCTGCCTCCAACAGCCTCCACAGCATGTCCCCGGTCCTGTCCCCTCTGTCCTCCAAACAGGCAAGCCCACAGCTCAACCATCGCATCGTACTGCTCTCGGATGTGGACCAAGAACAAGACAGCTCAAGTAACACAGACGACCCTAAACTCTTCACGGAGGTCATCGACAAGAATGGCAACAAGCGCACCATCACCCGTCTGGATCTGAACCTCAGCAGGCGGCCCAGCATCTCCAAGTGGAACTCCTCCAGCAACTCCACAACAACAGGTGAGCTATTAGATCTTACCACGCTCCCCTTTGAACACTGGAGCTTTTATCATCTTAGCAGTGTGAAACGCTTGTCATAATGTGCGCTTCATCTGGCAGTGCTGATGCTCCAATACAGAACTAAAAAGGGTTGCCTGAGAGATTGTTTCTGTGTGTGACTTACTGCCTCGGGTTGCTTTTGAAATGTTCGAGCTATTTTCTGGCGGGCATGTAACTGTCAAACATTTTCCTCGAAGGGTTTTATAAACTAGTGGGGCCAATAAATAAAATGTCTCTCTATTAAGTCCTTTTCTTGGACTACTGAAACTGGTGAACACGTGCAACCTCAAATTAAAAACTACCCAACAGAGTTGCACAAGGGGGCAAGCCGGGTCCAGAGAATAGTTTCACTGATGATTTGTTTTAACTCTCTCGGTGCTGCTGGGAAAGCAGAGATTATCTGGAGTGTCCCAGATCAAAGGCTCAGAGCTGACACGGAGTTCGACCTGATCAGGGTTCTCGTGAGCACCCTGTTAACTGAAGCATTGCCAATTTGGACCTCAGGGATCTGCTGCCCCTCCCTTTAAAAACCCACATCCAGTCCAGTTCACAGGAAACCGACAAAAGGATCAGCGACCAAGCAGGGACAAGGGTTTGCAGAAAAAGGATTAGACTTTCTATTTTTTTTTTTTTTTTAATTTGCAGAAATCTTTTCCTCTCTTGTTTAATCTCTATCTCTTGCTGATGGTGATAGAATAAATGGTTTGACACACGTACAACGCAAGCTGTAGCCAAACGTGACCTTTTGCTCTTTAATCAGTAATAGAAGATTTACTCCTGGCTAGAAATGTTTACCCATTTACTAGAATCACTCAAAACTGCAGAATCCAAGTTTGTGGTAGTGGTTTAATTCATTTTAGGAGGCCTCAACATTATTGCATTAGCTTACTTTGTAAGGTTGTTCATCATCCCTGTCAGCAAATCTTTACTTCAATCTGTAACAGAAAACATTGATTTTCTCATACGCTAACCTCCTCTGGATAATCTTGGACCTTTTTTTTTTAATGTCAGTTTGCACAGTTTTACCCCGATGGTAAGAGCTAAAGTGCATTTTGTTGGTATGCTACAGAGTCTGTAATTTGTAACATCCCAGAGAACTACGAGCTCATCCAATGCAGTTGGCAATGCTGAGCTCAGCATCAGCTACAGAGAGAAGGACAGCTGAGCTGTGTGGAGCTAAGCTAACAGTGATCAGGGGGATGTATGGCTCGGCCTCACTCATGTTGAGAGACGATTTTGAACATTTCTCATTGAAATGAAACTGACATTGTCCTCACACACCAGGATGCAGTCAGTAACACTGACACACACAAGATTGCATCTCTTTTATTGAATAATACATTTATATGTATTTTTTTTCTTCAGTTTTCTAAGTATAGGCCTTAGGAAATATAACAAGCCCTTGATGGATGTAATAGTGTGATATTATGATCCATAATCCCCCTGGACAAAGCCCTGACCATAGAAGTAAGACTGACATTGTTGCTTACATCATTCAAACCAGATGTTTCATGCTGCGCAACCTTCACAGCGAAGGCTTAAACCTTTAATCTAAAAAAAAGCCTTTTATCGATTTGGCTGAATCTGATCTGCTTCTACATCGCCCTTGTGTTGCTTGATAATTGAGTACACTTCAGATGCTAACACAGATAAATGAACATCACAGGGTCCAGCCGAAAGGGCTAAGTGGGTCATTGTGAAGCTCTGTCCTTCATGCTTTGCGAATGCTGTAGTAATTGTGATTCATGTTTTGTTTTTTTTAATCTTGCTGAAGCTTAGTGTTTATTAATGAGCATGATTATTAGGCAGAAAGGGTTGGTCTTTTTAAAGTAACAAATTATCTTTTTTTGCTTCATGTGCTAATGCTCTTTCATCGCAGTCTGTGTAACCTCGCTGGAGTGTGTATGTGATGCTAATTACCTGCCGGTATCTCTTCATGTTAGCTTATAGCATCTATGTCTCATGCTGTCTTGATATCTATCAGCAAACCAAACACAATTTTGAAACTACACAGGAAACTTTAAACTTGTGTACTGTACATCATTTTTTGGCTAGCAAAAACCAGCTACAAAGACAATAACATATAAATATATATTCAAGCAGAAACAAGAAACGTGTTAGCTAACAGTTGCCTAATTACACATGTAGAAGGGACACAGAAACATTAGCATTTGTTCAGAGTCAACTCTTTACACCTGGTAAATGTACGTATATATTTAATATCCTTTTAGTTGTGTACCTGCTCTCGGAAATATTTGACTCTTAAGCTCTTTTGGCCCTTTTTGGTCATTTTTAAGAACAGTGAAATTGAAGCAAACATTTTTTGTAATTAAGAGCTAGAAAACCCCCAAAAAAATTAGCATCAAGAAGCTCCGTAGAGCTAAAGTGACCAGCAGTATTGGTTAATAACTATCAAAGGAATTTTTTTCCGTTTAATCTGCAGCAGTATAAAAATATAAAACCTTTAAAAAATCCTTGAGTGTCTTTCTCTCCATTTTATCCCTTTTCTCTCAGTTGCTTGCTTATTTTATTGACGGACATATGGCAGGCAGTACCATAATAAGATTACCCAATAGGTTTCACTGAGGTCATATGAAACTGATCAGTGCTGAGAAAGAGAGCTTCACCCAGCTCTCCCTACTAGCTGTCATTCAACACAAAGTGTCCTGCTATGCAACATTGTTGAGCAGGGTGAGGACAGGGGCCAGCTCTATTCAGATAATGAAGAGAAGTTTGCCAAAAGCAGACTAAGAGCGCTTCAGTCTGTCTCACTGTCTTGCTCTTAGCTTCACTCTGCATACAGAGAAACGGAGCACAAAGGTCCGTCTTGAATAACAAGTTACTTGTTTTCTTTAATAAATGACTGCAATGCTGACACTGTGGTGAATGTTAGCTATGTTCCAAGTAATTATATTTTTAGTATGAGCGGCTTCTAGTTAGAGGCGTCTTTTCAATGTTTAACCATTTAAAACATGCAAACGTGGACAAAACTTAAACAAATTTCCTCTCTGCCAGTCAATCATCTGCCATTCTCAAAGAAAGCCCTCTTCTCTTAGCTCCGTATAAACCCATCAGCCTCCAGAACCGCATTTCAAATGACTAATGATGAATCTGTGGGCTTCATGTCAAGCTACATTACAGCTGTGTCCCTCAAAGCACCGCAGCACTCTTCCCTGAGCTTTCACTTGTAGCTGCCTCTTACATGAGCTGTCCCACTGACAGCTAAACCAGTAGGTCTATCAGCCAGCCTGACAGCCATGCAGCCAACAAGCCAGGGTGGAGAAACAGCATTGACAAGGGCTTAAGTGACTGGGTAATTTGTTATTCCTGCTTTTTTTTTTTTTTTTTTTTTTTTAGATTTATGTAAAAGTCTATGATCCTCCATCCTGGCTAAAGTGATGGAGGGGGTTGGAGGATGCCAGAAATATTAAAAAACGCCACATGGCCCAGTTTTTATACTTTGAATGATGGGGTCATAGATTTGTAACGGCTAAAATATGGCATACTGTGCAAAGCTGTTTGAGGGACTGTGGGAATAAGGGGGAGGTTTTAGCATGGGAGGAGTTAGAAAAGAGATTATTTATAAAAGCTCTGTATTGCTAACTAATATGTCTGCACCGTCTGGCCTGCATTGATTCTTTTATTATATACAGGAAATGATCTGGTTTGGTAGCTTCTGCCTTTTTAAGTTCCCAATAAGCATCCAACAGAATCTAATTTCATTTGGCATATAATTAGTCTATGTGTTTCTTATAAAAGTTGGAAGTAGGAAAATTATCTTAGATATTGATTGGCGTTTTCAATGTCCAATAACGCTGAATTTGAAGAAACAGTAACCACAAAAGATTGTACTTCCTGTGTGTCATGGGGGGGGGGGGGGGAGGACCAACAGGGAGCATTTCATTGAACACAGAACTAGTACACACCCTTAAGTTATTTCAAGGTTTTCCAGAACATATTTAATTCTAAAATAGCTTTAATAATATCGACAAAATAGGGCTGCACAATTAATGACAATTTTGCATGTGAGCGTTTGCAACAAACACATTGCAAACAAATGTCTGAATTTGTTTCAGTCAAGAAGATAAAATACTTCATGTAAAGAAGAATAAACAAATGATAATAAATGGAAGAAATGCAAAACATACTTATAAGTCCACCTTAGTTTATATGGGTTTGGAGAATGACTTTCAGGGTTGTGTTTGCATTGCCTCCACAAAGCCTTCTCTGGCCACTGGATGATTGATGAGCAGCAGACAAAGTGACAGGTGGATTAATCCATCTCCAGTCGCAACCCCCACCTGCCAGGATAATAGGACATTAGTTGGTTCCTGAGCCGCCCACAACACAGATGCACCACTGTTGAAACGATAATGCTAACGTTAGCACAGAGAAACGTGTGCCGACTGACAGCTGCTCACTCGCACTCTGTGATTTTTCACTGTCAGATTACTGCATGTCACTCAACACCTGCTGGTTTGCTCTCTAAGGAAACACCTGTATGCACTGTTGATGTCTGCAGCCTCCATAACACAACAGTCCATACTATGAAAACACTGGAGAATAATATTTTTGTATGATGGACTGCTGTTGTCTTAGGTTGGAGTTATTCAATTAGCATTGCATTAAATACAATCCCATCAGCAGCTGGTGTCCCCTCCATTATGGAAGGTCACTGTGATTTAGTCGGGGCTTTTAGAGTAGCAGGGAAGAAGATTAAATGTATTAAACACAAAGTTCTCCCCAGGGCTAGAGACGTTAAGCTCACTGTGTGTGTCTAGTGCCATTTCATAATGCATTCAAAACTTGTTCCTCCATATGTGTTTACTGTTGTAACATTGCAGTGTTTCTGTAGCTTAACTTTGTCTTATTAAGAGTATACAGCAGAACAGAGAGATTCACTGGTGTGTGTAGACAGAGGTGCATTTTCCTGCCTTTCCAGGTGGGGGCAGTGTGGGTCAAATTGGGCATAATAAAGTCAATAGTTAACTGTCAGTCCTGTTAGCATTGGAAAAAGTGCACAAGCATGATTTCTTTCTCTCTTCCTGAACTTGGCTTTACTTTGCAATTGGAAGTTGCCCAGCTACCAGTCAGCAGTTCTCGCTGCAGAGCCATGCAGTGAAACATTATGATAATGAAAAGTTATTAATCTAATCTCTTATTTTTTTTCTGCTGTCCAAGCCAGAGATAACTGGAGTAACTGCAGGCATTACTGCTGTCTCCTAATGTCTGAATGTGACTGATGCTCTCCCAGTTAATTTGTGTGTGTGTGTGTGTGTTTTCACAACTGAATTTAAAGCATTTGGCTGAGGCTGTACAAGGGGACTTCCAATTCCTCAGAAGTGGCTGCTCGGAAGCATTACGGTTAAACTGCTCGCTCTCTGAAAATATATTGACAACAGGAAGGTTATGGGATACTTTAGCAGATTATTGAACATGATTTGTTTTCTTGTGTTACCAGCTAAAACAGGTCAAGGCCTTGTTGCTGGAGGAAAATGAGGTCACTAGCTTCAAGATTCAAACCCCCCCCCCCCAGTCCCACTATGTTGTCTCCTCTTTCTCTACTTCCTTTTCTCCCCCCCCTAGTCTTTCACCTCTCTCCCTTTTATCTCTTATGTAGGTTTTTCTCTCCCTTTCGTCATGGCTCGATCTCTTGATACAGCAAGATATATCATGTTTTTGTGCACGTGACAGGAATTTCAAATTCCCCTTTCTCTTTTGTTGGCAGCAGAACCTCTTTCCTTATTCGTGAAGTTAATACCATGTGATTTGTTCACCACCGCGCACATGAGGAAGGCTGTGTCTGCAGTGTGTCACTGAACAGTAAATATTAAAGGCCTGACGCTCTGAAAAGCACAGGATAAAACCTCCCTTGCTTAGTGCTTCAAGACCAGCACAGAGGGGGAGGTTTTCTTTGTAATACTTGTGTATTAGTGATATATTCTAAGCAGTTTTCATTCTTACAGCTAACTGAGCATGCTTTGTGTGAGTGCCTTGGGAAGAGATATATTAAAGGTAAAGTACTGTATTTTGATTGATGGCTAAATACACACCGGTCTGCAAACCTCCCTCAGTGTAGTATAGTGTTATTGTTGAGCAACACACCATAGTGCACATTTCTTTAATGCAAATCAATAATAGCTAGTGGTATTTGCTTTTTAGGCCAGTTCTCTGCAGTTGCTTTCTTCACTGGATCAGTGTGGCTCTCTGCTGGTGTTGATGATGGGAACTGGGATGGTTAAGTGCAGTTAAAAATAGCTGCGTCCTGAGGCCTGCAGCAAACAAGGGTCTCTCCCTTTCTGTCTGTTTGATGTTAAAAGATTCTGATGTCTGCTTTCTACCTCATCATTCTTTATTTAATTGTGCAGATAAAACAGAAAAAAACAATTAACCTCATTGTATCCAACTGATTTCTCCTTGTCACACCTTTTTATACTGTTATTTTTTCCATCAATGATTCCTCTGCTCAACATAGAGCTTTGAATAATTACCCTGTGGTTGTGTGTGTGTGTTTGTGTTTCTGTAGAAGATTCCCTCCTGCGTCCGGATGACATTTGGATGCTTGATGGCGATGATCCTCAGGAGCCCATCTCAAACATTCCTCGCCCAGATCACCTGGATTTCCTGCGCATCACACCACCTGAGGATGACATCATTGGGGACACACCCTACATACCAAAGCTGGAAGGCACGGTGAGGAGCCTTAACTATGAAAAGCACAAACACTTGAAGTTTCAAATGAGCTCTAAATCATGTTGTCACACTAAGAGCAGTCTATCTCTCCTTTTTTTTTTTTTTTTTCCCCTCTCACATTTTTCTTCACCATTAAACCACCTGATCATGCATTCTTAGAAAACAGATTAACAGGTCATGGATTATTATCTGCAGGGTGGGGTGTTAAGCCAAAACTGACTGAGATCATTCCACTCAACCCTCTTTCGTTCCGAGCAAACACAATGAAATTTCTCCCTCTCTTTTCTTTTTGTTGTACATCGAGAACATTTTTTAACCTTGTTGCAAATTTGTAGGCTATTATGAGTGATTAGCGATTTGCTTTGTTATTGTGATGATGTTGTTTTCCTGCAGCGCATGTGACCAATATAATCCCATTGTATGTTTTCCTTCCTCATAGTAACAAGCCAGCAGCAAAACAATGCAATGTTTGTTTCCAGTTGTCTATACGTTTTTTATTTAATGCTAAAAAAAGAGCACAACAGTTAAAGAACTGACATTGTGTATTTCTAAATCATCCAACAGAAAGCTGTTAAAAAAAACTGTTTCTAAATCAGTCAGGATTCCATCACGCTGTCTGACAGAGGCATTCATTCCTGTGTCAGATGAAGCAAATTACTTAGGTGTGGTTTTAGGCGGGTTGTTTATCAATGCAAGCAATGCATTGTTCTCTAAGACACAATAGCTGCCCTGACTTTAAGTATTATAAGCTAACATACCAGTACAAAGGCCATGCTAGACAGAATAAGACACTCTTGTTTGGTTGTAAACGTGACAGCCATCTCACATACTTGGGTGTAGCATGGCTCCATATTAATCATTATCCATTTTCTTAGAAAAAGAAAAAGTAAAAAATAGAAAGTAAAGATAGATAGTAAAATTAGAATAAGACACAGCTATAATGATCATAGTGTTCTCTAAGTTTGCTGTAACAGCTCAATATACCACGGTAGCTTTTGGATGATGACTAGAATAGAAATAAAATCACTTGTTTTTATGTTGTAGATTGTATAAACACTACAGAATTGTAATCTCATATTTGTCAGATTTACGCTCACGTCACTGTTTCTCCATCAGTGGTTCCCTCTTTCTAGTATAAACCCTGAGGGGGATTTACTGTCCCTACATGAAAAGCCACTCCTATTACATAACTTAATTCCTCATCCACACAAGCCCCTTTCCTATTTGTGGGAAAGGGCTAAAATAATCACCTATCCTGGGAAATACCTTCTTTTTTTTTTTTTTTTTTTAAATAGTTTTTTTTTTTTTTTTTGGTCTTCAATTGTACTTCAGGTAGCATCATGTGATTTTCTATTAAGACAAATTCCTTATGAAATATTTGTGTATTTATCACAGACAAAACAACATTTCCAACATACACTATACCTTAGATAAGACATGAAACGGGACTTAAAAACCTTATAAAAGCACCTTTAATTTAAGTAGGAGCGTGTCCTTTAGGAGCTCCAGTCAGGAATGTGTGCCCTGCGGTTGCTAAGGGCAACCACACTCTGAAGACTGCTGTGTTTTTTACAACTATTACTTTTAACAAAATCAAAGGTAAGAGCAGGTTAAATTAAGGATACTCTTTTTAAAAGAAAAGTTGTAACACCAAAGAAGTAATTCCCTTTTCCTTTTGTTTTTTTTTGTATTTTTGACAGATTAGTTCTTTATTTACATGGATTACATTTCTTGTGTGTGTTTGTTCGCTTGGAGCTGTTTTTAAAATGTTCATAAAAAATGGTAGTTGTAACTTCTAACAACAAAGAAGCTATCCCTTTTGTTTCTCTAATATCTTTCTCATGCTAACTCTTTCCACATTGTGTGAATTGTTTGTGTTAGCCTTTGACTGGTATACAGTCCCTGGTGTTAGCTTGTTAAGTTTAGCTTGGAAACATAAGAAAAACTTAAACTCTAAAAGAAAAGTGTCCTCAAAACCTCACCTCAATTTTTTTCATAAAAAAATGCCAGCACCTACCACATAAAGATACTACATAAGGTAAGAGTTTCAAAAGCTAAAATTGTTGTGTAACTGAAGCCCTGTTTTGTCTGAGTAATCATGAGCTACTAATCTATTGTTAGCATGTTAGCCAGAGTGACTATGTACAAGCGGACTAATCACCATGTCTTAAGCCCTGTACTTCTTTAGCTGGGCTAATGGGCCACTGCAGCTCCCCACCTGACCATAGACTGACTCTGTGTGTTTGCACTGTTACCTCAGCAGCTATTTTACAGAAGTGAGCAAAGGTAATCAGACACCTGCGGTGCCTTGCTCTGCAGGTCTCCTCCCAGGAAGGGAGGGACCTGAAGGGAGGCGTCCCCAGACCGGGTAGACCAGTGAGACACATTTATTTTCCAACCTGAGGGGTTTTTTTCCCGACACTACATGAGCCAAAGGAATTTTCTTTAACCTGAGATGAAAGAAGACAGACATAAACTAGAAGATCTGCTTACCTATGGACTCCACTCTGTGAAACCAGCACAGGATAACTTGAAACTTTTATCGCTGTAAATGCTCAACTTGTGGGAACTGTTGGAAATTCTTCTGTGAGGCAGGTGAACTCTGCTCTCCCAGGGAGATTACAGCGGGACATGCTTCCAGCCACTGAGCAGCTCACTCGCAGCGTCATGGGAATATTGCTCTCTTAGAAAGCAAGAGACTTAACTGCACTACTGACAACATACTGTACAGTCTGTAGTGTCTCTGTGTGACACTATGAAAGTCCTCCAAATCCAAACTTTGAGTGTGAGACTAAACAGGAATACAGGATAGTGTTGTTATATTTGGTGCCCTCCTGGAGAAGGTAAGAGGAGCTTGGGAGATTTTTCCTTACAAAAGGCCCTTTGTTCTCTGCCGGCAGTAGAGGTGGAATACAAGCAGCCTGGAGGTGAGGAGCAAATCGTCAACAGTTTTCTGGAGCTGCTACCTGTTTTAGTTTTCCTCATCTTCCTCTTAGTTGGTGTCACATTTGTAACAGCAAAATGGACTGCACAAGCAGTAACTCAGAGGGCCTGGTGAAGCAGCCAACTAGTCTTTTGAATGTCTTGGGCGGTTTCTTGGGTATCACTAAATCTGAAGACACAGACCCAGCTGTCCTGGTGGCATTTAAGGACCTACCAGATGAGGAGGACCCTCTTCCAGAAGATGATCAAACTCCTAAAAGTGAGCCTCAGGATAAAGCAGGTGCTTCCTGTGAGACAGGGGAGTGCGCAGATTCAACAGAAACCAGCAAGGAGTCTTGTGTCCGAGTTAAACCAGTAGCTGGAGCCTCGGCTGACCGAGATCTGGTCCAGGTCACAAGGGTGGAAACGTACAGTGACACAGAGGATGAGGAGTGGGCAGACAGCAGGACGAGTCTGTCAGAGGACAATGATACATCAGACCGTGGTGGAGAAAAAGATGAAGAGAGAGAAGAGTACAATATCCCCGTGTTTAGAACACACAAACTTAAGGAAAGATCACGCATTGAGGATATTTTATATGCAAACACGTTCTTCAATAAAAGTTACTCCAGGAAAGTGTCTTCAGATTCCAAACTGGAAAGTGAAGAGACAAAGGAGAGCACCACAAAAAACTCCAACCAGGATACTGAAGAGAAGAAGAGTACCAAAGACAACTCTAAACAAGAAACTGAGGAGAAGAAAGCGAGCACCACCCCTGTTGGTGTGGAAACATCTGCAGCTGGAGAGAATACTGGAGACAATAAAGGTACAGATAAGAGTGAGGAGCATGCTAGCATAGATTGTTCACTGCCTGTTCTTTCCATCGTTCCCACAAATAACGCAGCCCCAGCCTCATCTTCAAAAGAGAAGGGAGATGTAGATATTGAACAAAAGGAGAGGGAGCAAGAGAAAATGTGTGAGGCTAAGAAGGAAACTAAGGAATCTAACTCCAGCCAAGTGTCCTCCTCTGTTCCCTCAAGCCCTAAGACTCCTGAACTTTCAGTCAAATCTCCCCTCACCCCAAAGGAGCAGTCTGACTCGGCTAAAATTAAAAAACCCACAGAGAAACTCTCTTCTGCATCTGATGATTCTCCAGGTGATATCAAGAAAAGTGCCAGTCCTTCCTCTCCACGCAAAACGGGTCCGAAGACTCCAGAAACGCACAAGCCATCTCCATCTTCATCCGTGTCCCCTTCCTCCTCCTCCTCCTCCACCTCCTCCCCCTCCAGGGAAGCAGTTCTTTCTTCATCCCCTGCCTTCCAGATGCCAGCTCTCTTCAGTGGGTTACGGGTGCTGAAGAAAGGAGCTGTAGGAGAAGAAAGGGAGACAATGTCCGAGATCAAGCAGAGCGAGAAGGACGCCGATCTAGCCCTTCTTAGCCTGAAGAACACTGTAAATAAAACCAAGCTCTTCCCGGAGCAAAAAAGTGCCACCCTGGCCAAAAAACCCACTGACACAAAACCTGTTTTGAACACTAAAAGCACAGTGATGGCACAGCTCAGTCACCTGCGCTCAGGAAACAACCGCACTGACACTAAAAAGTCAAATAACAGGCAGGACGCTGATCCTGAACCCAGCAAAAAGGTGCCCGAGAAGGTAGAAGAGGCTGAGGGAGAGAAATGTCAGAGCCCACAAACTCCCACTTCGCCACCAGATGTAAAGAAAACCTCAGACCTGGCATATGAAACCTTCAGGAATATGTTTGGTCCCAAAGCTGTCAAGAAGGAGAAAGTAGAGGAGGTGGATCTTGAGGCAGTGAGAAAGAAAATCAAGAGTGATAAGGAAAATCTGAGGTCTATTTTTGAAAGAACCTCCAAATCTCCTTCCAAGGAAGTCAGAACTCCTACAGAAGCTGATGTATGAAACTTTACATGTTCACACCACACTTTAAGTCTGCCTTTTGACTTTATTATTATGATACTGTGTTCTGAAATAAACATTTTGTTGCATGTGTTTTCTCCCTTACAGACGGAGGTTGTGTCGCCTACAGACAGTGAGGACCGGACTCCTCGACGTCTGCAGGCTGTTTGGCCCCCACCCAAGGCCAAAGATGAGGAAGAGAAGGTGGGACTCAAATACACGGAGGCAGGTAAGAAATCTCAAGCATGTTGCTTTGGTCACTGTTGTCTGTATTAAGATCTAAGATGAAGTATGCTGAAAGAGAAAACACGAGTCAAACCTAAACGGACGCACCTCACTCTGATCTGTTTGTGGATAAAAGCTACTGTTGTCGTCTCATTGGATTGATATCATCGAATATATCTCATTTTTTGAAAACCAAAACCCAGAAATAATCTAGAGACTTCTAGACAGATCCTGCAGAGCTTGTTAAGTATCAGCAATAATGTGTAAGACATCCTTTAAATCCATTTGATCCTGTCACTGTGTTGTTTCCCCACAGGTTAGCATGTGTGGGTGTTAGCTCAGGAAAAAAAAAAACACTTTATGAAATCAAAACGCTGTGGGCAGCATGCCATGTTCGCCCACCTTGTATTCGAAAAGTTTAATGAGACAAAGAGAGGTCAAAAGCACACACAAGCGGTCACTTAAGTGTTACATTAGAAAGTAAAAAGCTTTCCTTTTATGTTCTCAGTGCAGGGAAGGGAAAGAGAAGTGAAACAGCTGTTAGAGAATAGATTAAAGCTACCATGTGCGGATTATCTCAGCGATTTGTGCTCTTGTCTAAGAAAGTAGTGCTTAGAATCAAAGAACCAGAGCAAAGGTCCAGACTGTGAGCCCCATAGATAAACCAACACATGTGTACATTCAGTCATGTATTCACACTACTATGGCCCAAGATTAGCCAGAAAAAATACAGACCTCTCAGTGCTCACTTTATTAGTTTCAATTACGGTGATTGATTTTTGAGATATCCATAAATCTAAGCTTTGACTGAGATATATTATTGCTTATGTAGAATACCTTTTATTGCAATGAATGAATGAATCAATGTTTATTTATGTAGTGCCAAATAATATCAAACATTATCTGAGGACATTTTACAAAAAGAGCAAGTAGGTAGTACTTTTTGTTTTATTATTTGAAAAGACCCAACATTAATCCACCATGAGCACTTGGCCACTTTAGGCAACAGTGGCAAGGAAAAAACTTCGAGCAGAGGCTGTGTTGAACCGCCATGTGCTGTGACTGTGTGAGCTGAGGAAGTAAGAACTAAGGGAGACATAGAAAGCCATTAATATTAGTCAAATCTAGCAATAATGTAATGTTGTCAATGACATGCATAGTAATGATGATTTAAATAGTGACTGATATAAACTAGGAAACTTTAAACTGGATTATTGATGGTAGTGCATCAGTCGAAACAGAATCATCTTCAGGGTCTTGATTTTAGTCTTAATTGTAGTTAGAAGTAAATGTTAAAATGAGCTCCACAGTCAAATCCTCAAATAAGTTAAAATGAAGGTTTGACAGCAGGTAAAAAACATTGTGCAACTCCAAATGGAAAAGATGTTACTCTGGATAGGAGAGATTAACATACTATAGTAAGAAAGAATCACTACTGGAAATGTAGTCGTGTAGCTTGTGTCAACAGTCTGCATGTTCTCACATAAATCACATGGTGGCCGTGTTTTAACTTCTCTGCCTTCATAGGATCAGTGAAAACTAAACGGCAATTTGATTTGTGTTTTGATTTGACAAAATGTTTTGGCTTTCATTTCAGTAGCCAGTATGATGTCAAACTGGTTGGCTGAGTTGTAAATATGTTCCCGTCAGAGTGAACGTGACCCACCCTTCTCTAAGAGTTTACCACAAACAGCCAGACATCTTGTTGGGATTTCTCTTCTCTTTCAAACTAGTTTAGTAGTGATTTAATGTGCTAACCTTATAGCCTATATCTCAAGAAAACATAACTCTTTCTCTTCATCAATCAATAATAGGACACAGCAATGAGCTGATTATTGTGTGTTCACTCCAGTGTTTGTTTAATAAATCACAATGTGTTTCCTTGTTCTGTCGTCTTTCAGAACACCAGGCTGCCCTCTTGCAGCTAAAGAGGGAGTGCAAGGAGGAGCTGGAGAGGATGCACGTAAGTCATCAAAAGCTGTAAACAGAGGTTATTATTAAACACACAAATAAATTAGATCAGGTAATTGAGGAATATCTTTTTGTGTCATGGCAGTTTACTCTCCTGAACACAAGATGGCACTAAGTCAGCATGAAATGTTCAAATGCAGCAAGACCTCAATGAGAAACAGTAACCCTTTATCAACATTTACTTGTTACATTTATCAAAGTTACCTGGTATTCTTAAAATGTGCAGTGTTTGTTTACCTGCCAATCAAGTTATTAATAAAATCATTTTCATATTTACTCCTTTACCTTCCACTTATTCATGTCTATTCTGAAACAGTGCATTTTTAATAAAGACATTTCTATAATGGAAAGAAAGCTTAAACCAAACCAAACTAGAAGTAAATCATCTGCTTAATAAACAGACGGACTACACTACTCAGATGAGGCACAGAATAAAAGAAAAATATTTCTCACACCTAGCTCTGCGCACTCAGGAAGTAAACAGAAATGGAAATTACTTGAATACTTTTATCTGACATCAATCACTACAGTACAAAATGGCTTTTCTATAAACATGATTATTTATAACAAAAACATAGAAAAACTCCTATTTTAGATTCAGGTGCCTGTTAAAACTTTACAAAGCTGAAGAAGTAGTTTTATATTCCAACTTGAACTATGGATTTTGCACAGTTTTATTACTCCCAAATGTATAGTTCTTGCCACAGGCATACAGTTTTGTGATGAATGTGTCTGTTATCTCCTACATGATGGCTTACCCAAAAATCTATTAAAGCTGTCAGCGTTTCATTCATCACAAGCAGAGACTTGGCTTTAACTTCTCTTTTTTTTTACCCATGATAACCAATGGAGCATTGCTCCGGTCATGTTTTATGATTTGCACCACAGATAAATTGCTTTATGGACTGTTTCCTTGAAGTCTGACCTCAGAATTGGTTTCTCAGCCAGTCTGCTTTAAGCCTTTAATTTGATGTTGCCCTTTAACGGACTGATGCTGACACGGAGAAACATGTACCGCAGTCAACCCACAAGAAAGGGTGGGAACGTGCCTTATTCTATTTGTGCACTGACACAAGCTAACCAGGAACATGTGTAAGACTGATTACAAAACATTGTTCTTTATGTCTCAAATCAATACTTCACTTTGTTTGGATCGTTTGAAATGTCAAAGGAATACTGGGCCTTGAATATTGTTACTGTGCTTGTCTGAAATGAACCTCAGATTCTGGAAAAATGTAAGGGTATGATGGAAACAAGATAATAATATGATGTGGGCATAATAATTACACACATTAATCCATCTTCATCCAAGGAAATACATTATCTGCCACCTTTTTCTTTCAGTCCGACTTTGAGCTCAAGGTCTTTGAGCTGCGTGGTGAGAATGCCATCTCAATGACCCAACTGGAGGGAATTATCGCCAAGATGCAGCAAGAAAGGTCATTAATGGCGAGCCAGGACCGAGGTGGAGTCTCTGATGCTGCTGTGTCCGCTGTAGACGAGCCCGTTCCAAAGACCTGCCGCACCGTGGGGATCCAGACGGACAGGGAGACCTTCATCAAGAGTCCTGAGGGAGACCCTGGTGGTCTGGCTCAAAGCCCCGGCCAGAACATCCCGAAAAAACTCAACCTGGATTCTATCGGACTAAATAAAAAATCTGAAACTGCCCCAGGGTCTGCCGCACCGCCACCACCACCACCACCTCCTCCTCTCCCACCTGGCTTCTCTGGACCTCCACCACCACCTCCTGCCCCTCCCCTGCCGGGCCTCTCAGGACCTCCACCACCACCACCTCCCCCTCCCCCTCTGCCAGGCAGCATGGGAGCACCACCCCCACCACCACCACCACCTCCACTGCCTGGAGGTGGTCCGCCACCCCCACCTCCTCCACCTCCCCCTCCTGGCCTACCTGGAGCAGGTCCCCCTCCTCCTCCTCCTCCTCCACCAGGCTTTGGAGCGCCACCTCCTCCCCCTATGGGGGGCTTCGGTTTCGGCCAGAAGGTTGAGGCGGCCCCGCGGAAAACTGCCATTGAGCCGGCGTGTCCCATGAAGCCTCTGTACTGGAACAGGATACAAATACAGGACAATAAGTATGTGCTCTAAATTACAACCTGGGTCTTATTTTCACCGTTTTGTTCATCGTTTCAGTCAGTCACAATAATTTTATAATCAGAGATCTGCAGTCTGAAGATTCATACAGACTCCAGACCAGACCAGTAACTGTCCAAGGCTGTTTTGCTTGTTCACATTGGACTTTACTTAATTTTGTGCACACATTTTTCCTTTGCATTGAGGGACAACATTTAGATATTCTGGTGAAACTGTTGACTTGTTCACAGCTTGTTCAACCACTTGACAAGACCATGGTCAAAACGACAAAAATAAGACCCAAGTTGAAATAAACGTGTATTTTCTTTTATGATACACTAATTATTAATGACACACACAAATCACAGTGGTTTCTCACATCTGTATTTCTTCACCCTGACCTAATTTCAACCAAGACTTCAGAAAGCTCATGATTAATGTACCCAGAGTCACCATTTGTATTTATTATTAAAGTGAACTACTTTAAGGACTATAGCTAGACTGAAACATTGGCCATTAAAATATATATATATATATATATATATATATATATATATATAAAAGCTTATTTAAAGATACATGTATATAGCTGTATTTGTCCACTAGAGGGCACTGACTAGTAGATTTTATTTGCTCAGTTTGCATTTGTGCAATAAAAAAAAAATCAAGGGATTTGTACCTAGATTTGTTTTCTAAATCAGTGTGTTAACTATCACTCAGGTTATTATCATTAAATTTTAAATAAGTACCAAGGACATATGTATGACTATGTCATTCAGCCTCAGACATCTTCTAAATTCTTCCCAATCGGAAGTTACAGCAGAATTACAAAAGATAATCGTCAAAGTGAGGTTACATTTGTATCATTGATGCAATATGAACATGTGCAATTAGAACATGGCAACAGACAAAAGAAAACACTCACCATGCATCCTCAAACGAGTCCTGGATACAGGGGCCATGCTTTCACACCACGGACCAATCCAGCTGTCAGGCATCCTCAGATTTATTTGTTACTTTTTGTCTAGCTGCAGCGAGGTTAGTTAGAAGGAAGGACAAGAGAGGTTTGTGAAGATCTTTTGGGAAAATGTATAGCACTTCAGCATTATTTTGGATACAGTCAAGATGATATCACAAACATATTTGCTGTTTAAAATATGCCCAACCAGTATTGCATCCTCTTTGCAATATTGATCAATTTCCTTGCACATCACAGATGTCACAGGGCAATACTCAAAGATTCAATATATAAAGCTGCAAGAGTGGAATCTGTTATCCCACTGCTGAAGAAGTTTAAAGCTTTATTGGCCTGTTCTAATGGGTTCTTAGTGTAGCTGGGAAAACTATGACATATAGATATTGCTGCTGAACCAGATCCTCTGTAATTGTAAGTGGATTATCCGGCCCATTTCCAGTGGCTGCGGTTGTTGCCTCTTAGTAGCAGGCTTCTAGTTTTATGGCCTTGTATTTCCATGGCTGGATTAGAGGGGGGAGCTGAAGTTGTAGTTTGCACTCGCTGGTCCTGGCCAGTGCTGCAGGACTGACGGCCCTTTTAAAGCAATTTATTAAGGGATAAATTAAACGGTAAAGGGCCAAGTTAAAGGGCATTAAATGGGTCAGATGTTTAACTGTGGCTGGATCATCTGTGTGATCGCTGAGGTTCGGAGTTATGAGGGGGGGAAACGGTGTAAGGTTTGAAATGATGCCAGGTGTCTCGACACAATCTAAAAGACCAAGCACAGTTGGCAGCATGTGCGACAATTTTTTTTCCTTAAAGAGGCAGGGAGCAGAGCTTTAAGGACGATTCTGATTCAATTATCGCCATGATCTGCTCAATTACAAAGTTGTCTTGCATGGAAATATGTCTTGGGGTTTGAGTGTAATTTTCTTTTCCAAGCTGAATTCCTGCACAGTTGTGTTTCGAGGAGTCAGAGGCTCATCATTGGACTTTTTCCCCTTAGTCTTCGGGGGATAAAAAAGTTCAAATGAAAGGCTTTTTTAGAGACGGTATCATTATGTCTTCAACAGAAAGTGTCTTTACTGCTCCAGAAAATCGTCTCACCACTGCAGAGGAGACAAATGTTACCGTACTTATTGACCCCAACTCAGCTTTTTATGAATGATTTTGTATGTGTTTGCTTCTATATGCCAGGGAGCTTTTGTCTTAGTGTTTTGCATCCAGTTTTTGGGGGCCCTTTGTAAGTTGGCCTTGATTTGTGATTGACCTGCCAGTTTCATGAGCTCAAAGATGAGGTGTCAAATCAGTAAACTCTGACCTGAGAAAACAGCCGAGATGTGTGAAAGATAGAGGAAGCCTGTAAGCAGACGCATGCAGTGTATTACAGATGTTATCTTTCTGTATAGTAAGTTATTTTTGCCAGTAAGCCTGTTGAATATGTTGTTAATGTCCATTTGATTAGCGGAATAAGGGAAGAAAAGCAGAGACAGATGTTTTAGTGAACAGGAAAGTGTTTGAGCTCCTGATCATCCTCTTGACTTCAGACACAGCTTGTTCTAAAAATCTGCCTCTGTTTGTATTTTTCCATGTTACTCAGCAACTTCTAAAACACAACATCGCCTCCCATATTCTGGTTCATATGTTGGAAATGTTTCTTTATTGGAGGAACAAGCTTGTCCTTAAGTTTTGTTATTTTTATCACTTGGCTCATAAACTTTTCAAAGTTGGGAATCCAGCCGTTCCTGCCAAGCTTTTGCAAGACAGTGATAAAAGTGGGTTGAATAGCGATCAAATCAGCTTCCACAAATAGACCCCATGATTACTTACTCTACTTTGTGCGCCATTGTTAATGATTCTTAGATCAAGTATTAAGCAGCATACAACCCCACATTTTAATTCACGTTATAACTGCATGAATCAATTAGCAAATAATATATTCTCTTCTTTTCTTTCCAGCAACAACACACTGTGGGGTTCTCTGGAGGAGCCAAACATTGTCAGCACTAATGAGTTTGAGGAACTTTTCTCCAAAGCAACACAACAGCCCAAGAAGAAGCCCCTTTCAGACACCTATGAGAAAAAGGCCAAAACCAAAAAGGTAAAGTCACCTTAGGTATTTTTTTCTCTCACTTTGTCATTAATTGGGTATCTGAGGCACCTCAGGGCCCTGTATTCAGATTTTTATTTTTTTTATCACACTCTTTAAAAAAGTATGCTTGTCTCCTGGGATCCTCAAGTGTGAATCAAAGGACAAAAGGTGAAATGTGAAGGTGTAAATTGCAAATCTCATTAGATCTTCTCTGCAGATAACAGTGGCTATGTCTTGCATTGTGGGCTAACAGGCTATAAGTTCATAAGTTCACTCCCTTTAATGCAAGCCAGCATTGTGATGAAGGTGTGGATTCTAAATAATGCTTTTTTAGAATCCAATTTTTTTTATTTTATTTGTGCAAGCCTCAAAGTTAAATTTTAAAGGAAAGATCAACAAAGATGGGCTTCTTTGCCAAATTGATCTACCCCCAAAGACACACTTGTTGGTGTCTTGGTGTCTTGTCAAGTGCTGCAATTCTGCACCTCTGCCTCAGCCTGCGTCAGCATCCTGGCTGCCTCGTGGTGCTCACTGTGGCGTCCAAGCAATTAAAAATCGGCCGCTGCCTGAGACTGTCCCTTCTAAATCCATACAGCTCCCCTATTCTGATCAATTGGTTAAGGCTCCACTCCACTCCAGAGGCACACAGTGTGTGTGTGTGTGTGTGTGTGTGTGTGTGTGCGCGCGCGCGCCTGTGTGAGAGAGAGAGAGCTCCATCCTTAGATCTCTCTATTCAGTCTGGTCACTTGAAAGCAGCAAAGCGTCCAATATTTGATCCAACTCAGACGGACACATCCAGACACTAATCCTTCCAACTGTCTCCTGTCTTTGCTTACGTCAGCATGGAAGATATACTGATGGAAAAAAAGCTGAAACAACTTCATACCAGAGGAGGGAAAAAAAGCTCTTGCGTCAATTTAGGTGTTTTTCAAGCATTGAAAACTATATAAAGACATGTATTCTCCAGCACTTTACTGTACTCATAACAATAAGAAAGTCTGTGTTTAGAGGCAGGAAGAGCATTCACAATCCATCCAAAAGTATGATTGTTTTCTGCTCCTTTGGAAGTCCCACTGCCTGGAAAGGTTGTCAAAATATAATAATTATGTTTACCTAATCCTTTTTTATTCCTGGAAGTTTATACTGTGAGTTAAAGAGGGGAGAAAACATTTAGGAGAGAAATCATCTGAATCACTAGATGATGATCGCTTCCAAGAAGTTCAGCTGGTGAAAAGGCTGGGAATAATAAAAGCAAAAAGACAAATACAAGAAACAGATTTCTTTGAGAGGTTTTGAGGAAGGGATCAGAGCTGGGAGGAAAACTAGACGAGACTTATTAGGTAGGAAGGGATCATGAAGATGTACTATCTATGGGGGGGGGGTGCAGGTGTGGAGTGGAGAGGCTGTGTAGGGGATCGGTGGGGCAGTGATTAGCACTTTTGCCTCACAGCTGGGAGGTTCTAGGTTCAGATCCCCGTCGGACAGGGCCTCTCTGTGTGGAGTTTGCATGTTCTGTGCATGCGTGGGTTCTCTCCAGGTTCTCGTTAGGTTAATTGGTGACTCTTTAATTGCCCGTAGGTGTAAATGTGAGTGTGCCCAGTCGTCTGTCTCTATCTGTCAGCCCTGTGATTGAGTGGCGAACAGTCCAGGGTTCAGTGCTTGCTCAAGGCCACTTTGGGAGCAAAACTGGCACCTCTCCAGCAACCAGTCCCAAATTCCAAGCGTGATCCGAACCGCGACTTGAATCGGCAACCTTCCAGTCCACAACCCATGAAAGTCCTTACAGACTTATCGTCAATTCACCGTTTTTAAGCAGTCCTTATGTTACTCTTAAGACGTTTGATCAATCTATTCCTGTGGCCTCTACATGGCCACTTAATCTGCAGAATCTGACCCCTCAGTGGTCCCTGTACCACCTTGTGACTCACAAGACAAGTGGACTCTCGTGCAGATTGCAGACAACCTGTCTCTTGTTTCTGACAGAGCAGGGTTCTGCAATAAAGATGCCATTCAATCTGTTTATGCGTCTGTGTGACAGAAGTGGGTTTCATTTGCCTGTTTACTTTGCCGCGTGTTTTGTGTATGTGCGTCTGTGTATCCTGAATGCATGTGTGTGTGATGACGGCATGTCCTCCTAAGTCATTATGCACTTGCTCAAAAAGTGTTGCCAGATCATGCTAACAACACAGCCCAGGGGAGCAAGGGGTGGTGGTGGCTTCTCTGTGTGGGGAAAGGAGATGAGTCTGAGGGAAAGGAATGTGTGTGTACATTATGCATATGAGCCACTTTCCAACTACTACACACGCCAATAGTTGAAACTCTGGGGATGCAACAATGCCTACATGAGTGGGCTAATCTCTATCATGTGTACCATAGAAAAATCAAAGCTCTTGTTTACTCTGGAGCCTTTTCTCTGTGTGGATTAGCATATCAAAGAAGAGAAGATGACATTGAAGAGAGCAGACCGGACTGGACTGTACCAGGGGGGTAATTGCAGGCATGTGGCTCCACTCCAGTCCGCTGGATGGAGGAAGCAATGATGACGGAGCACCCATAGGAGTGAGCAGGAGCGATTGGAGACAGTGTGCATGTCCGTGCATTCTTTATTGACAGATTAGAGGCGAGGAAGAGACGGCTGAGGATGAAGAAATCAATGCAGCCGAAAGTATAAATATGCACATCGGTAAACACAAAAATGGCAATTTCTTCTTTCCACATAAATCAAATGTGAATCAGGTTTACAGATTGCAGATCTCCTTAAACAAACAGCTGCTTTTATCGGTTTATGGGAATAACTCGTGAGCAATCACAAAGCGTTTATTAAAGACATATTTGGCGCTCTAGCTCTGACGTTGGAGAGTGGGTGTAAGAATAACACGGCTGGGTGAGACTGGGGTTGATGGGTGTTAAGTGGGTGATTAATGATGAAAAGTCTTGATTCAGTTGTTTTTTTTTTGTTTTTTTTTCAAATCTGGCTGGAGGATTCCAGGCAGATGGTAAGACAGACAGTGGCTGTAGAGCAGGCTGGCTGCCCTGCCGGTTGATGGTGTAAACTATCAAAACCTGAAGTTGCCTTGCCCTACTCGCCGAACATCAACCACCTGCTTCAGCTCACATTGTCTCCCTCCATCATTCTGTTTATTTTTCTTTGGCGGCTCACTTCACTCTTTTTCTCCTCCTCCCTCTTTTAAGCATTCCAAACGCCTTGCTGTACATTTAATTCCATTTTGTCCACTAGAGGGAGTTGTAGCTATTGATGCCCAACTGTCTCAGCATCAGCATCTAACCCAAGCTGTTTGCTACCCAGCCTCCAGCATCAGTTGTCTTCTCTCATTAATGTAACTATTTAAGCTAATTGTAAGCAGGGAAAGGGTTCCTGGGCTGCTTTTAGAGTGGCCCGTCCAAAATGGTTAATTAGAGGTGTTGGGGAACGCCTGCTACACAACTCCTTTAGAGAGGGAGATCCCCAGCGATCCAGGTAATAGAGCTGGAAGCAGCATGGCACCCACTAACGCCCTGTAATGCAATACCCACTTCTAAGGCTTCTGCTCTCCAGCTCCCACTGGACAGCCAAGTAGCCGACAACGCCATAATACCTAATGAAGAAGCCTGACACATTAACTTTTAGAGCGGGGCTTTACCTTGCCAAAACTCTCTCTGGCTTTATGGCTAATTCAGTCATAAGTAATTGTGACCATGTGTAGGTACAAATAAAAATCCTGTGAATTTATAGTTTGTTATAAAAAAAGCCCTGCTTCTCTTTGCCTTGCTCTTCTAGACTGTCCTTTTATGGTGCCACTTTTGCCTTTGTACTTTCACTACGACTTGATATTTTTGATTATATCACACACGTGTTCTTAGTAAACCAGAGGTGTACCCTCTCTAACTTGACTTTGCTCCCTTTATAGAAACAAATTAGACAAAGTGTGTTTCTCTATCTTTTTGGATTATGTTGAGGGGTTGTGACAACTTGTGTTGATGAACTGGGTCAATCCCTGCTACGTAGACTGCTACATAGAGTAACAGGGGCTCCAGGCGGTTCATCTCTTACACAGCAAGAAGTTTTACCTGGCCTCTCATCATCTCATCACAGAAATGTATTTTTTATTCACCATTTTCCTTAACTCGTTTAGTGTCATTGATTTAAAAAACAGAATTGATAATAACTCAAAATATGAAAAGTCAAGGTAAACTGTGGAGCATAATGAAAGCCTTTAACAGACATGAACCTGTACATTTTATGGTCTTTATTTTTCGGTGATAACATTTAAAACTGTTTTCTCAAGATCTCATTTATCTTGTTATTTAAAGATAACAATGCTGGTTTTCCCCTCATAATGAGTTGATTTCAGTTGTTTTCTCAAGATCTCAATTTATTTTTCTACTTATTCAGAGATAACAAATCTGGTCTTTCCTTTATAATGGATCAAAATATCTCATTATCGTTCTATAAAACAAAAACAGTTATCTGGACACTGTGATAGGCAAGAAACCGGACATGTCATGCTGCTGTTACACACACTAAAGATGTAAGTTAAGACTAATTCTGTTTGTTTTGTGCTTTTGCAACTCTGGTAATACAAGATCAGTAAGTCGAGACCTTGAAAAAAAACAACCAGAAATGATTTGTTGCTTGAGTAAATGAAATGTATGGATGTATGTACACGTAGGGTTTCTGTAGATCAAACGTACAGAACGTGTCTATGTTTGCGAAATGATTAAGAATAATTTAAGTCGACATTTGAACCAAAAATTCCCCAAATTAGGTCAATGTGTTGATGAAGTTCTAATAGTCTAATAAGGTGTCATACTCAGATTAACACAATGTATATTAGTATAAATTAATTTAAGATGGGGCAATAACTCTAATTAAATACATATTATGTAGCTCCCACTAATCCTACTAAATATTAATCTTCTGATATAAGAACGTATTTGTTTTCTGTGTTATTCAGTTAATCAAGCTGCTGGATGGGAAGCGTTCCCAAGCTGTCGGCATCCTGATATCCAGCCTGCATCTTGAGTTGAAGGACATTCAGCAAGGTAAAAAAAAAAAGTTTTTTCATTGACGATATGTTATCTTATGTTTTTGAAAGCTGTGATATTATTTAAATCTCTGTCAAGGAAGGAGCTCATATTCATATTACAGACCGAATGTACACTCCCATTTGGCAAGAATTTGTGAGTGACTTCTGACGAAATGCAGATGGAGTTCTTTTTAGAAGATGAGATGATGAGATAATGAGCCCTGCAGCTGAGAATAATGTCCTTACTCTTGACAGCTTATAATTTGTAACAAGACACACTATTTTTTTCATTTGTGTCTCAAGTGGAAAAGTGGATTATTTTCCATCACTGTGGTGGGAAAGAAAATATCTTGAATTGTCTGATAATGAGAGTTCAACACTGGGATGAAAGCAGCCTCTCAGTTTTTCTGTCACATGAAGAAAGAAGAAAATAAACTTTATTCATCCCTGGGCTGAAAATCAGTTTTTACCTTTGTTATTGAACAAGCTGCACACATATAGGTCAGGTATACACTAATGCACAAACATTATCCTATGGACATGAACTTATGAAGAGATGTCAGAGTGAGGGGGGTGCACACAAAAGAGGGCACCCCCGAGCAGTTGAGGGTTTGGTGCCTTGCTTAAGAGCACATTGGCAGTGCTCGGGAAGTGCACTAGAGCGATTTCCATACTTCCTTCCAAGTCCCAACAGACTGAGCTACTGCTGCCCTTGCCCAAAAATCCTTTTTGTGCCGCTAAAAATACAATAAATTGCAATCTCCTTTATTTGAAGAGCCACATAAATTGATTACATGCTTGCTTGTTCTGTGGAAAATCCAGCCACATTGTGTATGTAAACACGTAATGTGTGTGTTGGGGACAGAGTAGATAGGCCAGGAATTGGTCCTGTGCTGGGACTGTGGCGGAGAGTTCCTGCCGCCTGCTAGTCTGAGCATGCGGCCAGCAGATCTGTTTATTGTAGCCAGTGACGGTTTCCACAAGCCTAATGGGACTGACACCCCACTAATGATCTGAGCATGTACAAAACCACCTTCCACAGTTAGCAGACACTGCACTGCCACATAAAACCGCCTAATGCACAAGCCACAGCACAAAGCACCAGTTTTTATTTTTTTTCCTTTTAATTCATTTTCTCTCTGTTCCAGTGTGAGCTTGTAGAGCAGGTTTGGTTAAAAAGGCCAGCTTACTCTCAGTGTGAGGTTGCCTCCTCGTGCCTTAATGGGAAGTGAAATTGACAATTTGAATCTGACAATGAAGGACAGCACCTTAATAAGCACTTCTAAGGGCTCTGGTCCCTGGCCTCGCCTGCTTGCCTCCCCTTTGTTGCCAAATTAAAAGGACATGGGACATGTAATGTAATTAGAGCTACTAGGGAGGGAAGGAGGGGAGCAGAGAAGGTAGCACTCTAGTTAAGGCAGAGGGGGGGATAAAATGCACCCGAAGGAGTGACTGGGGGACCTCAAGGGCCACCATGGTTCAAGGGCAAAGGGAGGCTCTCCCCCACACACCAACTACAAACACACACACACATATGAGCTTGTTCACACACCACACATGCCCTTCCACACTAAAGCCGATGAGTGAAAAGTGTAAGGAGAGGGTGTGAGGCGGTTGGCAGGCCTGCTTTGATCTGTTGGTGTGGAGAGATATCCGGCTCCCCTCGGATCAGAGTGCTCTTGTGCACACTGGAGCAGGCCCCCCTTTGGTGTGTGATTGACGGCTGCATGGCTGAGGGACTGAATAATCCACTCTAATAAGATGTAGGAAATGGACCTCCAGCGATCTCTCTGATCCAGACATCAGGACCACATTGACAGCTTCTCTGCAACGGGAACAGCTGGGAAACAGAGTGCAAAGTATTAACTTGTTAGCTAGGAGCAGTTAGTGATTGAAGACTTGGGCTGTGTTTTTTAGACTGTTAATTTTACCTTTGCCAGCAATTCATGACACATGGTACTGGTACCACTATGCCACATTTCTCTAAACATTTTATTCTACCTGAAGCAATTCTAAAAATGAAAAAATAATGCCTCAGTGTTAAAAGCAGCCTAACATGCATGAATTGATCCAAATAAATGTTGTATAAAATAAATAAGTATGAATTGAATGAACAGATTATTATCTGTTATTATGTTATTATTATGACGATAGCTGTTCCTTAGCAAAACCTTATATCAAAATTCGGCACGTTTGGCAATGAAGTAATGTCATTTTATCTAAATTAAGCAACTTGAAATAGATTTAACAGTATGTTTAACATCATTGAAGTTGGTTTGTGACTTTTTTCTGCTTGTCTAACAGCTGAACTAAATGTTACTGATTGCATTTATCGCATAGTTGTCATTTATGGCCATCAGTCTGTCATTCAGCAAAAGTTGTGCTTTCATGTTTGTATGCTTGGTAGCTAATGTGTTAATGGCCAGACTTAGCAAACCTTGGCTAGAATTTGTAGTTTTTAAAACGCTATGGAAGGTGGTTTGAGACTTTTCTCGTTGGCTTCTGTTGTTGCTGTAACTGTCGAAGCTGTAGTGTGGCATGTTGCCAAATTCCCCTTTAAAATTCCTAACAAATTTTGGCTGTAAGAAACTGCTGTATAGAGAACGTTAACCAGTTTTAATTTAAATTGTTAGGAAGCTAATGCTTACTTAGACTGGATTTTTCAGTGCCTTTTACTTCTTCCTTTGTTACACTACAGTATAGCATTTATTGTAATCACATAAATATCACCTGGGGTCATATCTGGGACCTTTCAGTTTTGATTTAATGTTAACGTGTAAGGCGGCTAGGTAGCGCTATTGCAAGTTACAAGGTTTAGCGTTGTGTGTAATATTGCTTAAGTTACTTTTTCCCCCTTCTGCTACTGTAAAGCTACATTTTATCATTAACAGTCATCTTGAAATTGCAACTTGTGACTGAGGTGGCTGGCATTTGGAAAAAGTTACCCAACATAGCTTGAATACTTGAATTTCAGGAAGCGATTTCAGTGATGTAATGTTGCCAAATGAAAGCAACCCTCACGTTTTTTAAGGTGTGTAACATTCAAAAGGATGTCAGTTTGTGACTGTTTTAATTTTGTACTACATTTTTAATACACTACAGTGTTCAATATTGGGTGGTTTCATAATTTTCACTTGTGACCACATTGACTGTTTTTCAAAAGTTGTAGAGTTGGCCTTGAAGTATTTGCTGCCAATTGTTAGTTCTGGACAGTTTTTGGTACTTCAAGCTGAAATTGAAACAGAAAGTGTACTGCTTGGTATTGGTGACAATTTTTTAATTTTTATTTTCATCACATTGAGTCAATGATTGTAGAACAATAAATGATATGTGCATACTTTCTGTGGTTGTCTGCACCAACCAGACAACTGTCAGCTTATCGAGCATTCTGGAGCCTTCCCTCCCATCTTTTCCTCTTCCCCTCCTCCTACACAGAAGCCATAAACTTGTGACACCTCTCAGACACAGAACAGGAGTCACTTTCTTTCTGTGCCGTCCCCTACACTTCTGCCCTCCCTTTGCACTTTTAGATTTACTCTGTTAGTCTTGTTAAACTTGTAGACGAAAAAGTTCAAGAAAACCTTATTCCAATTTCCCCAACACTTTTATTCATCTACATCTTTATCTTGTGCATCATTCTAAAAATCATTATTATCAGCTGTAGTGATTCTAGTTGAGGGCCTAGGATTTTTGGACTCTCAGACTGCCCTGTATTAAAAACAGATCCGATTATGTGGCGGACATCACTGCATGGGATCAGAAACACTTCCAAAAAAAACATTGTCAGTGAACACAGTTCATTGCTGCATTCACAAATGCCTGTTGTAACTCTACCATGTATCGTAGAAACTGTAAACCAGATCCAGAAAGGCTGCTGCCTTCTCTGGGTCTATAATTGCCATATGTCCAAAAATGGGTATATTGAAGAAGCATAGAGACACAAGGAAACATTGCTCTTTTTTCCTGGTTTTGTCGTAGGTTTTAACAATAAATAATGTTCCATAATCTCGTTTGCCATATAACCCCATATGATACATCATATAACCCTATCCCTATGACATATGGTAGGTCCAATCTGTAAGATATCTACTACATTAAATCATAAATTTGACCTTACTATATCATCAGACATTAAAGAAACATTGAAGTGCAGCTCTCTCTAATGTTTTGAATTTGGACTGCAGTACCCATTCTAAACACTAGGTGACAGAGTTACATGGTGCTCCTTTACGTTGGACAAAATTAAAGGCAGAATGCTTTGGCCAAGATCTCGTGCATTTATTAAACTGAATACTTCTAATGAATTTCTTTACCATTGCAGCCGTTCTCACTTTGGACAACTCCGTGGTGGACTTGGAAACCATTGAGGCTTTGTATGAAAATGTAAGTTGAAGAAGCTCTCAAGGAGACAGAAATGATATAATGTTAATGTCTGAAAAATATGACTACAAATAACTTTAACTATTGTACGTTGGTACACATCATTTTTGTTATTGAGCAGCATCCTTCACTTGAACATATACCGTCTGATTATATTCAGTTGCATTAATGAACTTCTATCTTCTTTTTTTGTTTATGTTCTGTCTTTTCTAGAGGGCCACCAGTGATGAGTTGGCCAAGATAACAAAACATTATGAAAGCGCCAAAGAAGAAGACGTCAAACTGCTGGACAAACCTGAACAGTGAGTTTTATACGACAACATTTTCTCATACACATTAAAAAATCATGAAAAACGTATTACTGATATACTTAGTTTTACTCTGAACTTGGAAAAGCCGCTTTTAACTTTTTTGCTCCAAAAATGTGGAATATTTTACGACACTGTCAAGATTGACACTCTTGTTTCTCTTGGACATATTAAGACCATGATCACAAATCACTTTACCACAGTGGGTGATTGGTTCTACTGAGAATCATCCTGACCTGTCTTTTTTGTTTTATTTGTGCCCTTTTTGTTTGTTACCATTAATAAAGCTAAATTAAATTGGTTGACAGGGGTTTATGTGATGTCACAACCAGTCAGTAAATTTAAAACAACGTGAAATAAAACCAGATTAATTAATTTTTTGTTTACTTTGACTTAACTTGTGACCCATTTATGTTTTATTTATGACCTAAAAATGTTACTTTTTTTCTTATTATTATTATTGTCGATATTAATCACACCGTAAAACAAAAAATAGAAAATATGGCCAACATTTGCACATTACGGTGTCTCTCTGATCCCTCAAAGTCTTTATTTTTCATAAAGTAATCCACCAATCTCGGACATAAATTGCATTCATGGGCATTGTTTCAGTAGTTCCTGTCAGGGTTAAGTAGTCCAGGCCAGTTAACGAGGCCCGGACCCAGTGGTGCCGCTCAGCCTGGCCTTCCTGTTTCCATGTTTGACCAGAGCTGTCACTACGGCTGCCAGAGTTATCCCTACTCAGTGTCTCCTTCCATCAGAAGGGCCTAATCACACAGGATGTTACTGCTCTGCTCCCCTCTGACACAGCACTGTTTACATAAGTCTTCCCACATCAGGCCAGAGCTACCTTTGATCAATCTGTGTGCGCCGCTCGCTGCTCTCCCTCCACCTGACCCCATGGACCCTTCAAACCCAGCAGAGCAGCGCCGCTCATGACTATCAGCTGCCTGTGCGCTTGTGAACAGCGACACTGACTCAGCCTGCCTGCTTAGAGGACCAGAGCCTGCCAAGAACCCAGAATAGTACTTCCTGTAAGACATTTTGTATAATTCTGTCATAACATACCCCCCCCCCCACCTTTTTTTTTTTGTTTCCAGGTTTCTTTATGAGCTCTCCCAGATTCCCAACTTTGCAGGCCGAGCACGCTGCATCATATTTCAGTCAGTGTTCCTCGATATCATCGCCTCCATTGGCCGCAAAGTGGACGTCATCACGCATGTCTGCAAAGTAAGAGTACCATGTCAACCAGCACTGCTTCAGAAAAGTGTTGATAAGCCAAAATAAATCTTACTAATACAAGTGTGTATCTGTGTTTCAGGAGCTGTTGGAGTGTGATAGTTTGCGGGATGTGATGGGTCTTGTTCTGGCCTTTGGGAACTACATGAACGGAGGGAACAGGACAAGAGGTCAGGCCGATGGCTTTGGACTGGAAATTCTCCCAAAACTAAAGGATGTCAAAAGCAGGGTAACACATAACTTCAAATTTTACATAAAAATAGCAAAGTAACCCATACAGTCAAATCATATTGATATATCAGTAGGGAATGTTAAGCCTGATCTTTATAGTCATTTATTTCCTCCTCAGGACACTCATATGAATCTGGTGGATTACGTTGTTCTATACTACCTGCGTAATTTTGACAAGGTAAAATACCATCAATCAGATTATCCAAATGTAGCACTCACATTACTTACTCAACACTCATATACTTCTGTGTGTTCCAGGATGCTGGCACAGATAAGAGTGTGTTTCCTCTGCCGGAGCCTCAGGAATTCTTCCAGGCTGCACAGGTGAAGTTCGAAGACCTCGCCAAGGACATCAGGAAGCTGAAGAAAGATTTGACCAGTAAGACATTATCTTTTGTAGAATACTTATTTAGATATCGGTTATTAGGGTTTTCACTGCACACTGCAATGCATCTTCATCTCTGTTGCATTGCAAAGCAGTCACTGTTATGGTGTGCATGGCCATCTTTCACCAGGGCAGTAAAAAATGAGGCATCATTTCCCAGTTTCCAGACATTGCATCTTCACTTCCCTGTCATCTTAAACCCTAAAGCTTTCCTGTTTTAACACCAGTGACAGAACATCGAGCAAAAGAAGCATCTAAATTGCTCTAATGGACTCTACAGCAACTAGGGTAGCCTCCAAAAAGCCAACTCCAGCTCACTGAGGAAGCAACAGGGGGATAATTGGCGGAAGAAAACCTGATTTTGGTGTTATGTGCTCAAAGTGTTGTGGGCGCCGATCCACTCAGTAACCACGCCAGCCAGCCAGTCAGTCTTGGCCAGGGCCATGCAGAGGTTAAAGGCGATGCACCCTGTGCCCCCTTGTGTCTGTGGTTATTTAAATCAACCAATAATATGGCATATGAAAGCAATTAGATATGCTCTGCAAGTTTCCCCTACGTTTTTTAGATCGCTGTTAAAGCCCTCTACTCTCTGACCCGAGGGAAAAATACAAAGAGTCTACTAAAGTACCCAGACCCACCTCAAGCTGTCACTCATTTATTAGGAAAAATGGAAGACCTGAAGACAATAAATGCAACATAAGGGCCCTCGTATTTGATCTCCGTTGCAGCGCAGTCTGGCACAGAGGTCCTCGGGGGTAAAAGCATCACAGAGCCAGTGTTGGATTCTGGATGTTTGGCGAGCTCCACCTCTGACTCCCACCATTTTTATCCTCTGCAGATGCCAGGAATAAATATTTATACCTGGCTATTATAAACCTGCCTAAAGAAAGCAAGTGGTCTTAATTATAAAGCTAACACAGATCTCTTCCATCCACATTGTGAATTGTGTCACAGAGAGGCTCAGAATGACTCGCACTTTTCTCGCTCTGTTTGACTGGAACAAGAAGCCTGCTTGGCCCTCACCTGATCCTGAGGTGGCGGCTGCGTTGTCTTGCCCTCCAGGCTTAGGTCAAATGTCAGGAGGCTTTGTGCTAATAGTCAAAAACTCACCTCTCCTAGCTTAACCTTGTCCTGGGACAAAATCAGTATGTGTAAATCAACCTTTGACTTTCTCTTCATGAAAATTTTCATAAATCGTATTTAAATTGACACAGGATTGTGTTTGCACACATAATGTCATCCCTGACTCTGCTGCGAGGCTCAGGAGAGAGTCCCCGTCCTCTTGGCTGCCCTCTCCTTCACTGGCTTGTGCAGAAACATGATCCTCTTTTGATGGAGCTTCCTGTTTGGGGAGAAGGTGATGACCTCTCTCTGTGCTCCTCTCAGAGTGAGAGAGATGAGTGGAGAGGCCACGAGGAGTTAAACCCACTGTAGGGCTCATGTGAAGCACAGCATATTTTATTCTGTTAATAATCCTCGCTTTGAACTCCAGCATCCTAACCTAAAAGTATCTTAAAAAACCCTGCATAACTAGATCTTTGAGCTGCTTTTTCAAACTTAAGGTTGAGTCTCCAGATCAGACCGGTGTTAGTACCTACATTAAGATCATTTTAACTGTCCAAATATTGGACCTGACAGAGAGGCGCGGACGCTACCAAATGAAATAGGATCAAATAAAAAGAAATAGTCAGAGCTCATTTGCTGCTCAGAGGAATTTAGTGTTCCACTGAAGGCCTGGCCCAGGTTTGGCATTCATCACTGTGGCAAATCAGACAGTGTCTTGACTTTAAATGGCCTTTAATGTCACATTCAGGCAGGGCCTTTAGCCTGAGCCCTGCTTTACGACGGGGGTTACACTCGTAACGCCATGTGTGAAGTCAGAGTGCTGAAGTAGAACCAAGACGAAAGTAATCCCCCTGAATGTTTAACATGATGAAGAGTTACTTTTACAAAACAAGAGTCTTCACATATTTAGCTTCTATTCAACTACTTTAGCTGTTTCTTATTTTAGGATTAGCCCTCTCTCATGAAGCAGAACATGTGATTTTGATGCTCTGTACCCACATTTGAAGAAGGGTTAATACTCCAACTCGTATTATTGATGTTTTAACCTGAGAGCACAGTATTCTCTAGCAGATATTTAGAAGAAGGCTATAGTTTGATGGATTTGGGTTGATATATGAGGTGTGGAAATGGGAGAGAGCGTCTTTCCTTTCCATATTGAAGAAGTCTCCTGGCTGCCCTCACCAAAGGGGGGATAGAAGACTTCACTTCCCGGAGACCTGAGCTGGAAGTCTGACAGTCTGCTGGGTTTGGACCTAATTGGGGAGCAGAGAGAGAATTTACTTTTCCAGGTATAAATTATTAGAATGTGCCAGAACCATAGCACTGCACTGGTTTAACCTCTGATAAATGATGACTAAAGAAAACAGTAGTTCTTCCAGGAATGCCTGAACTACTTCTAGTTGGAATTTGTAGTTCTGCTGGCAACTGTGAAACAACAATGAAGTCACCGTCGTATCTTCATGTGGTTCTCTGTCTACTAGTTTGCTTCCTCAATCTTGCCTTTAATAATGATCCAGAGCTACAGAGACAGGAGGTGGCGAGGCGTGGAGACAGAAACATTCATCAAACAGCTACTTTCCTCATCTTGTGGTGCTGCTCAGGCTCTCCCATCTACTGCTTTAGCTTTCTTTTCTTTCTTTTTTTTTTTTTTTTTAAGCTAATCCTCAAAAGTTGCATATTGTCTTGGCGTGCTGTGATTTCCTGGTAGCTGCTGTGGGGGCTCTTGCTTACTGCGGTTAAAATCACAAGTACACACTAACATCAAAGTCTCCCATTTAGACAACCACACAGGGCAAACGCTGGAGAACAATTCTGTCTTTCTTGTTTGTTTTTCTTCTTCGTTTACTCCCCTCCGCCCGCAGCTCACTGTCATGTTACCTCATAATCCACAATAGATGGTCCACTGTGACACATTCAGATATGATGGATTGTAAAATGATTCCTCTGGAGAAATACAGTAAATGCATGTTTAGAAGTGTTGCTCCAGAACCCCAGAATATATGCTTGTATTTTGTTCTGTTTTCAGAAGCTCAAATCTTGCTCAGGAAAGCCTCAATTATCCCTGTTGGTTTGACACAGTCTTCATGAAAAAAGAAAAACATGTTCAGGTTTTTAGAGTTCCAAAGATACTAAATCAACTAGCTGTAGTTTCATCCAAAGTTACCTTGTAAAAAAAAAAAAAGGACTTAAAAGAACGGTGCTGTGGCTCCTATCATGAAGCTGTCAGTCTCTAGTGCAGCGGTTCTCAACTGGTTGGTACGGACCCGAAATTAGATCGCAAGGCCATTTTCAGGGGGTCGCAATTATGCGCTTTTGTTCTGTCAGTTTTCCTTCTGATGCTCACAAACAAAAAGTAGTCTATTGTCACATTTAACAAGTTAAGTGATACGGTAAATAATATGTATATATAAAATAGATACTTGTACTTGATTTCAGATGTAACAACCCATGAAAACTGATTCAATCAATATATTTCTATAACACTACAGCATCCTCTCTAGATCCTAGCTTGCTAGTTCATATATGTAAATCTTTGCTGTGTCATTTCACTTCTTAAATATTCAATTTTAATTTGATTGTTTTTGCTAAACTTTTAACTTTAACAACAAACACTATAAAACATTTTTTAAACATAAACTCTAGATCTGCATATTCGGTTCCTGTTGCCTAAAACATATATAAAGCATCTCTCAACATCATCTTTATAATCAGTACTGCCTCTTACTTTTTCAGTGTATTTTTCTATTGCAGATCATTTCACAAGTCATCACACCAGTTCAGCGTGTCACTATTTCTACTACCATTTACAAAACACAAACATGTAACTACTCTGCAATAATGAGTTCTGTCATTTATTTCTGCTTTTTCTACAATAGTAGCCTTTATGTTAATTCATTTTAATCTACATAAAAAAAATAAAAAAAAGGTTTTCGGGTTTTAATTTCTCATCATTTCAAAAATGTTCTGTCAAAGAGACATCACAAAAGAAAATACATGTGAGTTTTAAAGGTTTCTCTACTCACTAAAATCAATTTGACATGGAGTAATAATATCACTTGTGATATCTACAATCACAGTTTTGGCTTTCAGAGATACATCACGGGTGTATACATGCATCATTTTCACAAAATCTTTGCTAGGAATAACAGGTGATTCAATCAAAATAACATGCATCATCTAAATTAAAAAAAATACAAAAAAATATATTCTGTATCCAGAATAGGACACAATTAGTGTTTCTTTTATTAACTCTGTGTGTATGCAGCCCATCAAGGTAGAATCTTCAGCAAGGCTTTAAACACTACAATTTTAATTAAATACTTTATTTTGAAAACTCAAAATATCTGTTATTGAGAAAAGAAAATGTTCAAAAATAAAATCCATTAAAGCATTACTTCAGCTTCCTCTTTCCCTGCATTAACATACATTTTAACTTGATGTTAGACGTTGGTGATTCACTCAGAAAGTCATCCATCTAACCTGATACATGGTGTCTGTCTTTACTTGCAGGAGAATCCTCCCTTTAAAAAAAAAAAAAAACAGTATTATCACTCTAAGACAATGTCTCAAACTGGAGCTTTTGGTTTTTATTCTTTACAGCTGCTGTGTGTTGTGGGCTTCCTCCTTGTGGCCTTTGCTGTCTGGACCACATTTAGGAGAGAGCCGCCTCTAAATTGTAGACTCGCTGTTTTGAACACTGTTTTTTAATGGGTCGTTTTGAGTTGGGGGATTTCTGGCGAGGAAACGCGGTTTTGTCCAAACAGGATATTTTGGTCATCATGTTTGGTTGCTGATCTCTGTTTTTTATTTTGATAACTGCCGGCTCTCTCTACTCTCATTTTTAAAAGAGTGATGTTATCCAGACAGTGAGGCTGCACGTAGTTACACCTCAATTTGAATGCTCAGACGACGTGTTTCCTGTTGGATTTATTAACACAGCCAATAAATAAGCGATGTAATAGACTTGAGTTTACCGAGTTGCAGGTGCCGTTGCTCCGCATGCAAACATAGGAGAGTCAAACTCCGAACCAAAAGCAGCCTCGCAGTGAATGAGTCTGCGGCCAGACCTGTTAATGCTCTTGTCGTGTTGCAGAACTATTTAGCTATGCAGTCATAAGCAAGTCAAGGTATTTATTGCACCCATTAATGACTTACAGGTTGGAGCAATGTGCCAAAGTTCTTCTAGCAGGCGTCTGTGTGTATATTAACCCAGGTTACAGTTGAGAGGAAATGGGGAAGGTTCGGCTGGAACACGATCAATCACCATGGTTTCCTCTGAGCTCGTGTGAGTTGGGTCATTTAGCGCCGAGCAGAAAACAAATCCACAAACAGCAAAGACACATCTGCTGCGCTCACATGTGTATTATTAAGACTTCAGAAATAGTAACAACATGTAGGACAAAACAAATGTATTACTCATTTGTAAACTAAATGTTTTTTATCACAAATGGGATCAATACAAACAAGAAGTGTATGGGGAAAAAGATTTAATAACTCAATTCAACTATAGCTTTTTTAATCAAGTTTCAAGTTGAAAAAGTTTTCCTATTTAATCCTTGTTTGCAGTTTAGTTTTAACCAAACTGCTGTCTTTTTATTTGACAAAGGGAGTGTGTCTGAGGCCTGTTTTTTATGAGTGTAAATTAACACAGTGACGTAGAAAAAGTAGACTGTATGTTTTATATGGAAGCCTAATGCTTGCCATGCCAGAAACATTTCTTGTTATAACTTATATTCTTATAACATGAAACGTACCACTTTATAACGTAATCATTTATCTCATTATGACATAGAACTTTTCATGTTATAACATGAAACTTACATTGTTGAGATGCTGTAGCTTGTATGGAGTCATTCATGCCCGTCCAGGTGACCAATGAGAGACGAGAAGACGACCTCCAGAGCATCACGCTCATACTTCTTTCTGTACAGACTCAGAGCCATGCATTTTACAATCTTTCTGTATTTCCTCACACATCATTTTCATCAGCCAATAAAGAGATGCATGTTTAAACAATATCAGTCATTATGTTGCAACATGAAAAGTTTTATGTTATAACTATGTAAGTGATCACATTATTACGTTAAAACACCTTGTTATGAGAAAAATGTATAACCCTGTAATGTGACCCTTATCCTAATTTTTTATATTTAGGACTGACAGAAATACTCTTCTGTAGTATAATGCTAACAAAATAGTATTTGCTACAAAGTATTTATGCTTTCAGGGGAAATAAAATAAATGTTTGATATTTTAGGTATTTCTTAAAACATATCTCAGAAAAAGGAGGTAGTTATACGCACATCACATGGGTGCAGGGCGGTGCAAAAACAGCAACGGACTGTAATTTTGTGATTCCCATTGCCCCATTTTAACAAACATTTCTTCTCAGTTTTTAACTGTTACAGGCAATTAATTAGTTTTTCATTGTTTTATATTCTTATTTGACTTGAAAATGACATTCTCCTGATTTGTTTTTTAACCTAATTTCCCATTAAGAAGAGACAATCCTGCATTACGATTGATCATTCTCCTCTGTTCTCTGTTGTCTTGTACCAGCTTGTGAGAAAGACCTACAACAAGTGTGTTCAAACGCTTCAGAGGAACACTTGGAGCCATTCAAGATGAAGATGGAAAGATTTATCTCTGCTTGTGAGTTAAAATTCCACTTTTTATGTGCATAATGTTCAAAAACTGAAATGTGATTGAACATGCTGCAACATTTATGATTAAAAAATGCCTTTATTTGCCTGTTAATCCTGAAATATCTCCACGCGAGATAATTTGATTTATGGCAGTCAAGAGGAGCCATGAATTTATTTAATCTGAAACCACTGACCCACAAAATCATGGGTCCCACCAATGTTTGCCCTCCGTCCCACTCTCCAGCTGGTCTGTGCAGCATGTGAAGCACTAAAAGGACCCTCAAAAAAATTCTTGTCTTCAAAGATGAAACAGTATTTTGGACGGAGGATTTACAGCCAAAGAGATAGTCATGAAACCAGGTTTACAGAGCAAAGAAATGCCCCGTTTTCGCCCTTATGCCCAGCATGGACCTTTAAATATAAGAGGAAGGTATAATTATGTTTTTTGCCATGTCATACAGTCAGCTGGGTGGTGCAGAATCTGCCTCTCAGTGTGTGTGTGCATGTTTTTGTTCTTGCTGGGAGAGGGCGTCTTGGTACACCATAAGACAGCATGAGGACAGGAGTCTACAGGCCTGTAGAAAGGATCGCATTGCCTCTTACATGGTATCCATGTACTCTCACCTTCCATAAAGCTGGCGGGACATCTCTGGCTGCGGCCTTGTAAAGACTGGCCGGCCTCAGTGGATCAGGCCTGGGGACCACCGGGACTGGAGCAGAGTTTCTCTGACACACACTGATCATTTTCATCCCATCCTTTTCTCCGATCATTATAGACTTTATGCACCAGCTCCTTCCATATCTCGCTTCCTTCAAACCATCGATGCCTTTTTCTGCTGGGACTTCGATGAGGTTGCTTTGTTTGTACACATACACATGAAAGTTTTATCAACATTAAACCGAAGCCTTATCATACACAATGCTGTCGTTTCAATAGTGCAAGGACGAACCTTGAATGTGACACAGAAACCTGTCATCTGACTAGTTTAGAAAGTCCTGAAGGTTTTCACTGATTATTACCGAGCATTAGACCTCTTGTATTTTGTAAAGAAGCTGTTGGAAGGATTTGTTTGCCTGATATGATGAGAACAAAGGCATTTACCTGTCATGTGTCACCATCCTTTCACCTTTAAATTAAGTTGCAATTTTATACAATTACTTTTTTATTGCAGCTCGTTTTCTTTTGCTCTAAAAGAGGCCTCAATGAAAGTAGAGCACACACTGTTTTGTGCAAAGGTTAAGTTTGACACAAATCAAAAGCAGGCCTTCTTTCTAGAAACAAAGTCCACGCTACTTGAAAAAATCTACTGACTCTAAAAACTGATCAAAGTAAGTAGACTGACCAAATCTGTCTACTTACTTTAGTGTAAATTAGTTTGTGGTTAGTTTACTCATGAAACAGTTAAAACCAGGGATGATGGCATGAATATGGAGAGAGAGAGAGACAGAGAAGATATAACCTAAAACATAAAACAAGGAATTCACTGCCAGTTGTAATCAAAGCCGTGAGCACCACAGATTCTGTCCTCAAACCACAACACTGAAGAACAGCTCCGACCAAAGATTTGTCTCAAATTCAGGGGATACATTTGCATAAACTCTCTTTTCTTTTTTGTAGAACCAAGCATTTATGTCTTTAATATATCCAACCCTCTTTAAATTCAACACTAGTGATGCAGCGGTAACATGTTACGTACTGACAATATCCTCATTCATGTTTGAAGATGCTACAAAAATATGTAGCTACACAAATAAAGCATGAAAAAAGGGCAGTAAACTAATGAAACATGGTGTAGTCATATTGTTGTAATCTCAGGTTTATGTACTTTGTTGACTGGCACATTGCAAGAAGGTGCAAGTTTTAAAATTGTGGAAACTTTTAAACTTAACTGGAGACTAGGGCCCGACCGATGTGGGATTATTGGGGGCCGATATCGATATTAGGAAGCGAGAAAAAATCTGATAACGATCAATCTGCCAGTATCTTCTTTTGACTGATAGTTCAATAAAATGAAACTCAAATGGAATGCTTTTTGACTGGTGAATGAAGTAATATTGAAGCACATCTGCGATTAAAATTAGCCAATACCGATATTCACTTAATAAGCTAATATTGGCCGATATTATCGGCTTGCTGATTAATCGTATGGCTCATATAACTGAAACTATCTGCATGGCTTAATTCAACAAAGGCAAGTGACAAGTGTTGTGACACGACTTGTACCAAGTGTTAATCAGCATCAAGTCACATGTTTTTCCAAATCCAACATGTCCCTATCACACAACAACTAGACGTCATTAAAGTACTTCAGCCTGCATTTCTTGCAGAGAGCTTAAACAACAGACTCGCTCCATCATAAAAGAGTCACGTGAGGTATCTCACATGGAAATCGTAGCCATATGTTTGCGGTTCAGAGTGAACATTTGTGGGGATTCCATGTTTGCAGAACAATTCCTGAAAAGATGTTTATTATTGCATACCCAGTCTGTGTTGGTATTCTTAAACTGGAAACATTGCACAGTGTTTTTTTTGTTATTTTATCTAACTTATCTACCTCTGTGATGCTGAGCAAAGCCGAAGAAAGGCTTCTGCACTCAGAGTATTTGAAAGCAAAAAAGTCGCTGTAGCTGCCACTGGCTTCAAAATGGACTTGGGTTTCCGACGGCACATCTTGAACATAAATGTTCCAATGGAATACTTGTAAACCTTTCTTTAATAAACAGAATTCCTTGAGCTGTTGCCTGTGCGTCAGGGAGGAGCGGTGTGTAATCATCATTCGTGATGATTCCATGACTTCAGACGGCAAAACAAAGCAACAGATCTCTCTTCGCAGACAGCTGAGGCTTTTAAACTCTGACTCATCAGCAAATGCGTGAATTTCTCACCCAGGTAAATGTTCCGGAGGCTGACCACAGACTCATGTGTTCAACACATGATATTAGATATCCAAATTTAAGGGTTATTGAGAAATGCATCATCACATCCTCTTGCAAGAGGATCAAAGTATATCAGTGGTGTACACATTGTTCTGGGACTTTCTGTTTCTAAGTAGCACCGACCCGTAAGCAGGCCTACAGGGAGGCTCACAGCAGGGCCTGCAGGTGAACCCAAACGCCCCGCACTCTGCCTCTTAAACTTGCCTGTGTGATCTCTCCCTCGCTCTAACAGGGGATGCCTCCAAAAACCAAGATATCAGTTTTCTTGTAAGGCTGTTTCTGCGTTTATTACTGCTCCACAGTTTTTTTTTAAGCTGTTCATATTAAACATGCAGAAGTGATGTTTTACATAGCATTATCTGATCAAGCTCACTGAGTTTACTGCATATACATTTGTATATTTCTCTCTACATAAAGACCCTAGTATCTTAGGTGAAGCTAGAAAACAAAAACATCCCTTTGTCTCTGACTGTGTTGAGGACATTGAATCGACTTCCTTTTAGTTTCTCTTTTTAATTATCTCTTTGAAACCTCTGGGGATACCCTGACGGACAGATGTTCCCGTTGAATACGAGCCACATCTCATTAAAAACAACCCCCCCCCCCCTTATTTAATCATCTGGCTCTCTTAGTATATGCACATGTATCATCACATCCTCCCGCTCTTTGTTGTCAGTGAGTCACACCCCAATAACCAAACTTCCACTTGTCCAGCTGACCGTAAATTACGTAGATCGAGTAGAATCCGCAAATATCTCACCAAGGAACCTGTTTTTGATGAAAATTTGAGATGAGTTCAAATAAATTAGACATAGTGCTGCGAAACAGAGGGGGATGCTTTTTAGAGACTTAATGTCCTCAGCATCCTTCCTAGAGTGTGTTCAGTCTCATTGTTATCTAGCTGCTAGGTAAAGCGGCGTTTTGTAAAAGTGTGTCAGAGTTTTAAAGCCCTAATTTATTATCCCTCTCAGCATGCACATCTCATAACTTTCTAGTTAGCGACTACTGGTTTCATGTTTACACGGGGACTGAGGAAGAGAACTTCACACATCCTCCCTCTCTCTCTCTCTCTCTCTCTCCCTCGGCCTCTCGGCTCCAGTGCCACCTCTGCACAGTCGCACCAGAGGGGTACCTCAGGCGCCAGCCTGACCCCCACTGAGACTAACACCATTGGTCACGGCCCCTCTCCTCGTCCCCCCTCCTCCATATACCCCAGACATAGCCACAACCTCCCTTCATTAGGTTTACCTCCTTGCTCACATACATGTGAAAAAAAGGAGTAAAAGTAAGCAGGGTGGTTGTGTGGAGGCTTAAGCGCACCTCTATCCCAGAAGACCCCCAAACCTTTCTTTGAACAATTTTTTGGAGACTTCAGGCTCTTAAATCTTCAAGTAGGAAAGGTCCCCCATCATTGTAAAAAAAAAGGATGAATCTGGAAAAATGCAATAAATCTGAGATCACAGGCTCTCTCTGGCCCTAGATAAATTCTTGCACCTCGGTCTGGCCAGCCGCACACATCTGCCTTGCATTTAGACACTTTTACATGGCAGGAGTCCACAGGAGCCTCCAGTTCCCAAGCTTACATGCTCAACCCTGCACCCTGCTTCAGCTCTGCTTAGAACATGCACATGTATGTCTCTACACACACGCACACACACACCTCCACAAACAGACCACTGCTCCCCATCCTGAGTCTAGGCGTCACAGGCTCACACTCTCATGCGTCAACGCACAGAGGCATGTCAAACTTCACAATGTGCTTAACTGTCACTTGGATAACTCGCTATCATGACACCTCAACCCACGGCCCTTTCTTCTTCTCTTCTCTTTACCGACAACTCTGAGTGTGTGTAATGAGCAGAGCGCCCCCATCAGGACTCCACAGTTCACCTTGGACCAGTCCTCTCAATCTGAAAGCTGTTTTCTAAGTCACCAAAAGTCCAGAGATGATTCCTGTCAAGCTAATCCAACATTTTCTATTTTTTTCAGCTCAAGAGGATCATTCAGCTAAAGAGGACCGACTCAATGAGGCACAGAAACGGTAAGAGACTAACTTATCAATCCAAAGCCCAAGTGTATTAAATCATGAAAGAAAGGTATTTTTTGGAAAAGATATGCAATATCTCAAGTATCTATACAGATGCTTTAATTGTAGGACTTTCCATAATTTGTCTTCAACACAAATAAACAAGTCGCCAAAGCTCACCAGAAGGATTTCAAAACACACTCAACATCCAGCAGACTTTATTTTTAAGCCTGAACGCCCAGCACTTCCTCCCCTGCATTTCCTATCATTCTTATCTGCCATGTTTTGTGCAGAAGACTCCCAAGAGTTTTCTGAGAGGCATCTGATTTATAGGTGTGAGACACGCTGTCCGAGCGAAATGATATCTGGCACATTTCAGATTGGAAAAAGATGTTGCGGCAGAAAAACAAAGCAAATAGATGATTTTTTTTTGTTGCTTTGTTTGGATAGAGAGCGAGAACTGTTTGCGTTATATTCTAACTCTGGAACCATGAAAACACATAAAAGAGAAAGCGAAAGGGAAATGGAAAATATAAACAATTAACAAGTCGATCGCTTCGGACAGAACTATAAGTCAGCGAGTGCTTCCAAACTCTTGTGATTCATGGTGCTGTTTTTAAGCCAGAGGAAACTCAAAGGCACACTCGCAACTGTTCCGCTCAGTCCTGGCTCCTCACACCCTCCCTCACTACAGAGTGATATCTGTATGTGCTGACCTGGACCTGTGTGAAGTGTGAAGTGTGCGTGTGTGTGTATAAGCATGTGTGAGTGTGCCACCTCTTGTGCCTGAGTGACACAACTGTAATGAAGGCGTTGAACTTGAGGTGGAATATTGATCAAAAGGTCCCAGCAGCTGACAGCACCTTTGCCTTTAATGAAGTTTTCCTTTAATTTCATCTAAAGAGGGGGCTGGCCGACTGGCGCTAGGTAAAGCAGAAGTTAGGAGGGGAGGGGGGGGTCACTTTTTTCTCAGGTTCCCACAGAATCACCTCGTAAAAGTGACACGCTGTTGATGAATATGGGCGTCAGCGGGCTCACCGGGCCCTGGGTGGGCTGTCACATCTGTGCTGGATGAGGGATCCTCACAAACAGCAGCAGCAGAGGTGGCAACATTATGACTAGGTATTAATACAGGAAATAGACAACACATCCGACTGTAGTGTTACCTGACACATCGGTCACATGAGGAGTCAGTGGGTTTCAGCGCAGTCGAGTTGAAGTTGACAACCAGTTAGCAGCGGGTCTCATGAATCCCCATCAGGACATGGACTTGAGTCAGGGAGCTAGGGGCAATAACAACTTTAATGATTATTTTCATTATCTATTATTATAGCAAGTATTTCACATTGAATTTATTGACCTTCAAAATTTAAAATGAACCCTTATTTTATGGGACAAAAAGTCTCAAAAGAGGTCGAAGATGTGTGATGATTATAAACATAGTTGCTGTTTTATTGTTTTTTAACAGAACAATTTATGCTGTACACTAATTGTTTTAGCGCCGCATTTTAGTACAAGATTTTTTATTTATATACTCTGATCATCATTTTGGCATTAGCATCATATATATAGCAATTAGCCCTTAACATCAACAAATGAAAGGATTACCTTTGAATTTTTGTATGAATATTTAAGCTACCTTTAAGGTTAATTCTAATATCTTTGATGATCCCATGACCTATTATTTCGCCCCATCATAATATGGTCAATATCATCATTTTCTTTTCTGGAATTTAATGTGTGATCTGCAAAGGAATGACATTAGGTGTGATTATCTTCTACTAAGCTTCTGCTAGCATGCTGACATCATCATCGTCATCATCAACCTCTATTTAAGTTCTCGGAGAGATCATTGAGGGTGACCCTCATTTACAGTGATGCCGAGAAAACATACATAAATGATAAACAACGAGAAATGAGATAAAGCTACTACAGAAAATAAAATCAATAAAAGAGCAATAAGAACAATAAAATATATACACTAAAATAATTTAAAAGCTTGAAATTACTACAGTGATAAGTCGGCAATTAAAATCAAATAAAACAGTTACAGTCAGGTATTGGGCGGTTAAAAATAATATTTCTAACATGCAATCTCAGATGGTAAATATGTAATCTGCCAAGTAGTTTAGAATCATGGTTGTCTGCATGTTGTCATGCTAGTGTTAACATTAGCTCAGAATAGCTGTAGACCCTCAGCCTTGTTTCAGTATTGAAAAATATATTACCTATGCCGGCGAAATCACAAAGATTCAACAATCATTTGAAAATTTTTAAACACATTTGTTCAGGATAAGGGCGACTGTAGCTCAGTGGTAAAGTCGCTCTTTTCTTAACCGTAAGGTCGAGGATGCGATCCCCAGCTCCTGCTGTCACATGTTAAAGTGTCATTGGGCAAGACACTGAACCCCAAACCCCGCCTGCTGCTACGCCAACAGTGTGGGATTGTGTATGAATGGATTAGTTAATACTGATGAACAGTTAACATAGCAGCCTCTGACATCAGTGTGAGAATGTGGTGCGAATGGGTAAAAAGTGCTTTTGAGTATTCAGATTACTAGAAAAGGGCTTCACAACACGAGAGGACAGAATGTGATGCACAGTTTCATTAAACTCTCGCTCACTCTTAAAAGCACCTTGAGACATGCTGTATGAATTCATCTCCATCACCGTCATTTGTGGTTGTTTTGTACTTTTTGTGAAAGTGTCATTCTCACATTATGGCCCCCTGCTGATGCCTTTTCTTTCAACATGCAGTCCCAATTTGTCTGCATCATGTTCGGGTCCTAACGAGGTTTTCTGGTTCTGTCCTCTGTTCCGGCTCATTAAGTTTTCTTCTCCCACATAATGCTCAATTTCATTTGGCCTCCACAGTCACCATGCAATTTGGGTTTCAGAGATGCCAGTTGGTTTATTATTCTGCTTGTGTATTGTGTGACGACTTAGTGCCTCTTCTGAACAACAGCCAACAGCACAGCGTTCACAGCGAAACAAAAGAATGCAGAGTTGCCTGTCCAGATATTTCCCTGATTCTCACTGCTGCTCATGGTTTTGTAATGGTTCTTATTTTTATAGATGTCAGGGAGGAATTCCGGCTGTGGGTGCTGAGAGTAAACCCTCCCCAGCAATGGTATCGTACTGTGGATTACAGAAGTGTGTGTTTGTTTGCACGTGTGCACAAGCTGAATTCTTCTGCACTTGCGAATGAACAAAGGTCTGCCTTGATTGTGTTTATGTTTTGTAGAGGTACGCTCACATGTGGGAGTGTGTTTGCATCTGTTTTGAGTAAATCTTTGTGTATCTGCTTTGTTGCATATGCTCAGGAGGGTAAAAAAAAAAAGGAAAAGCACTGATGATTGATTTGTGTATTCTTTGACATGATGACCCAGGGTCAGGAGAGGAGCTGATAGAGAAGAGACCCTGTTCATCATGCCAGACCAGGCCAGCTGCAGCAAAGGTCTGCTTGGTCAGTCTAAACATCCAAGAGCCTCTGATTTCTTTTGTAGCGTACAGAATGATCTACAGCGAAATGACGCATCACTGGGAAATGTGAAGCAGGCTCACGTAGGAGCCCTCTTTGTTTTCAGCTTTCAGCGGGGCCGCCTGGGCAGCACATTGTTCCGATTCCTTACCCGCGAACATGTCTTAGATTAGCGTCGCCGAAAGCCACCTAGCATCTGGAGGTCAGAGCATATCTAGGTGTCAATGGGACAAGGAGCATCTCTTGAATCATAGAGCCCTTTTGTCAACCTCTTGACAGGCAGGGCTAGAAAATGTCTTTCATGTTTGCGTTAGAAAGGGAATCTGAAGGAGCAGTCTGCGTTTCATGCCTTGTGTGTGCTACGGAAAGTCATGCAATTGAACTAGACGGACAAGCTGGCCTACAACACAGTAAGTCCGACCATTAAAGGATAAAGGAAAATCCACTTCATTCACCTACGTATATAGGCAAGGCAAGTTTATTTATATGGTACATTTCAACAACAAGGCAATTCAAAGTGCTTCACACGAGACATCAAAAGCATCATGACAGAGGAAAGAAAAGAAACATTAAAATAGAACATTTAAAAATCACTGAAATTATTTAATCTGAACATATGTTCAAATAAAAATAATTCAAATGAAATTAATTGAAATGAATAAAATAAAAATATAAAAAGAGTTAAGGTTACAGTGCAGAGTTAAAATTTAAAATTGTTTAATGAAAGGCAGCTGTAAACAGGTGAGTCTTCAACCTGGATTTAAAAGAGCTGAGAGTTTCAGCAGACCTGCAGTTTTCTGGGAGTTTGTTCCAGATATAAGGAGCATAGAAACTGAACGCTGCTTCTCCGTGTTTGGTTCTGACTCTGGGGACAGAGAGCAGACCTGTCCCAGACGATCTGAGCGGTCTGGATGGTTCGTAATTATTCAGGAGGTCACTAATGTATTTTGGCCCTAAACCATTAAGTGCTTTATAAACCAGCAGCAGGATTTTAAAGTCTATTCTCTGACAGACTGGGAGCCAGTAAAGACCTCAGAACTGGACTGATGTGATCCATTTTCTTGGTTTTGGTGAGGACTCTAGCAGCAACGTATAACAGATTTTAATCTTTTTATTTTCCAGCACTCGGTCTGAGTTAGCTCACATGTGCATCATGTTCACATCTTTTTATTGTCTGCCGGTAAATATGTTCATGGAGATGTACGAGTTCAACAGTAGTGTGTGTGTCTGGAGCAGCAGCAGCCTGTTCTTGGCTGTCTCCATCTCCTCTGGCAGTCTTCCCCTGCAGCCTGTGGAGGTCAATGTGCTAATGGAGCCGCCGCTACTGGCTCTCCCCCGTGTCCCAGCAGGGTGGATACTCTCCCTCCAGCTCTGTTTCTCCCCCCTCTGTTTGACTCTACATCCATCATCTTCTCAGTGTTTTTTTTCAGCCCGTAGCGGACTGATTGCACCCTGTATCTGTCTGAATTATTTGCGTGCATACACACCTGAGCTCCCTCGTACCGTTTGACCTCTCTGTTTATAACTTTCACTTGTAACTCTACCACAGTTCCTTGAAGCACTCTAATTGTTTATGTCTGACATTTATAAGTGTTTATGTGTGATAAGACAACACTGTTTGTGCCACTGCTCTGTTTCCAACTACAGTTTCCAGGACACAGTGAGCTACTTTGGGGTTAAGCCAAAGTCTGGGGAGAAAGAAGTGGTCCCGAGTTACATCTTCATGCTGTGGTACGAGTTCTGCAACGACTTCAAGAACGCCTGGGTACGACAGAGCAAGAACATCTCCAAGGAGAGGTGGGTTAGAGTCCATTTGTTGGTTTCCATGTTAAAGAAAAGCAAAGATTAGTTGACACGTCGGGAGGACAACTACTGAACCCTCCATCGAGTTTAAATGTTGTCCTCTTAAAGTCAGAAAAATAAACCTTTTATGATGTCAACCCTGTGAAGTCAGACTTTTGAGCCTTCTTTAAAAAAGTAACATATTTGTGATGCTGAGTTGCATTGTGGGATGATCCAGTGCTTTCACAGCTTGACCTAAATAAAGGACTTTAGAGTCGAGATGTTTTTGCCTCCAATGCACAGAATTCAACCGTTTCTCTGGTTTGCCCTCCAACTTAAGATAGCACGATGTTAACTTGCTAGCGTGTCCCTTTAAGTAATGGCCATAAAAACATGACTGATGTAGAGATGTACCCACACTCTGCAACACAAAGGTCCAGCCATTTCACTATTTGGTTAGACCTATAATCTTTTTCACTTTTTAACAACCTCTGGACATTGTGTCAAATTAGCACTCATTTTGCAAGAGTCATATGCAGATGTTGTGTAGGAGCTAAGCAGAGAGGGAGGCCTTCGAAGAGGAGACAAAGGAGGAGTAGCTGAGGCCGAGGCCCTCCGTCTAAAGGTCTGGGGCCTGAATTTATGACGTTTCCTATGACCTGAGGCGTCATGTTGGGGAGGGGGCATTCCACTGAAGAAGCGTAGACCCTCTTGGCCGATGCCTGGCTTTACTAGCCAGCGGACCAGGGGCTTGTGGCCCGATAAAGGCAGTGCATTATGGGAGAACAGATAAAACACTGTAATGATGCTGGACATGCAGCCTAGAGGGCAGGAAGACAACACCCTATGAGAGAGAAGCCACAAGAGAAGCTGCTCATGACTGTCCAGTCAAAGATTTAAATATAGTGTGGTGCCTTCATCGTCCTTTACGCGCCGCAGAGGTTGTGTAACAAAGCCTCCTTCCTCCTCGGATCCATGTGCTCTTTCTTAATTGTTTACTAGGTAATCGTGCCTCACATTACTCCCAGCTGATTGTGCTTATGTACAATTAACTTTATTTTAAATAGTGTTTGCTCACTCATAAAAGCCAAGTGTTTTTTAAAGGCTGCCTCATTATCTCATCAACCCACTGTCATTCTCTACTGCCTCTCACTTACAGGGGTTTCACTGACCGCAAACTCCTCAGAGGATCCGTGTGTGTGTGTGTGCATGTGTGTATATATACGTATGTGTGTGTTTAAAACTCTACATGGCTCCATGACACAAGGTGCCCCAGGGAGATACTTAAATGTCATGCTCTTACAAACAACTTCAGAAGGTCACAGTGATGAGAGGCTTCTGACTTTACATTGTTTTTACAAGTTGCCCAAGTACTATTTTCATGATTTAGCTCCAGAGCTCTGTGTGCACTTTTAGTTTTAAAGGGCCTTTTTTTCTCTCTCTCTCTCTCCATAGGTTGAAGGAAGCTCAAGAAAACATCAAGAAGATAACGGCTGAGAAGACAGTCGAAACCAAGAAAATCAACGCCAACAGTCTGGTAAGAATTGAAGTACGCAGGGCAGAAAAATGCTCTTTTATTGTCTGCATTGAAAATCAATAAACGTTCTCTTGTTCTTCCTAACAGAAAGAGAGGCTGCGGCAGAAGGAGGCCGGTGTCTCCTCGAGCTGAACGAAATGACTCAGCAGAAGAAGAAATGAGTGGTGGTGGGAGAAATGTTGAAGAACAAGACCGGAAAGTGTTCAGGCCTGAGCTCTCCTGCATTTAACACCTGCCTCAACAACTTTGGGCCTTCCCTTTTTTTGGCCCTGTACAGACTCACTACAAAACCTCGACGCTTCCTACTCCCACTGCCATATCTCTGCCCTACTAACCTCCAACCGTCCCCACCCTACTCTCCCCACACTCGTCCAGCTTTTCCTGCCTGCTGCACAGACAGACGTCGGGCCTGCAGAGAGGATGCATGGCTGACACCGCCGCAGTGATGAGAGTCTGAGAGGCCAAAGGTCGATCTCATTCATCCAGCGCAGCGTGACCTCTGAGTGGCCCGGCTTGTGAAAGGTCTCAAAGGGTCAGTGGGATTCCCAGCCGTGCCAGCTTACACATCCACAAGGGTTTTTTTTTTTTTTTTTCTGGATCTGCAAGAGCAGATACACCTTTTTATCTGGACTGTTAAAGTAACATCAGATCAGAATGACAATGCTCTTACATATTCAATGTGTTGAGAAGTTAAGAAATCATATAAAACTTTTTCTGGAAGTGGTAAAAAAAGAAAGAAATCCGTTCCCAGTGTCCTTTGCTGTAGCAGGAAAGCTTTTCATTCACCATGGCTCATTAAAAGTCTTGTAAATATGTCATGTCGTAGTATCAGCAGGGACCACGCAGCGTATGATAAATGATCTGCTTCAGCACAGATGAAGACGTGTCTAAATGTGTGTGAAACAATCAGAATGTAGAGGGGGTTTTTGTACCGTTTTGTGTAGCAGTGCACCACACTGACCTCTCCTGTGTGTCGGCCAGAGAGGAGCAGGACCTGGCAGCGAGCCTCGGCCGTCACACTCACGAACATGTACTTGGGAAACATCAGAAGAACACAGCAAGACTTTGGCCCTGCACACACTCACCCTCAATATTAAATATGCATTATAGAAACGTGTTAATCCTTTAAAGAGTGCTGCACATCACACTGTGTCGTGCACACTTCTAAGCACTTTACTGCTTGCAGAAGCTGTTCGCCGTAGCTAGCTCGCTAGAAGCCACACTACCCTAGTATTGCTAACTGCGTTTTAATTTCATGTCTTGCACTTTTTTGCACCTCTCTTCCTATGCAAGGGTTTGGTTTCCTTGTAATGTTTAATGCATTGTTTTGCTTCATGTTTTGATTTTGTGTTTTATTTCTTAGAACATTTATTAAGCTCTGTAAATCTAATGCATATGAATGGTGTGGCCACACTCAAGAAAAGTCTATTTATGAAATGAGAGAAATATTTTAAGCCAAATACATCCACTTTGTTCCCTTTGAGGCTGTATTTTTATGTGTTTTGATTGACTGAGAAGCTGCCTGTTAGAGAAGTCAAATGAAAGATATATTTTCACAAAGATAAACAGAGTTATTTTCATTCATTTGCTGTTATTTTTGGAGAGATGAGGGTTGTATTTTGTGTATTGAGAACATTGAAGCATATCACCTGAAGCCATGTGAGCTGTTATACCTCAGAAAAACTTCCATTATCAGTTTCCACAAAACTGCACCTTGAATTCCTTTTTTTTTTAACCCTCAAAAGTCCTTCACGTGTGCCATTTATTTTGTATTAAAACAAATCTAAATATTTCATAACTTTAAACTGCTATGTTTTACTCCAGATGGTTTGAGAAATGTAAGAAAAAAAGCGGTGATAAGGACCTGCTGTAGCCTCTACTGTATGTGTGTCGGTTCATGTAACCTTCAGTAGCTCTCATGTAGGTGCTCTGTGATGTTATGGAATTGTTTTAAATTTCAACAATAAACTGGATGCTGAACAAACTGGGCCCTCGTCTCTGCAGTTTCATCTGTCAACACTTTTATTTGGCAGCTTTTATAAGCTCACGGCTGCAGCAAGCAGATGCGATATTTATGTGAAAAACCTTAAAGGAGGTGGTGAGTCATAATTCACAGAAGGTTTTCAATAAACTGAGTCAGGGTGAGAGTTCTTCAATCAAACCTCATTTGAAGATATTTAAAACTTGTTCCAGGAAGAAAGAAATGTATCCTTACAGGAAAAAATATGTTATTATAGAATATTATCTGAACTTGGATTCATAGGGCTGAGATTTGAGGAATGTCAAATTCAAAGGGAACTAGATTAAAGGGTTTAGTCTGTTGGTCTTTTAAAAAAATGTGTACTTCACAGTAGGAATGTTGCGTCATGATTTAATTGCATTAAATTGTGTTTTATGTTTACTACAGGAGTAATAACACATTATCAAGTGATTCTGATAAAAAAAAAACAAAAAAAAAACGTGAAAATACGTGTTGTTCTTACTGTTGGCTTGTGACACCTGTGTGGCTTCCAGTTCAGCCTATTTGTTCAACACCGGAAGAGTCATACAGATTGGGGTAGCCTGCATAGATAAAACGTGATGTCATCAAGATGAGAATTGGGTCTTTTCTAATAAAAAAAAAAATCTTTTTTGCGACGTTTTTATTAAAGTAAGTGTGTGCCGTTTAGGCAGAAAATGCCCCGACAAAAAGTGCGATCTTTTCTTCCAATATCGATTTAAATGGTATTACTGTGGTGTATAGTGCATGGATATACGGACTATACCCACTTATTTTTCAGTATAGGGTATACACTTCTTAATCTCCTCTGATTTACACCTGTCATTGATTGACAATATTTAGCAGCATGCTGTAATGTTTTCCCCTGATGCTGAAGGGATGACTCTCCCTACTCCGTCTCTAATTGGCTAGTAGGTTACACACAAATGACATTTGTAGGAGTTGTCTCACATGACACTGTTTATAACAGAGGCTGTTTGTCCTCTGAACGGGCCACTTAAAAAACATCTTGGTGAAAAATTAAGAGTATATTCCCATTTTTTAGGCACCACTACACTGGTTACTGGTATGCGGATCTTTACTCACAAAACTAACTCCACGTTTTTTCTCAAAGATCTAAGATGAGAGCAGCAGATGATGCTTGAACATGTTTCTACACTCCTTACTTTTTATCAGGCGAAAAGTAACACAAGATTGGTCCAATATTCCAACATCCGTTTATTTTATGTCTCTAAGGATAATTTAATGAAAGGGAAAATCAGACCGGTTACATCAACGTTGGCTGTACATTTTACATCTATTTAATGTCAACACTGTAAAAACCATCACTGTACATTCTTCATTCTAACTACAAACAAGAAGCCTCAAACAAATCTTACGAAAACACTTTTGAAATCAGAGGAAATGAATTAACCTCAAACGATTTCTGTAATATGGAAATAAAATCAAATTTACTATTTTCAAATAACGCCTGTCGTCTTAAAAATCCACACAGTGGAAACCTTCAGTTAGACTAAGAAATATACACACAAAAATACAACCAAGGACAGCAATGAGTTCCTGTTACATTAGGCGTTCTGAACAGTATTTATGAAATAACCCGGGACGGGTTATGCACTCCTCTTGGGGTGAGGAAGCCGTGCGTAAAACGTGCCCATTCCAAGTCAGCGTTCACGTGCAATGATGCTTGTTTTCAAACTTTGCAAAGTGGTGAGGAGAAAAATGTTCGTTGCAGTTCAACATCGATTCAGAAGTGTTATGTCCCTAGTTGTTTACACATTGTGCAAGAGGAGAATCCTTACAGCCTATAGATGCGCTAATAGATGCGTCCTCCTATGGAGACGGGCACGTGCTCTTGGCTGTATGACAGCCTTTCTTTTTTCTACCACGATCCGGTCCATGAAGTGCGCACGATTTGAAACACACGCATCACATTTCTGTGCGTCTCTAGTCAAGGTCTATGGATATACAGCGGCACTGTTTGACGCGCTGGATGCGTTTCTTCTTGGTGGGAGGCTGCTGGTCCGGACAGTTCAATGTAAAAGTCATGGTGGTGAAACGCTTTGGCTTACAGAACGAGCAAGACTGGAAGGCTCCCTCCTCCCTGCGGATGTGCCGGGGGATGTAGAACGAGTTGCACTGTCCGTAACAGAAGCGGTTGATGATGGTGCGGCTGACGCAGCCCTCCTCGTGGATGGTCTGCTTGAGGGGTTGCGTCTTGCACCAGTCCCGTTTCAAATACTGGCGCTCCGTCACATGCAAAGCTTCTTGGCTGGACTCCAACACCTCGTCGGCCGGTGAGGATGAGCCCTGCCTCTGCCGGGACCCGGAGCCTGCCTGTGGAGGCTGCGGTTGCTGCTCCGATTCGTTTGGGTTGTTTTTGTCAGGATGAGGGATGGCGCCTTGTGAACCTTGGTTTCTTTTGGAATCCACGGGAGAGGAAAGCAACCCGATGATGAAAACCATACCGCAGAGGATACGCGTCGAGATCGCCATCCTGAGAGAGAGGAAGAGAATAATTCATCATTTATACCGTTTCCACTGTGGACGGGTGACGCACAGCTGTCAAAGCTTTTACGCTGCGTAAAAACGCACAGATATATAAATAACTTTTGAGGACATGCGTGCAAAACAATCCTATAGAGCAAAAAAAAAAAACAAAAAAAAAAACACCTTCATCTAAATTAGATTTGTAATAAAAGTGACTTTCCCCCAAAACTTGAAGAGACTGTTTATTACGCCTAGGAACCCCAACATTTTAGCCAAAGCATGCATTTCCTTATCTTTATTTAACCATCTGCGTAGTCACATTCAAACCCGTAGATCAAAATTATCCATTTTTTTCCCATAGACAATTAAAAGTATAAATCTCACACATTTGCGCTCAAGACAATTGACTCACCTGCGAACCACCACTGCCTCAAGTGCGATGATCCGATCTGATCGTGTCAGTCCTCTTTGGCACCCTCCGAGGTGATCAGCACCTACTGCTGTCGACTGTACGCTGGCGGGACTGCTGATGGGTGGGAGAAAGAGCGCTCCATAGACAGGGGCCAGGGGGTTTAATACAAATTGCTCCAGCGCCGGACTGTCTCCCTTTTAAATGCCTGCCAGCTGAGATGTGCACAACAGTTCCCTCTACATTATTGGCTAAGCGAGATTTAGAGAAAATCAAAACTATCCGCCCCCCTCAACACTTCCCTGAACCCACTTCAAGAAAACAGACAACCGAGGAGCAGAGAGGAGGAGGAGGAGGAAGAGGAGGAGGAGAAGGTGGCGGATAGGCCTGAAGTTTTTGCGAACATGGAAAAAGTCAAACAGTTTTCATAAAAGAAGCAGGAAGATGACATTTTTGTTATAAATTATACCTAAGAATAGTGAAAAAGGCGGTCACAACCCTCACGCAAACAATGAACGCAAGTATAAGAGTGTTACACAGTACAGCCCACATGTTACCCCTTAACACATAAAGTAGACTGACACAATATTTCGTCCCTTCATGAAAACTGTATTGAGAATGTGAACGCAGTGATCTGTAGTTGTCCTTACTGCAGTTAATAACTTTAATTGAAAACCAGTGAAGGACTTGAAGTAAATGGTTGACAAACGTGTATTTAATCATGACAAATGAAGTCTTATTAGTCCTGTGGTTTAATAAAAGAAATACATGCTTCTATTTAACAAAAGCTTTTTATAGATGATAACTGATATTTAGAGCAACTCTTGCGTTGGACGGTTATCAAATAATCTGTTATGTGATTTGTTCATTAAAAATGAACTCTTTATGTTTTAAAATAAATAAATAAGTGAGCATCGCTTTTTGTTGATCGATTTAGGTCGAAATATAAAACATACAATGACACACTGGAATGTTCTTGCTGAATCAAACAATCTAAAAAGATCGTCTTAGGTTTGAGTGACCATCATCAACACCGTGCACGTCAAAATGTGTCTTCTTATTTGATTGATGACGCATTTTTTAAAACGTACCAAACTCCAGCGTTTGTTCAGTGTTGTTGTTGAAGGTCATTAGAGAGTAGTCTGGTCCTGGATTTTCAGTTAACTTTCTCATTCTAATGTTTATTAAGGAACAATCGTGGCCTACCGTCACACTGTGAACTCATCTGTTGAGCACATGGCCTCGGCTCACTCCTGCGTCATTACGCAGCGTCTGGTGGTGGAGAAACAAACCGATAGAAATACACACCGCGCTGCTGTCCCTGCAGTAAATTACAGTTAACAGATAAAGCGAAGGGGGAATTTTCACCTTTCATCCACGTCTAAAAAACATCCTCTATCACCATGAAATCCCGAGAGCCTCCCAATGCAATGGACTGAGGAGAATAAATCTCCAGGAAGGATTCTGACCTTCACCCCCTCCATGTCTACTCTGAAGATTTTTTTACAAGAAGGAATTTCACTTCGTTTTGTCATCCTCAATAATTTAAGGCTATCTGACTTAATGCACTGAAACTTTCTAGTACCAGTTCACTGCTCCCTGTTCAAATACACTGGGCAAAATAACGTCTATACATCTCTCCTCTATACATGTGAATTTTGTTCTTGAAATAATAACTGCTGCAAACAACCCGTTAACATGTGATGTGGGTATGATTGAAATCAGACTGAACAGTCATTCCAATTTCATTTTCTCTGACAGAACAAATACTTGAGCCCTTTCTCAGCAGGAGCATGTTTGAGGATTTCAGTCAGGTGTGGTCAAAGCAGTGAATGTAGGGCTCCCCCTTGTGGCTCCAACTAGAACTACTATATCCAGACGAGAGGAACCTGGCTGAAGACACAAACAGGTACATGCCATTTGATTTTATTTGTCTGAAGCAGCTGGCATAGCAAAGCACTTTCACTGGTTGTTGTCTTCAAATGAATTGATTACAATAGACACATTAGGTGACTAATACTGCTGGGCTTTCTTTCTTTCTTTTTCTTCCATAAAATCCAAATAAAGGTGCATTTTTTTTTCGTATTTTCTAATCATGGCAAGAAACAGTTTGAGAATATTCTGCAATAAAAAAAAAAAACTTAAGTAAACATTTTTCTTTTTAAAAAAACTAAGGATTAGATAGAAAAAAAGCATAAATAAAAGCCTAAGTCTTAATCTAAGTATTTCCAGTCACACTGTCATTCACAACAGATCATTTGGCCTGCACTCTACAGTCTAACATCATCTTATAGGCTGCAATGTTGATTTTTGTAAACTTGTTTTACTAAAGTAAAACAAATATAAGGCATATGAACATCTCCCATTATGTCCTAACTCAACACAAACAGCATCTAGCGTAGCTACAAATAAATTAAACCCCTGAACATGTGGATGATGTAGGAGGGAATGTTTAAAGTCATGTAGTCCGGGCAGACATGGACCTCCCAGTTGAAGAGAAATCAAAGATTGGGAGCTATAAATCTACAGGCTTGGTGGCAGGCAGCAGGCAGGCCTGGTTCAGAGGGTTTCTGGGTGATCCTCTGTAATGGTTCATGTCCTTCTCTGCTAGCTGCTGCACCACAGGCTTCTGAGCTGCTGGTGGACCGGGGACAGAAGAGTCCACTTTGGTCTTGGCTTGGACCTTGTTGGTCACATCGCCCAGAGCACAAGCCTTAGCTTTACGGGCCAGGGTGCTTGGCTTCTTGGGTGGGACTGGAGGTGGTTTCTTTTTGGGCAGTCCCACCTGCGCCTCTCCCTGTAGGAGCTTGAGCTGAGGGTGAGGGGAGAGGCCACTCTCCAGGCTCATTGCCTTCACCACCTGAGCGCCCTGGTTGATGGTGAGCTCTGTTTTTCTCGAGGGCCTCCTTCCCTCTCCCAGCAGAGAGTTCATCCTGCGGACAGTCTGACGCACTGGGGTGCGCGTGAACTTGAGCGGTGAACGGATGTGAATGCCCTTTGGTCCTCTGGGAGAATGGAGAGTGAGCTTGTTGAAGTGCTGGATGTGATCTGCCACACGACGCTTCTCACTCTCCAGGCTGCGAGGCGATAGGGCCTGCTGGTTTTGGAATTCTGCACCAATCTCATGGCAAGATTCGTTTTCTTCATGTACCGCACTGCAACTGACTGTAGTACCAAGTTTCGGTGTGCCAAACTCTTCTGGTAGGTCCAGATCCCGCTTGTATGGTGTGGACTGTAGCCCGGAGGAGACGCCCAGTTTAAAGAGAGCGGGGCTGTGGATGTCCAGAGCGTCGATCAACCTGCTGCAGTTCACCTGCTCCAACTCTCCATCACTTTCTCCCACCATAGAGTTGTTGTGGCTGCTGATTGGAGCAGCACAAGGAGACTCTTCAGCAGCATTAGCAGCTGGACTGAATGCACCAGACTCAAAAACTACACTGTCTATATGCAGAGGGGATAATGCCGCAATTTCAAAATGACCAAAGGTGATGTTCTGATCGATTCCCAGGTGGCTCTGCTGAGCTTGAAACAAATACCCTTTTGTGTCCATGCTGACTGAAGGACTCTCTGGTGGAGGGACTATGATGCAGTCTTGTGGTTGTATTGTGCAGGGCTCTTGTGCCACAGCCAGGAGGTCACTGCCAGACTTCTTTATTTTCAGCAGGGTGGGGTCGGTTTGAGTTGGCTCTTCAGTGATGGACCTCTCACTCTCCAGACTCTCAGCGCTGGAAGCGCAGCAAAGCTTCTTGGGAAGGCTGGCCACCACCGGCGGCTTTGATATAACAATAGCTGGCTCAGACTTGTAGGTGCTCTTAAGGCACATGTTCATGGGGGTGTCTGTGAAAGACCCTCCACCCACAGGAGTCTCTCCACTCCACGAGGTACCGAGGGCTCCTGAGTCACATTGAGGGGTCAGCAGGTTGTCTTCAGACTTGCTGATGAACTTTGAGCCTATAAAATAAGTCAGATATTGGTTTTACAACTCAGATTATTATGTTACATGACACTAAAAAATATTGTGTTTTATCCACTTACTTTTGGATTCAGCTTTCCTTGGCAGCACAGAGGGACTGAACTCTGTCTCTTTGGTGAAACAGAAACTGGCGGTGCTCTCCTGAGTGGCAAGTCGCCAGCCAATGGACTCAGACCCCTTTATCACCAGCATGGAATGAGAAATGAAAGATGGAAAAAGAAAAGGCTTAGAGGAGGATTAAGTGTTTGGATATTATTTTGTTAAAAAAAAAAAAAGGACCCCACAGATGTTACCCAGTATGTTTCATTAATGTGTTAATTTCATGATTGTTGTTGTTAGTTCTTCAGAGGACGATCAAAATCACTCAGAAGAAACAAATCGTTCCATTTTGTTTGTCAACAACTTTTTATTAAGTCAAGAATGTACATATAGAGCACCATAACCCTTTAGACGAGCTCATTCAGCGTACCCCAAACAGGTTACAAAGACACCTGAATTCTTCACAGTCATTCTTTTCTGATGCATGATCAGATTATATATGTTATGCACAGACACCTTGCACACCGCATCCGTTTATTTTTCTTGCGAGAAACTCACAATATGAGACTAAGTGTGTCGTACTCATCAAGCAGAGTGTTGAAGCAGTGAAGTTGATTTTGTGGTTGTTTAACTAAATGTTTTAAAACAGTGTCTGCCCACTCCTGAAAACAAGAGCAAGGGGAGTTTTTCCTGTTGATAAGGAGCCTCAGAATTATCCACGATAGCTCCCAGGTGTATTTAATGATGTCAGTGATCTAGTGTCATACACTGCTCTCTATACTGGAACCACACATCAAAAAGAAACACCACCAATTTCTGAGAAGAAATTGAACCTGAACAGCGGCTGACACCCAAACACACAGGGATGGATGTGAAAAAACGCAGAAAATCAAACTGGTTCCGCAAAAAATAACAACGCGAAGGTTTCTAAGTCAGCGTGAAAACATGACTTACATGATATAAAGACTGTATCTCTTTTAGAACGTGCATTGATTTAGCAAAAAAAACTGACTTAGTGTGCAACAGTCTTAAACCACTGAAACCCAAACACTAGAAAGTTCCTGTGACTTTGTATCAAACTTGAATAAACACATTATTTCATTGTAGCATTACAAATGTCATGGAGCTACGTAGACAATAAGACTCCTTTTGAAAGCTGTGCATGCGTTAGATTAAATGTGTTAGCTACTAAAAGCAAACATAGAAAAGTTACCCAATAAAAAAGTGCGAGTGTGCAACAACTACACAACCCATGTGCAAATATGTTACTAGAGTTTTAATACATTTAACTGCAATATATATATATACACACATATATATCTAAATATGCCCGGAGATTATAAACAACGTTGTTTATCTGTGAACCAGATACATGGACATTGAAGTCTTAACGGGCGACCACACTTACAGCCTCTTTGCTGCTCTTCCCCAGGCTGAAACGCAGACGCAGAGATTTGCGCGGTGCTTCTTTTTTGTCGACTTTAGGAGAAAAGCAACCAGTCTTCCCTGACTCCACTCTGAAAGGATATACATAAAAACATTCAGATATACTAATAGCAGCATGTAGCACTGAGGCCATTGTTTTACAGGTTTCTCATTATGCTGCACAATGTGTACAAACGATTACTAAAGTATAACTGCAGGACAAAGAGGGCATGTACCTGTGAACAGCATTTCTGTTGCTCAGCCGTCGACTCTTCCTCCTGACAGAAGTAGCCGACTGCCTTCTTGACCTCCCTGCTGGTGACAGAGCATTGTGGGAAGTGTCCAAGACCCCCGAGGCGCTGTAAGCTACAACACGCAAAAAGTGGGAAGAACAGAAGTTAGACACACAGCTTTGTATGTATGAAATGAATCGATGACCCACTGATCAAACAACCATCAATACCTGATCCAGGAGTAGAAGTCCCGCTGAACAAAGTATTGGGAAGTAAATCTATCCCAAGGTTCTTTTTGATTGATCTACGTTTCTTGTTTGAGAATCCAAAAGAGTGACCAGACTCCAAAGGAAGCTTTCGCTTTGAGGTTGGCGTTGCGATCACAGGAGTAGCAGAGGAAAAGACTGGCAAAAATCACAAAAGAATTCAGATCACCAAATAGGATTTGCATTTTTTTCTGTATTTAAAAACATTATGAAGATGATTGCAAGCCAAGGCACTGAGAATTAAGAGCAAGGCTGACGGAAATGTGTTGAAGAAAAACCCATGCAAATGAGACAGGCAAAGAAAAACAGCCAGAACAGGCATTTCAACCAGGCATGAATAGACTTCATTGAAATGACTAATTATTCATAATCAGGGCATGTATGAATGTATTCCATTTGAAACAAAGCAGAGGATAAATATGTCATAGAATAAAGTTTGATTTCTATATGAGGAGCAGGAAGCTTGTCATTTAAGCACAGCAGATGGATTACTACAGTATCCCCATGCTATAGGATGCTTGACTTCATCTCATCTGAGCCCAGTACCTACCAAGACTGTCTGACTGGGAGGCATGTGTGGGTGTTCTATTAGTTTTTATCTTATTCAGAGCCCCATTGACCATATCTGTAATATGACACAATATAATATAAGATGAACAAGATTTACGGACTAAAACTTTTTATACATCATGTGATTCATTTGGCTACATTGGATTTATAGGTCTAATGCTCATTTAACATTTTTTCTATTGTTGCACTATTTTTGTTTCGATAGAATCTGTTGAATTTAGGAAATTATATAAATCTTCTGGCAATGCAGCTATCCCTGCGTAATTAAATGTATGATATGAAGGTTTACCTCCGAAGCTGCGCCTGTGTCTCTTCTTTATCCCTGAGTTCAAGTCCAGCTCCTCAAGACCCTCATGGGTAGGGGACTGAACCCCTGACTCACAGCCCAGCATGGCTGGAATTTTCTCTTGGAGGAACTGTGGTAACACACCTGTGACAAACACAAAACATTTGCTCATTATTTAAAGGAAACAGTTTGTATGTAAATACAAATTACCAGCAGGCAGGAGTCCTGAAGGCCTACCAAAGCTGTGGGCGTTCTCAATGAAGCACTGCACGATGGCTGCCTGGAGCTTGAGTCGTTTCTCGGTGTTGGTGTTCATCTTCTCTGTACTTTCTCCGAAGTGAAGGAGGTTGGGAGCCAAGATTACAGACAGGTTACTGCTGTCCATCTTATTCTCCGCACACCTGCAAGCAAGCCCAGAAAATTAAAGAGGCAGGAATTCTTTAAGGGAAAAAACTATCTTGTAGTATAGACTTTTAAAAATCATCTATACTACTACTGGATGATGGTAAAGGATCAAGAGTAAAAACGGGGGTTAAATTTGAAACATGTATCTGTGTAATGTAAACTAAATGTGGGCACCTCTTGGACACATTGTTGAGGAAGTCAAAAAAGTGACGCAGCATGCTCAGGTTTTTATCAGGCAGTACACATGACAGCAGCATGGTGGCAGAGGTCCTCTCCTCCTCAGTGGGGAGCTGCTGGGCCTTGAGAAAGGCCTCCTGCAGCTCTGTGGGCAGCACCGGCTCTGGCAGCTCCCGAAAAAACTGCTTCACCAGCCCGGCCACGTCACAGGGAAGAGCAGAGGAAAGGTACTCCTCACCCATGTCCAGTTTAGCCTGGACAGAAAAACAAAACAAAAGCAATGCTCCATTGTGTTAAGACCTTTCTCTGGGTCAAGGTCACCCAATGAATACAAGGTCAACATCAACCATCGCTCACCCTGAGTGCTTTCAAACGAATGACAGAGCCCGACTTTCTGAACAGGCCCTCTGTGTCGACATGTGCCTGCAGCTTCATGCATGCATCGACCAGAAAGCTAAAGAAAGGAAGAAGGAAATGTTAGGAAATAATAAAAGATGGGAGGAAAGAAACACTTATAGCTTAAGTTGTATTACATAAATAAGCACGTCTACTTGCCTTGGTACGCGCCCGCATTCCATATTATAGTACGGTAAGCTCTCCAGGGACACACCAAAAACCTTTGTCTGGAGAAACAATCATCAGGACAAAAAAAAAAAAATAGAAATCAACTCAGCGACAAAAAAAAAAGGCTGAATAATATCAGCAATCCAGAATTTTTTTTTCACATTTTTCCAAATCTAAATAACTTTTATTCATCTAGTGTTTTTCAGTTTAGGAAAACCACTTCAATGTGTTCTCTTTTTAAACAGTCTGGGTTAAGTTTGTGGTACTTTGCTCAGCACGAATGCAGAAGTCAGTTTGAGTCAGAACTCAAGTTCAAAGCTCCATTGAGAAGTGAGAAGTCACAGGATCTCTTGCAACATACCTCTTTAGCATATGATAGAGATTAAGCTGCTGCACCGACAATGTTTTATAGCAACAAAAAAAAAATATTGCAGCAACAATGTGCCAAAAAGATTTATGAGAAAACATTGCGCTTTTGGGTCTTTTCAGACTTCTCTTTCTGTTGCTGGTAAAGACATTTATGGTGCGAATAATCCGCCGAGCAGCCAAACAAAGCATCAGCAGTGACTGACATTAAGTGAAAACAGCCTGCTAACAAATGGGTTTCATCAGTGGGGGCAAGCTTTCAGTAATATGCTAATTTCATTCAGGACATTTAACAATAGTATACTCAAGGGTGATACTGAAAATGTTGCATCGTTGTTTGCCATAACAGACAGTCAAATCCGGTGTTTCAGAGTCACTGCAAATGACAAACACGTTATTTTAAATGTAGGTTTTGTTTATGTGTTGACTTACCGAGGTGCTGGCTGTCGTCCTCCAGCTGGCTGCCTTGTTTTTGTTCCAGTTCTTTGTCTTTATCCCAAACGCTGAGCGGAGATGTTGCACAGCCACCAGACGCATCACATTCTTCTCCATGACTTTCATTTTTATACCGTTGTTTTCTTCAACTTTGATCAATCGGTCGTCCTATATCTACTGTCTGGAGCCTCAGCAGTAAGAGCTACAAGTTAACGACTCGCATCCATCATGGGATGCTATCGACTGGTTAGCTGTAGATTGCAATGCAGTTAGCTGAGTGGCGTGAGCGAGCCACGTTAGTTTATAAACGATACAAATGTGGAGAAAAAAATGCTTTACGCGGGGGAAAAAACTACTTTCATTTACCGTTAGCCTCGTCTAGAGCGGTGATTTTCATTCTCCTTTTCATTCGTCAGGTAGCTAACTGCATTGTACCGTGGTCAACTTGTCGATTCAGTTGAGTTGTGACTGTTTCCGCAGAGCATTCAAACAGCGGCGCTCCCGACGCTCTGCGCTCTGATTGGCTGGATACCATTCGAATAGGATTTTATAGGGTGTGTGTTTTGGTTCCCAGTGAAGCCTCGCTGGGCGGGGCGGTCTCTTCTCACAACAGTTTCTGTCAATCGGGTTTGCTCTAAACATAAACCAAACGCACCGTTAAAATGGAAAACGCACACAGAACTACAACTGTACTACAAACATAACAACAGCAAGCTGATAGTTTGAACCATAGACTGTTAAAAAAATAACGTTGTCGGGATTTTTTATTGCCCCATTTTGCCTCTTTGGGCTCATAAGAACTCTAGAAAAACAGGAAAAGAATAGTAGTCCTGTAGGCCTTAAAGGTTTTTTTTTTCTAAGTATGGGGCCAATGTTCATGGACTCTTAGACCAATAAATAAACAGTTGCAATGTGTTGCAATCATAGTCTTTACATTTTAAGGTGGAATAATTTACAAATGTGTTGTTACTCAGTTAATAAAAATAACACTGTTTATTGATCTTTTAATCATTTGTTATAAATATTTTTTGTTTGTTTTAAAATGCCATGAAGAGTGACCTCATCTGAACAACAATGTTTTGTTGCATGTAAGAGCTGCACTGTTTACAGGCATATCAGTTTTTTAGTTGATCCTTTTTATAAAAAGTTTATTGTTTTTCCTTCAAGACAAAGATATATCCTGAAGGGCTGAAACAATAAAACACAATAGTCTCATTTATTCCTTATAGGTTACTGTTTACTTCTCTGTTCAACCACTAAGTGGAGACATGTTTAATCTTCATTCATGGTTCAGCAAACTATTGTTCACAGAGGTGCTGAAATAAAAGTATGTGATGTTGACATTGACCCAGTAGTCAGTTTTACCCTCAGATTTATGTCCAAGACATATGGAGGAATGGTGGAAGATATTGTGCTGATTATTATTATTATGCCTTTGGTAAGATATAATAAACTATCAAAGTAAAAGCCCTAAAGCAGTAGAATCAAGCAGCTGTTAAATAACTTAACAGACCTAAAGGCCCCTTTACAGGTTTTTAATGGATTTCTACATCTGTTTTGGTGTAAAAAGCTTCTAGAGAAAAGTACATAATAATGTTTAAACTCTCTTTAGGGTCAGAAAACTCCTAACGTAATTAAAGTGTCACACAACAATTCAACACAACAACAACAATTTGTGATTTAGGATAATGTTTTTCCTCTATCACTTGTGACTCCTGATCTCCAACACTCCAACACTCATAACCACATCACACAGCTGGCTTTTTCACCAGAGAGCCAGTACAAGAGCAGACCTGCAGCCAACTGAATGGAAACAAAGTCAAAAGAATAGCTAATTAGAAAAACAATGAAAATCGTCTTCTCCATCACTACCATTTCCTATGTTTCTCTGAGTACACTCACACAACTCATGTCAACTCAACCATTACCTCAAAGAAGAAGGGATACACATATTACACAAAGCAACATGAAGTCAGTATTCACCATTTTATTTAGAGTTAATCCTATCTTTACTGTTATCAGCTCATCTGTTGCATGTCAGGGAAGATAAGCAATCTTTGGTTATTTGGAGAATTTTGGGTTCAACACAGAGCTAGGATATATTATAGAATATGATACAAGCAGTGAACAATGTACAGAGAAAAACGAGGCTTCATTGATTGTTTGTTCTAGAAACTAACCACGATAATTAGGAGCTTTCACATTTACCATTTGGTGCATTGGTTGGACTGAAAGCAACTTTGAGTTTGAAGTGAGAGCTATAAAATTCCCTGCTGTAGACTGAACAGGTTCAGTCATTTATCCTATAGTTTAGAACTTTTAAATAGTGGCAAATAAGACAGATAGGCTATAGAATATAATCTTTCTTTGTGTGTTTACACTGGTATTTTAAGAACCTGATGTTATTTATATGCTTCATTTATTTCTGGAAATGACTAAATATTGTTCATCGTTTTATGTTTTAAGTTAATGATGTTGATTGTTATCTTTTTTATGGCTGCAGCACAGGCCTAGAGCCCTTGAACAACTGCTCTAAAATACCAAAGTATAGGAGAAAAACCATGTTTATTCAGTGTAGAGTTCCAAATAAAATCTGAGACTAAATCTGAAGCTTTTCCTCATACGAAAAATGAACATTTACTCGTATTACGCAGAATCTTTATCGCATTGTATTCTATTTGTTTCACACACATACTGTAATATGACTGAGAATTGTATTTAGTTAAAGATTAGGCAATTTTGAAGAATATCTATTTAAGACCGACTGAGCTGCTCGTGCAGAGTTAAACTTCATGTAATCTGGTTAATTCTATCAGACAAAACATCCATACTCTATTGACACATCAATTTGGTTCAAATGATTTGAAGATTACACATTTCACTTATATGCCTACATTTGTTAACACCTTACAGTTGAAAGAAATACCAGTAATATTATTATTATTATTATTATTATTATTATTTATTTATTTATTTTCAATTCAGATTAAAATGGTTGGGGAACCAGAGCACCTGGAGAAAACCCAATGGGGATGATGGAAAGTCAAAACCGGAAATAAACCCTGACCTTTGCTGTGAAGCCACAGTGTCACCAGTGAGCAGCTGAGTTCAGTGGTAACGTTGTGGATCTTTCTCCTAGCCATCATTTTGAGTTGGTTTCGACTGCATTCAATTTACATGTGGCGTTTACCGCCACACCTAAATGGAAGGCATCGACTGTCAAAATAACGATGAGAAATTACACAGCAAGGAGGAAGGTTTGGATTCCTGATTTGGTGGTCAGGGGACTGTGGGGTTGAAAAAGGAGGATCATTTTAGTCCTCAGCACTCATGCACATGGTGAAAGGTTTCATGATAGCTGTTCCTATTGCTGCAAAAACCCTGTACACTGCATTCTGCTTTGGGGCAGCATTTAGGGCTTCCAGATGGATTTTCAGATATTTCAGGACAGCATCATCAAAAGCTGTTTCGTCTGATAATGATCCCTCCAGTGTCTCTTTTGGAGAGCCAAACTCTTTTTTTAGGTCTTTTAACACAGACTTGTTGAATTGCTTGTTATCCTTGATTTGGCTGATAGCGGAGAAGTCGATCTCACCACATATTTTGTCAGACAGACGCTTGATGACAGTATCGATATTATCCATCTGAAGGGACGTTCTGGATTTCTTTGGGGCTTTGGACTGGAGCTTCAGCATCAGAGCAGTGGTGAGGCTATTGGTCTTTCTTATGCATTCAGGAGATGTTGTGACGGATAGCACTGAAAGGACTGCATTTGTCGACTTTTCAGAGCTTGTCGTATACCTGTTGGACGATGATAGATGACCCAAAGAGTTCCGTGAAGACTCCAAGGATATCGTTGATTCTGAAGACACCCGTTTTTTGCTTTTGGTCAAACTGTAACAATCAATATGACGCTGGAAATGTGGAGAATTATGGCACGAGGATGAGTTCTCTGACACAATGTCTCCAGAGGACAGCTGACTTGGTACTTTGGTCTGCAAGTAGCTCTCTTCTTCCGGTTGGTTCAGCAGTACTGGGATCAGGTTTTCTATGTCTGTTAGGGCGCCGGACAATGTCTGGTTGTGTTTGGTATTAGCGGTTGGCTCCTTCTCCAACCAGATTAGGACCTTCTGCAAGAATTTTCTCACTGAATCCTCTGTCATGGCATACAGGACTTCAGGAGAAGTTTGGAAATGATCGCCATCCTTCCGTTTCTTGGAAATGACGGAGTCAGAGAGACATTTTCCCAATTGGGGCAGGGGAAGCAGATATGTGTGGCTGGAAATCATGTGAGCATACATCTTATCAGTCAGCTCCTTTGAAAATGTCTTGATCTCATTACTGGACATGATGTCTTCCAGTGTTTTTTTTGCCTGTGCTGCAGATATCCGTGGCGAGTTTATCTTTTCAAACAAGCTCTCAACCTCTTCTGTAACATCCACCTGATCTCGCGGAGAAGAACGATTCTTTCTCACAGGGAACATTGCTGTGTTCTGGGCCCGAACGCGGACTTTAAGCTCAGTAATGCATTCTGGAATAAATCCTGGTAACATGTCACTAGGTTTACAATTCCTCAGGCAATTGGCAGCCTTTTTGGCAGACTCTGCAATCTTTTTAAGACTAACCACAAATTTTCCTTCCTGTTTCTTACATGAGTTCTGAAGTTCTCCCATCATTTGTTCCACCAGGTTTGAGACAACTTTTTGGAATTTTACTTTGCTAACTTCTTCATTCTTATTACTGGTGTCTTCTGTGGGTGTGGCCGTTGGAGAAAAGAAGGTTCTCACTGTGTCGTGTATTGATCCCATATTCACACAACTGTGATCCTGCAAATCACACATTATTTGATCGACAATATCAGACGCTGCAAAATGAGCATCAAGTGAGGGGTCAGGAGGTGATTTAGCATTTTCAACCACTTCAGTGTCTGATGTCTGATCTGACCATTTTTGCAGGATCTCACCCACAGATTGGATCGCTGAGGCTACAGAGATCTTTGATTTTATGCTCTGAGATGATTTACATCTCTCATGTTCCTCGCTTGCCAAAGAATATACTTTTGATTCACAGCATCTGTTGATGAAAATCTCAGCGCTTTTTGATCCCATACGTGTTCCAAGGAGCTTTAGCCTACTTGTGAACTTCTTCAGACAGTCAGTTGCATGACTCAACATGCGTTTAAGAGATGACATGTTGGACATGGAGCAGTTGACATAAACGGCAGGATCATCTGGCCAAACTGGGCAGTTGGCAGCCACAGACAGAAAAGATTTGACCTTCTGTGAAACTTCACTCTCAACCAGTTCGGTCAGTTTTTCTGCACTCTCACATTTGTTGCGTGGGACCTTAAGAGCACCAGCGAAGCTGTCTGAGAGGGAGTCTCCTAAGCATGCTTTGACATTGAAGTCCTCAAGAGCTGACTTATCCCCATACTTGGGCTCGATGATCAGGCGATCCTGAAACTTTGGTATGACAAGCCGCAGGACATCGGCAGACAGTGTCTGTACAATTTCAATTAACATGTCAATCAGTGTATCTTCTGTGGATGAATCCCAAGTCCCTGCAGCTAACATGCTCCATTGTGCTGCTGTAATTTTCTTAAAATATTTGTCAACCAGGGGCTGAAGAGATTCTGATGTGATCAGGACGGTGTTTTCCATCTTGATAGTAGATTGGTTGATTTTGCACAAATTCTTCACAAGGATTCTTGGATATCAAACTTTCTGTTGCTTGCTGCTGTGTAGATCCTCACTGCTGCTTCAGACTGCTTTTGAATTCACCAGTCAATCTGAAAGGTAATTTCAATTTCTGTGACGTCATGTGGAATGTTAAAATCAAAGGAATTTAAACCTTTGAAAGTAAACATTCCATCACCCAATCGCAAGCACGCACGCACGCACGCACGTACGCACGCACGAACACAGATCACGTCGCTATAATAAACAACTCTAAATTCGCGCATGCGCACATGCACACGTTTTGTTATATACGAGGGAATCTGATTATTTATTTTGTTGTGTTATGTTTTTGTCCAGAGATTATGCCTGGCCAGAGAGAATGATCAAACCCCTCAAGACGTTTTGTTTGTTTGTTTTTTCGCTATAAAATTAGCTATCATCAGAATAATTGCAATGAATGTTTTTTTTATTCTAATTATTAGATTGAAGAGCTAGATAGCAATGCCCTCACGTAATGTAGTGCGCCGTTTACGATAACCCGCGGATGAAGGGAAGCAGGCGGTCGGAAGATACACTAGAAGAGTTGCAGACTTTTATAGGCCTACTGGTACTTCAGACCAGCGGAAAAAAACATATTTGTTTTATTTCTACGGTAGAAATATGACGGAAACGCTTTAAGTCTATTGTTCAACTATAGTACACATATTAGGCCTGTCCATGTCTTTGCAGAAAAGTTTAATGTTAGGAATAAGAAAACACGTCAGGATAGGCCTAAAATGTACTAATAATAGGCTATAGTTTACTTTTGTGCAAATAATCGAGACAGGGTCTGACGTAAATAAAAAAAGAATTTTAGAATTTTAATCTCTTTTTTAAACCATGTGCATTCCTTAATTATGAAGCTTTAAGCAACTATGTGCTTAAAGCTTCATATTCAGTCTTTACGGTCTTCTAACAGAAAATGTTTTGTCTATGTAGGTGTACCTGATAGCATTTTTTCAAGGAAATTATTTGCCTCAGTCATCCTTCATCCCAGATGATATCTGATTGGAGTATGAAGAGGAAATCTTTTCAATGACAGTGGAAAATATTGGACCCATTTGATACATGATATCTATAATTGTATACCTTGCAGTACTCTTATTGCGCATAAACAAAGGGGAAGATGGTCTCCACTCCACACAGTGCAGGGGTAGGTCTGGTGTCATTGCAATCATTCCTCTGTGCTCCACTTCACAGGTCAATTCTGCTGGGCTATAACTGACTTCAAAACCCTTTAACTCTAAACTCTGACAGTGCAAGCACTTCAAAAATGCCTAGCCTCTATATTATTCTCTTGCATTTGTATGCCTTTCTTCATGGCATCTGCAAACATTTGACAATGGCTTGCAAAACAGAATTCAGCTTGTTTAATAAGATCACTCTTAACCAGGATGATGGGCTGTTTGGGCCTGAAAGATAAAAAAAAAATGACAAGGGTCAATGTTCACAGAATCTTTGATCCATATTGCAATCGTGTTTAACTGAAATGCTGTGAAACAATAAATCAAAGCAAGACTGTTTGTTGACAATGAGTTACACAGAAAACAAACAGGTGACTGCCACTATAAGTGTCCCCTGTTTTGGCCTTTAAAAAGGAGGTGCATAGGCTGATCTCGTCTGCAAATTGACAAGACCTTATGAAGCCTGCCCACCGTTTAAGGCTTATCACTGTATATTTTCTACTTTACAAGGAAGACTACAAGCCCAGAGGCAGAAATATGCTAACTCAATGGCAGCACTTGTTCAGTTTCTCAAATTAAAATTGGATCTTCATTTTCTCTCTTCAACCACTAGGTGGAGACACTTACATGCATGATTCAACAAATGATGGATTACAAAGGTGGCAACATAAAGGTATGTAGGCTATTTGGTCGCCTATATGCTGTATCTGTCATGCACACATTTCACAGTATGTACTCACATTTTGTCCATTATTTTGCGTATTTGAATTTTAAATGAATGGTAGCATGTGTCAAGACTTCATAAAGATAGAAAGTAAGATAAGGCCCTTTTAATTTGAAAGTTTTCAATCTTTGAAACATGTAAATATGTTTAAGTGTATAAAGTTACAAATTATGTGACATTGCCCAAATATACATTCCTCCATTTGATGCAAGTGGTCATTGTTTATTGGATGCACAAAGAATTGCATTGTTAATGACAGGTGGAGGTAGCCTATGCTAACATGTTGATGTGATTGCTCTTTATGAGAATAAGGACTACTGATTGCACGTTGTGAACCGAGTAATCTGGGCAAGAAAAAGTATCTTTTTTCTCTCTCGCTCTCTTTTTCCTGGAAGTATTAATCTAAAAGGACTATTTGATCAGGTAACTTAGTTTTATTCTTATTTTACAGCCCCTATACTTCCTACTAATATTGCTAATTTTCTGTAAATCACAAAAACAATACAGAGGATAATCTCATAAGGGCTTATCTTTATTAAAACAGAACATACACATATATATACAGAAGACAACAACGTACAAATTTGTGGACAAAAAGAGGTTGGTTATGTGTTTAGAAACATTTCCTGTGGACAATGGAGGGGCCAGCCTCATCATACTCCTGCTTGCTGATCCACATCTGCTGGAAGGTGGACAGGGAGGCCAGGATGGAGCCACCAATCCAGACGGAGTACTTCCTCTCAGGGGGAGCAATGATCTAGAAAACAAATAAATATTGAAGTTATTACTGAATGCTAATTCACTGTCCTACCAGACTCTTAACATTTCCAGTTCTCTCACCTTAATCTTCATTGTGCTGGGGGCCAGAGCTGTGATCTCCTTCTGCATACGGTCAGCAATACCAGGGTACATGGTGGTACCACCAGACAGCACATTGTTGGCGTACAAGTCCTTGCGGATGTCAATGTCACACTTCATGATGCTGTTGTAGGCAGTCTCATGAATACCAGCAGACTCCATACCTATTAAGCAACAAGCAAAAACCCTTAGTTTTGTCTTGAATATTTCTTAGCTCTATCAAAAGATGTATTTAATCAACTATAACTCACCAATGAAGGAAGGCTGGAAGAGGGTCTCTGGGCAACGGAAACGCTCGTTACCAATTGTGATGACCTGTCCGTCGGGCAGCTCATAGCTCTTCTCCAGGGAGGAGGAGGAGGCAGCAGTGGCCATCTCATTCTCAAAGTCAAGAGCCACGTAGCACAGCTTCTCCTTGATGTCACGCACGATCTCACGCTCAGCTGCCGAGCACAAAAATCCACTTATTTAGAAAAATTGCACATTTTTTATTTAAACATTGAACATATAAAGCACAAGGGATTAGACCTACCTGTTGTGACAAAGGAGTATCCGCGCTCTGTAAGGATCTTCATCAGGTAGTCGGTCAGGTCACGACCAGCCAGATCCAGACGCATGATGGCGTGTGGCAGAGCATAACCCTCATAGATGGGGACGTTATGGGTCACACCATCACCAGAGTCCAGCACAATACCTTTAGGAAGCAAAAACCACCATAGTAAATCAGCCATGCATTGCTGTTAAGGCAACGATTGTCAGTATGTGAGTATGTCTCACATCATAAACTACACAATGCTGCTGACATTACTCGACACACACAGTCCTCCAGAGAGAGATTTACACCTTCCTGTGACAACGAGACAGGAATATACCCAGATACCAGACACCCTCAGAGAGTAAACGCTCAACACTTTCTCCCTTGCAGTGGAATTCCCTCTTATTTAAAGCACTGCATAATTAAGAACTGACTAAATTGGGTAGAAAGTTGCAGGGTACTGACCGGTGGTACGACCAGAGGCGTACAGGGACAGGACAGCCTGGATGGCCACATACATGGCGGGAACGTTGAAGGTTTCAAACATAATCTGGAAGAAAAAGTGAGACAAACTTTCTCACAACGAACATCCCAACAACGAATGTGTAAAAAAAAGAAAAGAAAAAAGAACAGAAAGCTCTGAAATGTAGCTGTGAAGTACCTGGGTCATCTTCTCCCTGTTGGCTTTGGGGTTCAGGGGGGCCTCAGTGAGCAGGGTGGGGTGCTCCTCGGGGGCCACACGCAGCTCATTGTAAAAGGTGTGGTGCCAGATCTGACAGAGGAGAAAGAACAGCTTTAGTCTGGACTGAGAAAACAACTCTTAGCTCAGGTATGCAAAGGGCCAAACCAAACACAATCAGCTTTTACATAATGATGGTGCCATGCTGTGAATTCTCAAGGATGTAGAACGTCAACTGCCGTGAATGTTGAAAATGAGGCCTACTGTCAACACGCACCTTCTCCATATCATCCCAGTTGGTGATGATGCCATGCTCGATGGGGTACTTCAGGGTCAGGATACCCCTCTTGCTTTGGGCCTCATCGCCTACGTAGCTGTCCTTCTGACCCATACCCACCATCACACCCTGAGAAAAGAAGCATGAGAGGAACATATGATAAAGGAAGAAGCTGAACTTAAATTTGTGGGTTGATTAAAAGGGGGCACATTTAAGCGTACCTGGTGGCGGGGCCTTCCAACGATAGAAGGAAAGACAGCACGGGGAGCGTCATCTCCAGCAAATCCAGCCTTGACCAAGCCAGAGCCGTTGTCGCACACAAGGGCGGTGGTCTCTTCGTCGTCACACATGATTCTGCTTTACTGGGGGATGGTCTAAAAGTTTGAGGAGTGAGGGCAGAAACACAAGTACAGAGAAGGTTTAGTCAGGAGTTAAAGGAGCAGCTGTCTAAATTGACTAATACATAGCAGGAAGGCCTATTATAATTTAAAAAATCCCAGACACTTTATCACTGATGTGAAGGATAATGTGATGACGTGAATAGACCTGCTATATCTGGAAAAAGTTACAGACACAATCAAGAGGACATTCATATGATTAATATTTGTATAAGCTGTGATCTAAAGGTCTTTGAAGACCTGCCAACAGTTTCTCAGGACTGCATTACAGGAATTATCACATTCTAACTCAAACACAACCCACTTCCATTGCCGCTATCTATAGAGAGCTAATTAGACATGCCTTTGGATGCTATTTCGATGCTAACCTTGCTGTACCACTACAGATAGCATATCTCCACAAGCATGATTGTTCACGGGGCTTCTCAGAGCTGCTGAGTTAGCACCAAAAAGGGGCATAACACAACAGAGACCTGGTATCTATTTCAGGCTCAGCACCCTTACTGTGCTTAACAAGTTTAAACAACATGCATGTCCTGCTATTTCAGGTACTTGTAGGGCCAACCCCATCTGTTGCCACACTGTGAGACTTAGTTTTTACTTGGTGGCTCCATGCCACAGCTGCCTCTGGACTTCATTCATTGGAGTATACATTTGAACACTTCCTGACCTGCCTTTTGAAGCACTCCAAAGAAAACTACTATAAAAAATGTTTGAGAAATGTATGTGTGGTGCTGGCTTTTCCACATAAATTGTCCATACCAGGAAGTGTCTTTCTTATAGAAAAACATAGAAGTCAATAATGCTTATTCCAACAACGCCCCATGTCAGTGAAAATAGGATAAGCAGCAACTCTGGTTCTAGCTCTCATCATTCATTCATCCCTGCATCATCAGCTACACCATTGGACTCCATTTATGTAATCACACAAACAGCAGAGATTCAGTGGTTCAGAGAAGCCAACAGTGAAGTGTACTCACCAAGGTGCACTGGTAGGCGGATGCTTCCACTGGGACGAAGCCTGAGGGGGAGAGGAGCCCTTTAAATAAGACCCTCACTGGGTCCAGGGACCAGGGGCGGGGCTGGGGGTTCACACAAGTCCAAATAAGAAGCTGCAAGCAAAAAAACTCAGTAAGCCACTTGAAAGTGTTTTTCACTTACATGGATGGAAGTCACTCAAATGACAGAGTGCGGATTGAATGCCGGTAGAGAAGTGTGAATTTGTGTAATAGATATATTATTTTGATAGTGAATGTAGAGTGAAGTTACAACTGTCTTCGTTCCCTTCATTATTTTTTTAACACTAAAGAAGAAAACTGACAATAGCATTTTAACTCTGTAAGGAATACAAGAAATACTCTGAATTTCTAGTTTGAAAGTTTATTCAATTTACTTCATTAAACATGTTAAGTCATGCCCTTGCATTTATGTTGCAGTATAGTTTCATTGATATCTTTGAAATCATTTTAATTAATTAAGTCAAAAGATAGTACGAGTATCATTCAATTAGACTTTAAATACTGTGATTTGTGAGACAACCCAGAAGGCCCTCTTTGATGACCAGTGAGGCCAGTGCCAGTGGTGTCTTGTTAAGGAAATGAAAACATTGCATATGTGTGAGAACCATGCTGCTGGTATGTTAGCTGAGCCTCCTCAATACGCAGAACAGCTGATGGTAATGCCAGCCGGACTCTGCGTCTCATCTGCCTGTCTGAGTGGCCTGTCTGTTTCAGTGCTGTCAGCTGATTGGCCCAGCTGTCTCCTTGTAGGGTTATGCTGAGCAGCAGAGTCATAAATGTACAGCCATACAGGTTCTTGAGCCGTGAGTTTGCACAGAGGAGCTCTATATTTGTGCCACCCACTATCCCATATACGTTTACCTTCATGTACTGTATATTGTACCTTATGAGGTCATTATTGTATCCAGCTTGCAGGAATGATACATCTGTAAGATGTGTGTCGATGCAACTTCATTCCTGAAGAAAAGAAAAATCACATGTGGTTGGTTTGCAGAGAAAATCATTCATTCAAGCATTTCTAGCCATAATGCCTTGGATGAATCCAGCAGTGTATGTGGGCTTATGTCATCATTACAGGTTGCATTCTTTTAGTGCAGGCTGTCCAACCTGACTCTAAAGCCCCCTACTTATAGCCATGTTTCCTCTTAATCTCCACAGATAAGAGCTGGATGCAGCTGAAGCATCTCACACGTGTTGGAATACCAAAGAGGACGTTCATTGAGTGAATGGATATTGGTTTGATTGCTCATAAAGGAGCTGTGACTCATGATCAGGATTTTTTTTTTTTTTTACAAGGCAACAAGGAAAGCCATTGTTCACTTCTATAATATAAAGCTCTACATATACAGTTTTTAAAGGAACAATATGTAACTCTGACATGTAGTGTTTTATAATTGGTACTGCAGTCCAAATTCAAAACACAGGAGAGAGTGTCTCCCCCCCGCCCCCCTCCTCTCTAGAGTCGATGCATACGCTGGTTGCCATGTCGCTGACACAGAAGCTTCAGTGTTTATCCAGCTCTGGATCAGTCTTGAAACCTTTCTGTGTTCTAACCTCTCTCCATTTTTCAATAGCCTGTCCAGTAATTATCCTAGTTTTTCCATGTTTCTGCTTGTAGGGCTTTTTAGAAAAAATGCTGAGGCTTTTTAAGTCTGGTATATAATCAGATATATCTGAACTAGATCACTTTCCTGCTTTCATTGCTACAACACCTGTTGGTTTGCTGTTCAAACCGAGGGGTGTCCAAAACAGCCGTGTGGGGGTGCCTTAAAACCGCCTCGCTTCTGTGATCAAAACAAATCCAGACCATTCTGGACTGGAATCCAAACTTAGGAGGATATTTCATTGTTGACAGACAAGCCAGCACTTCAACATAGCATGTTTCCTTCATGTCTGATGATATAGTAAGGTAATATCTTACATATTGCGTCTTTAAAGGGGAACTGGAAGTTTCTGGAGGCGCAGAGTTCAAAAGAATCTGTCACAGAGTCATCATGTAGGCCTAGTGTTTAAGTAGTAGGCTATTCCTCTTTAAAACAAACGCCTTGCAGCTATTACAGTTTTTATATGTAGGCCTACATGCTACATTACTGAAAAAGTTGTTCAAAAGTTGCACTTTTACACATTTACGCATCAGAAATAATGATGAAATAATCGAATAAAAGCGTATTATACAAAATACATTCACATTGACTTCCTCTCGTGTAAACTTATTTTTTTCTGTGCAATATTGACTGAAGTCTTCCACCACTGGCTGACTCTCAGTAGCATGACTGTCCCAGTATCAGTAAATGATCATTTCTGCCCTCTATAGGTCATTTTTGGAAATAGCAACGTGATGACGTCTCATTTGCGACACGCATGCAACGGCCATGCGCCAGTAACAGCGTTGTTATGGTCGGCTCCATTATAAGTTGAGTTTCACTCTCTAAATGCAGCGGTAAGGGTAGTTATGCGTCGCAAACTTTTGTGTTTTACAAAGTGAGAGAGGAGGAGAAGCTGCCGGCGGAGCGGCGTGCCGAGCGGATCCGCTTCCTGCTTCTGTTTGACGGCTGCGACTGTGACAGCAGTGAAGTGCTGCCATGTAGCTGAGGCAGAAGAATGAGCGATCAGCACACTCCGACAGATGGGACAGATGACCACACTGTCCAGCAGGAAAACGAACTAGAAGCCCTCGCGTCAATCTTCGGAGATGATTTCCAGGATCTGCGGAACAACGACCCATGGAAGGTATGTTAGCGGAACATGTTAGCAGAACTGTGAACTCGACACTGTCCTTAAGGCTACCTGTGATCATTCAAAGTGACCAAATCATCACCTTCGCAGGTTAAAAGACCTCCAGAGGTGTACCTCTGCTTGCGACCCAGTGGGCTGAACACCGGGGAGGAATGCTACGTGACCGTCGACCTGCAGGTCAAATGCTCTCCCACATATCCAGATGTGTAAGTACTGATGTTAGGGCCAGTTTTAAGTTGTTTTTTTTCCTGCTAATTCACAAGATAATATGCATTATTTCGGATGTATATGCACATACCTAACCCTGCTTTCAAAAATTCTGTAAACAAAAAAAAAAGCTGCAAAAAGAAACTGACATTTATTTTGTAGTGGGACTCTGTCACTGCTGTGTTTTGAATGAGATTTGATTTGATGCAAAGAATCTCCTGACATGTTTATTTCCACAACTTTTAAGTCTTTATTTTTTTCTTTATTTCTCCTCTGCATTCGCTTACAGTTAATAATAAAATAAAAAGAGCAGCTCCAAAACATTGAAATTATACACTTGGAAAAAGGCGTCTTTATTTTACTTCAATTAAACCCCGGTCTCACAGAAGTTACACCATCATGATTAAGCACAAGATGATGTGAAACGGCCTTTAAGTCTAATTTAATGCCCTGCAAGGGAAGTTGTCTTGTTTTGATTTAAGTAATCAAATTCTTGAAAACTAATTTAAATATTAAAACCAGCAAGGCCATGATAGCACACATTAAAGTCAATCAAAAAAAAGAAAATGACCAAAAGCTTACTATCTGGTCAAAATCATGATCTTGTTCACCGTCCTTCTTTGGTCAGATTTCAATCTAAAATGTTGTTGTGACTTTTGATAGTTTATTACATTTTTTGACCCTATGTCTGACCTAAAGACATAATAATAAGAAAAAAAAACACAATTATGCTCAAACTTGATTGTTCTATACACAAGCAGAATAAGACAAGGCCAAAAAGCACCTTCACAACAAAACCAATACTGGGATTTTTTTCACTAGTTGGTACCCAAGTCTGCTTGTAGCCTCAAAACCATTTGTGACCACATGAGCCCACATGATGGAGTTTTTAAAAAGATGCTTCCTATTTGCATTCGCTTGCCAAACTGTGACTTCTAAAATTCCAGGGTGACAGTCACATGCTCCTGATTGTAATCTAGGCACAGCCGTTACAAAGATGTCCTTTATGCTGTGTTGAGTTAGAGAGAGTGTGCTAACTTTGATCTTTGGGTGTCAACAGGCCTCCAGAGCTGGAGCTGAAAAATGCCAAAGGCTTGTCAAACGAAGCCCTCCAGAACCTGCAGACTGAACTCACCAAACTTGCAGCAGTACGATGTGGAGAGGTGAGAACACACACACACACACACACACACACACACACACACACACACACACACACACACACACACACACACACACACACACACACACACACACACACACACACACACACACACACACACACACACACACACACACACTTAACATAAACTGACTTGATTAAACATTCTTACCTGTCTCTCTAGGTGATGATTTATGAGCTGGCCGACCACATCCAGGGCTTCTTGAGTGAACACAACAAGCCTCCGCCGAGCTCCTTCCATGAGGAGATGCTGAAGAACCAGCGGAGGCAGCAGGAGAAACGAGACCAGGAGGAGCAGCAGAGGATGGACCAGAGGCGCAGGCAGGAGGAGGAGATGGTAAGGATGTGCGACAACTAGGCATTCCTGCTGGATATGTTTTATTACGAGCGTTGTGGATGACCAAAGATTTTTTTTTAATTAATTTGTAGGAAAAAGAGATCATAGCTGAAATCCAAAGAAGAGAGGAGGAGAAACGAGAGGAAAAGCGAAGAAAGGAGATAGCCAAACAGGTGTCTTTATTGCACAAATCCTACTGATCTCCAAAGAAAAGCACAGTTCATGTCTGTCATTTACCGTTTGTATTGCATTACATTGACAGGAGCGCCTTGAGAGTATGGAGCAGCCAGTCTCTGCTAACTCGTTAGGGAGGAGCCCGCCCAGCCCGAGTGGAGTTCCTCCTGAATTGACTGAAGCCAGGAAAATGGTTGCTAACCGGCGTCGGACTACCTCCAGCTCACGCCACAGGTACACAGCCGACCAACCACTTAATGCTTCTTTTGTTAAATACCCATTGAGGGTAAGACTCTTAGAGCTGTAATCATTTTTTTTTTTTTTAGACGTGATACGGTCAATGAAGAGAACCAGCGTGTGCAGGAGCTTCTTCACTTCAACAGCAGCACTTTTGGAGAACTTGTCGTGCACAGAGGGAAACTTTTAGGTGAGAGCAAATCAGTGAACATGCCGCCTCCAGTCCAGTGCAAGAGTCGATTCATCCGCCAGACTTATCTGTTTGAACGTGAGTGTCTGCGTTCCTGAATGTGACAGGTGAAAGCCAGAGGCTCCGCCGAAGCGTTTATAACGGATTTGAGGCGAACTCTGGAGACTTTGCCGTGATCTACGAGTGGTCGCTGCGCTGGAACAGGAAGATGGGCAAGTTCTTCACCAGCCAGGAGAAAGGAAGGATTGACACCTGCAAGAAGCAGGCAAGTAGTGAAGGAAGCAGTTATTCCAATTATCAATCTAGCCGTCATATTATTCATGTCTCTTTTTATTGTCCACCTGCACATGTTTCTCTGTTCAGATTCATGCAGCAGAAAATGAGTTCAACTCGCTGCTGCGGCTGGATCACCCAAACTTGGTTCATTACATGGCTCTGAGCTCCACAGAGAAGGAGGACTGCCTGGTGGTAAACATGTTGGTGAAGCACATGGCTGGCACCAACCTGAACCAAAACCTGATCTCTCAGAGTCCTGTTCCTCTGGATAAACTGGTCCAGTACACGGCCCAGCTTCTGGCCGCCCTCGACTACCTTCACTCTAACTCTGTGGTTCACAAACAGCTGGGCGCCTCCAGCGTGCTGCTGGACTCCGAGGGAAACGTTCGATTGACGGATTACAGTCTATCAAAGAGGTTCGCCGATATCTGCAAAGAAGACATTTTCGAGCAGGCTCACGTGCGATTCTCAGAGGACACAGCTATGCCGACCAAAACGGGAAAGAAAGGGGACGTGTGGAACTTGGGGCTGATGCTGCTGGCTCTGAGTCAGGGTAAGGAGGTGAAGGAGTATCCAGTGACGGTGCCCACCAGCCTGCCTGCAGACTTCCAGGACTTCCTCCACAAGTATGTTTGGATGTACACCTTACCTGCTTCCATTGAAGCATACCATTACGTCTTTTTTATTTTATCAGTGCTGAATATGTTTCTTTTAGATTGTTATGTGTGGGCTTTAATGCCTTTATTGTAGAGATATGACAGTGGATAGAGTCAGAAATCAGGGAGAGACAGAGTAGGGAACGACATGCGGGAAAGCAACCACGGGTTGGATTCGAGCCTGGGCCGCCCGCTTGGAGGACTATAGCCTCTGTACATGGGGAGCGTATCCTAAACACTACACTACTGGCGCCCCAGTGCTGAATATGTTTCAAATGACACAGCAGTATTTTACACGTCTGCTTAAATTTCTTCCTGCAAATTCTTATCACAAGTTTCACCACGCTGTGAAGATTTATGTCTTTATTTCTATCAGTCATACCATCATTGTTTCCAATGTTAGGTTCATCAAAGTAGGGCTGCAATTTAAAATGTAACATGTAACTTATTTGTCAAAGTAGATATTTATTTTTGATCTGTTAACATCAGAAACAGTAAAAATCCCAGTTGACATCATCAGATGTCTTCTTCTTTTTTTTTGCCATACCATCCAAAACTCTAAAATATTCAATACACTATGATTTGTTCTAGTGTTGTCTGTAGAGCACCATTCAATGCTGGATTAGCATAAAGAACTAGATTTTTTCCATCTCATCCCATGAGTTCACTGCACTATCAAACTGTCCTCTCTCTTTCTCACGTGTGTCTTTGTACAGGTGTGTGTGTCTGATTGACGCTGAACGCTGGACAACACAGCAGCTATTGGAACACTCCTTCCTCAAGCCCCCGTCACCTAAAAACCTGCCGCAGTACCAGGATAACAGCCCAGAAGGTGACAGACAAATCCTTCTGTAATGTGTTTAAATAAGGGGGGAATATATTAGTAACATCTTTTTAAAGTGAAGTACAACATCATTGTTGAATAAACCTGAACAGCAAGTCAACTGTTCATTTTAAGTGAGGCAGTCTTTGATTTAAAAAAAAAAAGAATGGGGAAATATAGAAATCATACATTTTCAAATTTCTTATTTCGGCCAAACATTGGGGGAAAAAAAAGTATCAACCAGATGTGAACGTTTACTGTTAAGAAGGTGAAGCATCATTACTTTCTTCCAGCACTTATTCCATAAGTATTTATTGGATTCCTGATTTCACAACTGGACAGCCAAATATCTTTCCATGTTTTCTGTCATTACAGATCTGGCTGAAGACTTTGCGTCTTCAGTCATCCCACAGAGTCACATCCTCAACGCTCCCTTCATCGCCGGGGTGCAGAGGCAGTTTTCCCGCTACTTCGATGAGTTTGAGGAGCTCCAGCTTCTTGGAAAAGGAGCTTTCGGTGCTGTGATTAAGGTAGGATTTGACCTCAGGCTAGCAGGAAAGCAGGAGCAGTTATTTCTTCATGTCTTACTTTGCTCTTTCATTTGAACTCTTCCCCAGGTCCAGAATAAACTCGATGGTTGTTACTATGCTGTGAAGCGCATCCAGGTCAACCCTGCCAGCAAACAGTTCAGACGGATCAAAGGCGAGGTGACGCTGCTCTCGCGCCTAAACCATGAGAATATCGTCCGCTACTACAATGCGTGGATCGAGCGGCACGAGACGCAGTCTGGGGGAGACTTGAGCAACACTACTGACAGCTCTGAGCAGTGGAGCCCCGCCCACAAACCTCCTCGGCATAAAGAGTGTCCGCGGCACATCAACGAGCTCGGCCTGCCTGATGACGTGGAGGACGTCGCCCCGCCTCCTGCCCTGTCCAGCTCGGTGGAATGGTCCACCTCCATAGAGAGGTCCTCCAGCGCCAAATGTAGCAGACACCAGTCTAGCGATGAAGAGGATGATGATGATGAGGAAGATGTGTTTGGGGCCTCATTTTTGTATGTGTTTAATATTTTTATGTGGTAGTTTGTCCAGCAAGACTTTCTCCTCCACAAACTCATACTTTCTTCTTGCTTCTAGGCCATCGGGAAGTGATTCAGGAAGTGACATCATCTTTGACAATGGCGATGAAAGCACAGATGATTTGTCAGAGGTTTGTATATTTATTCATCATATTTTATTCCCCTGTCGTTGTTTGTTCTGTCAAGGTCATGAACGTGGTGTGTCCTCTCACAGGTTGAGCCGAGCAAAAGACAGACGACTGAAACAGACACCACAGACTCGGATGGATCTCTGCTCATCGCACATCACCTGTACATACAAGTAAGCCTCCCTGTAATGCTCACTTTTAACCACTAGATGGCCCCAGCCTCACCTCGTAATGCCTGCGTTCTCTTCCTGACAGATGGAATACTGTGAAAAGAGCACTTTAAGAGACACCATTGATCAAGGTCTGCACCAGGATCAAAATCGGTTGTGGAGACTTTTCAGGGAGATACTGGACGGCATTGCTTACATTCACGAGCAGGTTTTTTATTTGTGTGTTTTAATTGTTTCAATTTCAACCCTACTTACCCCTATTTTCAAGTAAAACAGCCTCAAAACTGTCACATAATGACACAGATCAAACTAGACTTTCATTATTAACATTTGTTCTCGTACCAAGTTAAGCAATGGTTTCACAAGCAGATGTCTTCTATATTTTTCTCATTCAGGGAATGATCCACAGGGACCTGAAGCCTGTCAACATTTTCCTTGACTCACAGGACCATGTGAAGATCGGAGACTTTGGCCTTGCTACAGACCACCCTGCTAATGTGGTACACATTGCCCTAATGTGCAGTTAACAGCTTCAACCTGTTGAGTTTTTCCAGAGGTCTTAATTTGAAACTTTGAATCGCTGCAGCTGTGTCTTATTTCTGGGAAAACAACAGTCATTTACCACTTCATGAAATGTATAATTCATGCATGGTGTGTAGATGCTATGAACGTGTGAATAAACCGTTTCTGTCTCTCAGGCTGCAGGTAAATTTGAGGTGGAGGAGAGCGGCTCAGTAGTGATGCCCAAACCAGACCCTGCAGGTACAGAGGCTTGGACAACATTCACATGATTTGTGTGTTGTCTGATATTCTTTCTTTCCTCATGCTTTGTGTGGCATTTGCTTCAACAATCCACAGGTAACATGACGGGCATGGTTGGCACTGCCCTCTATGTAAGTCCGGAGGTTCAAGGAAACACCAAAGCTACCTACAACCAAGTAAGAGTTGAAATTATGAGAGTAAGAATGTTATTAGGCTGCTATACAAATGAAGTCCATGTTAGTCAACATCATGGCTGTGACCCAGTATTTAAGGGTCTTACCGCTGAGTTTTAAAGTGTGTGGTATTCATCCTTTCTTTCCCTCCTCAGAAAGTTGACCTTTTCAGCCTGGGGATCATCCTCTTTGAGATGTCCTACCACCCCATGACAACGGGGGCAGAGCGTATTTCTGTCCTGAGCCAGCTTCGTGTGGTGCGTTCAAGTTCAGCAGTGTTACTTGGGCACTGTAATTCTTTGTGGTACTAAGATGTCTCTTTTCCCGTTGCAGGAGCCGACCATATTCCCGGAGGACTATACCGCGTATGAGCAAGGAACACAGGTTGTTACACTGCTGCAGAGGATTTCTTTTTTTTCCCCCCCTCAGTGTTTCAACAATAGACAAATATCTGTGTTCTTTGTTTCTGTCAGAGAAAAGTGATCCAGTGGCTGTTGAACCACGACCCTGCACTGCGGCCCACTGCCCAGGAGCTGCTGAAGAGTGAACTGCTACCTCCCCCTCAGCTGGAGGATTCGGAGCTGCACGAGGTGCTGCACCACACGATGGCCAATATCAATGGCAAAGCGTACCGCACCATGGTGGGGCAGTTGTTTGCTCAGAACCCCTCTCCTGTCATGGACTACACCTACGACATTGACCTACACAAGGTATGGATACTGATTAAGCTGAACTTGTTTGTTTACTTACCTGGGGTCATGTTGTACCAGTGTTTTTTGCTGTCTGCACAGGACGGGAACAAGTGTTAACATATGTTTTAAGTAAAGTATTCAAATTTATTGAGAATGATCACATCTTGGTTGTTGGTACAGATCTGACTTTTTTGGCTAAGTGAAACATTAATAAATATGTTAGCCATATTTTCACAAAAAATAAAACGTGTCAATAAATATACAAGGATTTAAAGTATTTTTGGTGATTGACAAAAGGCGTTCCACAGGGGTTAGTTCTGGGCCCTATATTATTTACAATCTATATTAACAATGTTGTTTCGTCTATCACGGACTGTAACATTCATCTTTACGTGGACGATATTGTTTTATTTGTACCCTTTTTGTTTGTTTTGATTTGTATCTCGACATCATTGTAAATTAGGGAAACCTCAATGATTTTCTAAACTTAAATAAAGGTTTGAAATGATTGGTGTAATGTAAGCATAAAGCTGTGGTCAAAAAGTTGTTCCCCATTCTACCTTGTCACTGCAGACGTATGAATGCCTGTACTGACCCCTCTGTGCAGCTTCTCTCATCTGGTCTGTGTAAGGGTCCAGCAGGAGGCCTGTAAGTGCTTAATCTATGTCTCCTGATCCCTAACAGAGGCTGTTTGTTTGCTCTCCCTGCAGGGCAGCTTCAGCTTCAATGGTGCCAAATTGCAGCAGTATGTGCATGAAACAATCACCAGGATCTTCAAGAAGCACGGTGAGTACAATATGCTTGTCTGGTGCGTGTCAGCGTGAGCCTTTGTTGACCCTCCTGTTCCAACTGCTTGGACTCCTGACCTGCTGTAGGCTCTGTTTTTAAGGGACCCCAACATCTGCTCCAGTGAGTGGCAGCTAAACAATGAGCACACTGTTGGGCAGTGCAGATTCTGTGCAGGTGGTGGGTCTATTTTTGTGCACTTTTGCTGATGATGTCCAGCTGCTCTTATTTGTTTATGCTCAGTGTGTATCTGCTCACACACATTTGTTAATGGTGAGGGTTATGTTATCTTTACTGCAGATGTAGCAGTAACGCGTTATGTTTGTTTTCAGGTGCGGTGCGTCTCCAGACACCGCTGCTCCTCCCCAGGAACAGAAAGCTGTATGACAGCAGCGAGCCGGCGTGCTTCATGGACCACAGCGGAATGCTGGTTACTTTGCCCTATGACCTTCGTGTGAGCTTGACACACGTGCACACATAACACACACACACACACACACACACACACACACACACAGGTGTGCATGTCTGCACTCGCACACCAACTCTAATTACACAACTATTTGCATCAGCACATGCAAACACACACATCGTGTGAAGGTGCAATCAGCAGCCGCCTTCAGATCCTGCTACCTCAGGAAACCCTGAGGACTAAATGGTTGTTTCCACTGTGTGATTGATTATAGCCTGGTATGCTCGACTTCACTGTCATTATGCCAATGCACCTACTTTAACCCGACTGTCTTTTTACTTCAGATGGCGTTTGCAAGATTCATCGCTCGCAACAATATAACCAATCTGAAGAGGTAAAGTTCATTAATTGATTCAACCGATGGTGATGCCCTAAATTCTGTTACATCCCAAGAAACAACGATGGTCATTTGTTAGCTTAAATTTGCAGCAGTGCTTCAATTCAAACTCATCTTTGTGTTTCCTTTAACCTTTGAACATCAAGGATCTCTCATTTTTATGGTAACAATCAGGAAAGGTTTGTGATATTATTTGACAGGATCATTGAATGTTTCACATTACATATTTGAATCTCTAAGCCCAACAGCTTCAGCTACATCATTAGTAGGCCTGGTTTATATGAGTTGACTGAAAACAGACCATGCATGTTGAGAATAACCACCTGTGTTCCACCTCTGCTTTCTGTTGTCAAACCTTCTCTGTTTTTCTCTTGGTCTTCCTCCAGGTATAGCATTGAACGTGTATTCCGGCCCAGGAAGCTAGATCGAGCACACCCGCGGGAGCTTCTGGAGTGTGCCTTTGACATCATCACACCCGTCACTAACAGCCTCCTACCTGACGCCGAGACCATTTACACCATCTCTGAAATAGTCCAGGAATTCCCCGCACTCCAGGTTACACTCACGAACTGCCTGTGTTTTTCTATGATGGAGCGATCTGACATTTTTGCCCACATTCCTACAGAGTCGTTTGTTGATGCATGATTGTTCTTTTTCCTGCGGATGCCATCATCCCAACCTGTCCTGTTTTTGTTTTTTCCCTTTTTTTCCCTGTTCCTCTTGCATTCCTAACATACCAAAGTATGCGTAAGCCTGACAGATTTACACTGGATTTATTATTTATATAATAAGTCTGTTTTGTGCAGCTTGGTCCACTTCCTTCCCTGGCTCCAAGAACAGTACATTTCCTGTCCACATATCCCAGTGCTGCGTCAGTCTCCAGTCGCTGCTTTCCTGCATGTTACATGAGCTCGCTCAACCCGGGGTCTGTCCTCTTGTTCATCCTTTTTAAAGATTATGTTCCTGGTCCTCTCCCAGCTTTTCTTTTTGTGTGTGTGTGTGAAAGCTTTTAAGAAAATGTGAGTCAGACAGAATGAGAGGGCAGCTGAACACCTATGTCATTTTTCACTGAGAGGCTCATTGTACAGTAGTGCTCTTGCTTTTGTATATAATTGCTGTTGAAAGGGGTTAAAGGTGTGATTGCGTGTGTTTTTGTGGCCCCCAGGAAAGGAACTATAACATTTACCTGAATCACACCAGCTTGTTGAAGGCCATCCTGCTCCACAGTGGAGTCCCAGAGGATAAACTGAGCCAGGCCTCCAACATACTGTGTGACGCCATGGTCAGTGAAGGTCACACGTGCGCCACAGATGTTATCCACATCGCGTGTCTTTTTCTAACATCCTGGCATAAACATATAAAGCAGAAAATACTTCCCAAATATAGCAGGGGTAACCTTTGTATGACTTCCTCTTCTTTTTGCTCCAGAGTGAAAAACTGACCAAACGTGAGGTGGAGGCAAAGTTCTGCAACTTCTCACTGTCAACCAGCAGCGTAAGTGTCCAACCGGGACATGAACCCTCTGTAAAAAAAAAAAAAGAATCATTACTGCAGCAGCTCATTTCTCTCTCGCGTGTAAACACTGAGATCTCTCCTCCGTCCAGTTGCAGACACTGTACAAGTACATAGAACAGAAGGGGGACCTGCAGGGCTTGGCGCCACTGCTGACATCACTCACCAAACAGAAGACCGCTGTCACCCAGCTGGCAAAGCAGGGCCTCAAGGACCTAGAGGAGCTCACCGTGCTGCTGCGGAGACTGGGAGTGAAACTGCAGGTGATTTGGATTCTTTTGAATGGATCCTTAAAAATTAGAAGCTTTCCCCCATTTCTTACCCCAATCTTTTTTTTTTCTCCAGGTGGTGGTCAACTTAGGCTTAGTTTACAAGGTACAGCATCACTCCGGGGTCATCTTCCAATTTGTGGCTTTCATCAGAAAACGAAAGCGAATCGTACCTGATATAGTGGCCGCTGGAGGACGCTACGATCACTTGGTGAGTTTTACTGGCGCTCATTTTCGTGACAAAAAAAAAAAAAACTGCTTTTAGAAATGTGGCCAAAAAGCTTTCATTCCACATATGAATGTGAACCATTTTCCCCCCTTTCCATCTGACACATACTGCAGTTCCTCAATCTGCATTTCATTAATTTGACACAATGATTCACTCCACCTGCTGTTTTTATGTGTTTCCCTCTCTGTGCTGTTAGATCCTGGAGTTTCGAGGGCCAGCTTCCACGGTGCCTGTGCCCTCTGCGGTGGGAGCCAGCGTGGCCCTGGACAAAGTGTGTGCTGCTATTGCCAACATGGAGGAGCCAGTGAGAGACACACACACACACAAAAACACACACACACACACACACACACACACACACTGGGTTCTGACATTCTTAATTATTGTGATGAAGGAGCAGCAGACAGAGCTGCATATTTAATGATGCCTTATGCGGGAGTCGGCTGCCGCACAGCCACTTTTAGAAACATGTTAATAACTATTATGAGTATTGTGCTTGACGCTGCTGGGTTATTTTTGGAGGGGTATCATTTTCTGTATTTCATATTGAGAATATGAAACGATGTGCCAAGAAATCAGCATGCAGTGTGAGGGCCGAGAAGAGTAATAAAGAACTAATTTCTTACAAAGCAGTTATTTTTGTAACAGCTCACTGCCTCTTTGTGCTTTTGACAGGTTTTCAACTCAACTGCTTGTTCTTTTTTTCCTTTCCTTTTTTTTGTAGCCATCAGTGAGCTCCTGTGATGCGCTGGTGGTGCCCGTGGGGCATTCTTCGATGTCCAGAGCCATCAACGTGGTCCAGAAGTTGTGGAGCGCCGGCGTCCCTGCGGACATCAACTACGATGTCTCACAGGTGAGTGGCCTGCTGACTTTAAACGCACAGGATGTAAAATCTTTGTAAAATATGTTTACTGACGATGTATCCAAGTATAATTCACATGAAGTTTTTATCACAGCAACAGTACGGCAGCTTTCAGTAGCAGCTCCCGCTTCCTTAGGCAGCGGTCTTTGATGTAACATCTGGTGTTTCCTTGGCAACGATAAACATTTCGTGTCTGTCATGGCGGATCAACCGCGTGGACTTCAAACATAACACAGCAGCGCTTGGAGTGGTCCAATCTTTTAAGTCGGTTGCATTCAATGTCAGCATTTCAGTTTAAGCTGTCATTGAAAAAAGAACAAGTGTTTGAACTAAATACCAGACTATTAACGTATACCTACAGTATGCTGCTTTTTTTGTCTACAAATGTGAACTTCATCATGAAAAGAACATACGGTATGCCATGGAATGCTAGAATGCTTGTCAAACTTAAATTTAAATAAATGATTAGCAGGTTAATGCAAAAAACTTCAATCTTAGTGAAGTCAGATTCACATAGGCCCAGACCTAAATTAATCTCAGCTGAAGGAAGAAATCAGCAGAAGGAACGCATGTGGAGCAGTACAATACAAAAAGAGTGGTTTGTTTTCATACATTCATAATTAGGTAAGATAAAAAAACCCTTTATTTTGTTGTCTGACTTACATTTTACATTCCTGAATAGGTGATTTCCTTAAACCCCCTCTGTCGTTCTTCTCCTGTAGTTACGTCGTACCACCTACAGAGGGCAACACTAAACTTCCATTCTTGTAGAAAAAAACTCTAATCTGTCAGCAGCAGATTTATCAAGACAGCATCAGAAATAGTAAACATCACAGAGAATGTGCTGCACTCTGCGGTTTCATTTGAAACAGGCTTGTTTTGGGACAACATGCCACAGAGTCCTATCTTGCAAGTAATTGACTCTGTCCTCTGTTGAATGAGCTTCCAGTGAAGTGTTTTGATGTGTTTTGGTGATGGAAACTTGAACTGTGATTGGAGCAGTGATTCAAGCTGATGTCGCTCCCCCTTTCATGTGAAGTCATTATCTCCCTGTCCAGAACCCCTGATGCCATGCCTCTGTCACATTCTTCATGTTTATGTGACAAACTGATCTCAGCGCTCGTGTGTTGGTGTAAACGCTCTCACTGGCACATTAAGGTGCCCACATTTAAATAGTCCTCCTGTTTTTTCCCCTTTAGCTCTTGATAACCCATTGTTTGAACGTTTCACTTCTGCAGTGTATAAATGTTTGCTTTCATGGTCTTCATTGTCTTTTGTACTACTGGCACAGGACATAAGCGATTGGCCACCTTCATTTCCCCCCGGAGTTCTTAGAAGCAATTAGCAAAGGTTGGGTTTTGGCTGGAAAAAGCTGCGCTGCGTCCAAATTGCCGGCGGTATTTGTGTGTGGTTTTTGTTTATGTATGCAGGTGACGCCTTGACTGGTGGCGAGATGCTGAGAACACCTTGTTCAAACCTTCTCACCCATCTCTCTCTCTCCCCCTCGCTCGCCTTTAACTTTTTTTTTTAAAAACACTTCACATACTGGCTTCTTAACTTGCAGAATCTGGAGCTACAAGGAGACACTTACACTGCTTTAGCTTTTATAAGCCAAATATGGCAAAACCTTTCTTCTCTCATGCTGTCAGCGCCCATCAGCCTCAAGGGAACGGCTTACCTTTGACTTGATTTGTTCTGTCGTTGAGAAAGTTGCAAGAACAGAGGAAGTCTTAGTGCTTGTGTGATGATGGGGCAAAGACACGCACTCACACTTGTTCATGAAGGGTTTTTTCCTGTAGCGTCGTTAGCTCGTCTAGCTGTAGCAGCCAGAGAAGTATCTGGTTGGATTTTATTAGAATAAACTCGGCTTACCCAAACAAACACAAACATGCATGCACATACATGCTGTCAGCGTTGGATGCATCACCTGAAGGCAAATGGTTTGTGAGTTTTGGGTCCGTGCACGCTCCTCTCGTTCTAAGAAAAAACCCTACTGCTGCTGTAGAGGAATGTTTGAGGTTAAAGTTAAGTTTTCCAACCTTTGTGCTTTGGCCAAGCGATATCTCAACCATGCCCTTTCCCTTCTATTTCAGCAACCACATCAGCCTCAGTGCAAAAATGGGCAGCCACAGCATTAAGTCAAAAAAGAAAATTCCTGTGATGTCATCAAACGTGACCCATGATTCTTTTAGTGTTTCGCGGAAGAAAAACACTCAAAACATTTGTGATGGCTGCAGTCTTTCAGCGCTGCAATTTCCATAATTCCATTCAACACTTCCTTCTAAACTGAACCCATGCAAGCCCTCTGGTTGGCACCATGAGCTCTATTCAGACTGCAGATTCAAGGTGTAAATGAATATCGTGGCAGGGACAAGGGGGACAAAGTGATCCCTCCCCTCTATGCTGACTTAGAACAGAAGCGCTACAGGGGTGAGACTGGATCAGTGGAGCCAGTGGGGAAGAACAGTGCTGTGTGTGTGTGTGCACGTCTTTAGTGTGTGTGTTTATGTAGAAGTCCTGCTGTGGCTGTGCTCTCTTGTGCTTCCCCAACATGCTAATGCAATTTCAACAGATAACACAGATAAGGACACTAAAATGATGCCGATGCAAAATCAATATGAATGTCTTTAGGCGTAATGATGGCAGAGCTTGGTTATTGCACTGTTGCTGAATTGCACAATGAAAAGGGCTTTAGCGACAGACCATCAACAAGCCAGTACAAGCAGAAATCAAACAGTGTATGGTCCATGTGTGCAGTTGTAAAATCTCAGCTTTCTATTCTTTCTGTTTTAAGATATAGACAATGCTATTTGTATGCACTCTTAAATTCCACGCAGATTGTGTATGTGTGTCTTCAGCCTTGTTTCATTTTTGTGTGTGCAGTCTCAGGAGACACTGTTGGAACAGTGCAGGCTTGGCGGCATCAGCTTCATGGTTCTGGTCTCTGACAAGGAGGGAAACTACATGAAGGTAAAGAAACGTCTTGAACAGCGCCTGACTGAAATATCTGCCGGTGGATTTTATTTCCACTGTTTTGTCAATCGTAAATATGTATCATTATCGCAGTATTTGTTTTCCAATGTACATAAAGAGGAAGACTACTCATTACAGAACATATTACCGGTAATCCAAAAAACAATGCTTTGAGTTTATTTTGAGCAGTTTTCATCCCATAGTTTGTTTGATTTCGAGCACTCTAATTTTCAGCACTGCATGCAGCACATGCATAAGCAGGCGGTGGTCTTCATTTAATCAAAAATGTAACATATTGTGTCATATATTTTTATTATATTACATGTTCTTTTATACAGTTAATTTTTTTAATAAAGCATCAGAAATTGTCATCTTCGTTCAAGCACAAAGTTCTTTTTTTTTTCTGCTGCCTCATCATTCATCTGTAGAATTTGACGCTTACAATCAATATTGATCTCAAAACTCCCAAAGGGTTCAGCCTCTTGAAATGCAATCACATCTGCAAGTACAGTGAAAAATGCTACAAATTAGCGCTGCCGGATAGCCTAGCGATTTGGTCCCGCCCCTGTGGACAGAGGCTGTATTATTACCAAGGTTCAAGTCAGACCGGTGGCCTCTTTTTCACAAATCAATAAGGATTGATTATGTCAATCCCAACTCTCTCTCCTGATTTCACGCTCGATCCCCTGTCCTATCAAATCAATGCATAAAAGCCCAATAATAAACCTTTAAACAAATGCTCTAAATTAGGCATCAATACATTCTTTTTACATACTGTAAGAAGACATTTTTTTTCTGTGATTAGCATTGCTGATCATGATGCTCTTTGTAATAACAGAGAGATCAGGGAACGGTTGTATAGAGCCGCACATGTTTAACTCATTATCTGTCTCCAGGTCAAATCCTTTGAGAAGGACAGACAGTCTGAGAAAAGAATTCCCGAGTCGGACTTGGTGGACCAAATCATTCAGAAATGTCGGACCAAATTCTTTGAGGACAGAAACATCAGGTAAAGACGTTTGGGTTGAAAGTTCTGCTTTGATATGTGGATGATGTCAGAGGATTGTTCTTACATAATGTTGCTCTTCTGGCCCTTTCAGAGAAATGTCTGAAGGCATGTCTCTTCAGAACCCCAAAGGATCACTGCTCAACACCACAGGTACTGTCTCCAGGCTGGTCTGATTAAACAGCTTCAACTTCATATTTGTAACCTTTTAAATTCTCAGTGCAGCATGAAACAGACCCACCTCTGTTTTTATACAGTCGTCTTTTGAGTCCACCATAGTTCTGCATGCAATAAACAAGCAGAGTTATGAGACAGATGATTGGTATCTATGTTTGATCAGCAGTGTATGACTGACTCCAGTGTTACATTTTCACTTCTGGTATTTAACTCAGTTATTAACTCAGTGACGCAGCACTACACAAGTGGAAGTGTTGCATTTCACACCGTTTCTGGCACGCACACTGAGAGCAACCAGACAGTTTCAATTGAAGTGAATGAAAGTTTTAAACAAGCTGTTTTTTCACAGTCGCCTCATTGGAGAGTGTAAATGTAAGATCATGAGATTATATAGACTTTTAATTTAAGTAATTAAGTGCAGTTAGACCTTTTTGTTTCTGCTGCAAGGTTCCTCAGAACAGCACGGGAGCAGCAGCACGAACATGAACGTTAACGTCATCAGCCCGGAAAAAGTTTCCGCCAGTGCTAGACGACGCTACGAGATTCAGGTGTGACACACACACACACACACACACACACACACACACACACACACACACACACACACACACACAGAACAGAACTAATAAAAACAAACATTAGCAGCCTCTTCAGATTGGCTCTTTGGTAATACTGATAGGAGTGATTTGTTTCTTTCAGATATTCTGTTGTGGTTATTGAAATTAGTTACAAATGTTTTCCATTGAGACTAAAACTGGAGTTTGCATCTGGACCGGCTCATTAAAACCTTTCTTTTCAGCCCCACATGTGCACAGAAAACACCATGAAATACACCATTTGGCAGAGCAGTAGACATTGTGATTTAGTTTTATGAATTTGACTAGTAAAACAGTGCAGGTGTTGATTGCAAAGTACGCAGTTCTTCATTGTGGATACAAAGACAGGACGTGCTTGTCCTTGGCAGCCATACAGGGAGGACTGTGATGCTGGGTAAACAGTGTTTGTAAAATGCTGCATGTGGTGTGATCAGAAAAGTATAAATATTGCCAACAGGTTTGAATGGATGATTTTGCAGATAAACTCATGACTCATGTTGTCAACAGAAACAGGGTTTTTCCAAGTCTTGGCTCTTTTTTGAGCCGTTTTTTGATTTGTGTCTTGCGTATCTGCCTTTCACATTTACTGTAAGTGTGTTGATAAAGTGTAGGGAATAGCTGCTTAATAAATGATTCCATGTCAACTTGTTCTTTTCCTTGTTCATTTTTGCCATGGGAATAACCAATTTTTCCCCCACCCTTTTCCATCTCTTTCTTTTCTTTCTTGCTTAATTCGTTTCTCTTTAACTCTCTCTTTTTCAGATCCAAACCAGATTACAGTATCTTGGTAGCAATTTGCAGAACAAAAGCAATGACATCGAGGTCCTGGCAGTAAGTCATTTGTTTGTTTATCCCTCCCATTCCCAGCTTTCCCCTCTCTCTTTCAGATCTCCCACCTTATCTTTTGAATTCATGTGTAAAATGACAGAGTGAGGAAAGGACTTTTGATAGCTAAAACAGCAAACATCTCTACGGAGCAGGCCTTTTATAGCCATTTGCGTTGTGCTCAAATCCCCTGCTGAAGGTTAGCGTGGCTGTGAATCGGTTCTCGTCACTATAGAACAATGAACACTAAACAGAAGGCAGCGGGCGTGTCACTACATGGGACGTAAATGGCTGCCATATTGAGTTTATTTGTGGTGGTGTTGTAGATTTATGGCCACATATTCTCATAGTAAATCAACCCTGCTTGCCTTGTTTACCAAGTCGCTGCATATTCTAAATACATTTGTCATTGTTGTTGTGGTCTGGACTCCATCAGCAGAACAAGAGTAAATGCAGGTTATTGAAACACAACAGGCATAATCACCTTGAGTCTGGTAAGCAGTTGTACAGGCCTGTGAGTCCAACTTTGTGCCTGTCAGCTGCCTGCTTGTCCTGAAGTTGGACTGAAACACAACAGTACTCATTTTCCAATTTAAACATGATTTTAGCTACTTCTCGCAGTAAGTGCATAGAGTGCTTTGAGGCATGTGGAGAGCAATCTGAAAATATGATTATAAGTAAGATAAAATAACACTTCATTGTCCGTTTGCATGAAAATGTGTCTTGCATTACAAGCTCAGGAATCCTCACATCACAATCAAATCACATCACACGTAAAAGACAGGAAAAAAAAGAACAGCATTAAAGGAAGAATGTGCAACTTTTTGATCCAGTAGATGTCGCCCTTGAGCACCAGCAGGAAACCAAAACAAACTGCTGTTTGTCGACATCTTCACTCTTCTGAAGCCTCTGCTTTCCCCAAGCGACACACCTCCAACCAACAAAATTGTCCTGGGCTCGAGGTGCAAACCCGTGGTCTGCATCGTTGTGTTAGCAGGCTAATGTTAGCACGCTTTAGTTAGCCCGTAGTTTCACATTGCATGTAAATTGACAGAATGACACAGACAGCGGGACTCAAAAATCTTCTAGGGAAGATATATAATAGAAACATGCATTAATGGCAGCCTATAGCAACATAAGTAGGTAAGTAGGGCCTTGTCCAAGCATTAGCCAGCCCCAAGTATAAGCTTTATCAAAATGGTTGTTTTCAGCCTCCTCTTAAAGGTAAAGAGGGTGTCTGCCTCCCAGACCCAAACTGGTAGATGATTCCAAAGGAGAGGGGCATGATAATTGAAGGCTCTACTTCCCGGTACCACAAGCAGATATTATCCTGAGTCCAAAGAATTGTAAATCCTATTGGGCATCAGCTGTAACCAACTAACCATAGTCATTTCAACTCGTTTATGAAAGCTTTATTTGGAGGAATTTCTCTATTCCGTCGTGTTCTGTGTGTTTGTGATTTTGGCACCATTGTGTTTTTTTGTATAAACCCGACTTGTTTGTGTCCCACAGGTGGACCTGCAGAAGGAAACTCTGGTCAACTTCCTGTCCCTCGAGGTTGGTTTAATACCCGCTTCATATTTACAGTGAATTAACGGTCACCTCTATATAAAGACTGGGAGGGAAGAGGGAAGTGGAAAGAACAGGCTCTGGAGGTCAAGTTCCTAGACAGGAAGAGGGGATCCCGTCTGCTTCCTTACAGTCTGATGAGGAGTGCAGTGAGGGAACACCCTCGCCTCAGTCTAACTTCCACTCCCTTAACAAGGCTCGCATGTGGAACAGACACGTTGTACAGTTAACAAAACGCATATTATAAGGTGTTAATACTCACATTCCCGACTCCTGAGCAAAGCTGCACACATTTAAAGCCCGCTTCCAAAGAGCAGAAGTTTAAAAAAACACCTTAATTATATTATGCTAAGTAACATAAGGCTGCAAAAAGGACCTTAACACCACACTTATATAAGCAAAGGCCTCTTTTCCAGTACTGAATGGGCCACCTATATAGTCAGCCCCTCATAGCACATGTGTCGGAGAAAACAAAGAAAACATGTGTCAAAGAACAGCCAGGCATGCAGCAGCAAAGGCCTGTTTGAAATATGGCAAATTAGCCAGAGTCACACAAGGAGTCAGAGAAGTCGAAGTCGTAGATAAACGATGTGTACATTCTGCTCTGCCACAATCGACATGCAAAAATAAACTCCAAGGCTGCAGTTACAAAATATATTTATACCTTTAGAAATACTGTCTTCTGTAATATTCTCACATTGTGAGGTGTTATGTTGGACGGTCTGACATTTCTTGATGGTAATCATGACTTCTACCGGGCTTTGTTTCATGTCATTGAGCTACTTTTCTATCCTGCATGCATCAATTTGTCCCTCCTCCTGTTGCTGTAACCCTTGCGTCTTTGTTTTTACAGTTTGACACTGAAGAGCAGTTTAACAGCAGCGTGAAGACCCTGCTGTCTCGTCTCCCCAAGCAGCGCTACCTGAAGTCCATCTGCGACGAGATCCACCATTTTAAAATGGCAAAAAGGTGCGTTTTTGTGCCTTTGTATGTTTACACGTAATCCTTTACTACGCTGCTGTAATTACTCTTTGACTCCACTACATTTCATGGGTAAATATTGTTTTAAAATCCCCATTTTCCCATGCGTAGCCGTGTCTTGAGTGTCAAATTTTTTTTTGCGTTTCAGTTTTTCTTTCCCAAAAGTAAAGAAACAGGAGGAACTGATACTGTAGTGACACTTTCCAAACAAACACCCCCCCCTGTGTTAGACCCCCAAGATGTCTCTGTTAACTCGCATGTTTTTATAAACTTATGAATTTTCTGTTTTAAAGTAGGGAGCGCAACATAACAGCCAGGCCATCCGGTGCCCCAAATTAATTTTTTAATGAAAACTGATGCAAACGGTGGAAGGCATTAAATGTGATTTTTTTAAATGGCTTAAAAGACGGACTTCCTTTTAAGGGCAGCTGCCACACCAAGGCTCCGACCGAGCCCACGCGGCCCAGTTGTAACGGTGACAGTCAGTCCTTCAAAGGGAGCTGTTAGATAGATAACTACTGCCTTACAGAGCATCAAATCCTCAGCTGATCCCATTTCCTGAGGTGAAATCTGGGGGAGGATTAGCCTTGTTTGGTCCTCCGATGTCTGTCTCTTAACACCCAACTTGATTGAAACTGCGATTGAAGCAAAGGGGGTGGGAGCTTTATCCATCACTGTGGTTGTGAAAGGAGCAGTTAATATTCCCCAGAAGAATGTTCAAAGCTCAGGCTAATTCCTCAGTGTTTTAGCTTCTAGCGTTGTGACGCTCGTGAAAGCCCACAGAGAAACACCCTGTGAGGGATTCAACGGATTTTCTCTTTCATGAATGAGATGGTCACGAAACGAAATCAAAGCTTCTCTTTCTGGCTTCCCGTCTGCCTTGCCAGAGCAGTTGGTTTTAATTTCCTGTTTCTGCTGTGTGTTTGATTTGCCATTTAGAGAGGGGCGGGGGAGTCTCTGTTGATACATGAGCATCACTGAGGCAACAATGGACATATTCAGTGTGTGTTTTATTGTGTTTGTTTAGTTGTTTTCTCTGAGTGTGGAGGACAGGCAACAGAAGCCAGATGAGTTAAAGAGCTCATGAAGTCACCTGGCTGCTGGAGGACTATAAACTAAACACACCCTACATTAGGCATGTGTAAGAGAAAAACTTTGTTCATGACCTGTTTCTCTGAGCAATTTAAACTAGCAGCTCTATGATGCTGTTATAATGCTTTAAGCTTAGCACTCACTTCAACATGCTAATATGCTCACACTGACACAATGCTAATGCTATGTTGATGTTTAGCTAGTACTACGTTAATGTAGTTGAAATTTATTTTAGTCTGACACTCTAACCAGGCCAAAGTTTCAACTAGATTAACATAGTACTAGCTAAACATCAACATAGCATTAGCATTGTGAGCATGTTAGCATGTTTGTTTATTATTAATTTATGTTAATGAACAAACATGCTAATATCCTCACAATGACACAGTGCTAATGCTATGTTGATGTTTTGCTAGTAGGCTACTATGTTAATCTAGTTTAAACTTTGACCTGGTTATTGTGTTTGATAAAACAGCCCTGGGGATTATGTGACTTCATGATAGCACTCGATTTCTGAGACGTTCAATCAAAATGAATAAATAAAAGTAATTGAACCTCATTGTGGCGTTAAAGAAACTTTTAGGTGATTTAAAAAAAAAAAAAAAAAAGCGATTACGCTTCAAAACAATTTGATGTGAAGTGGTAAGAAATACATTTTATTGTGATTTAGTGCTATATAGATACAGCACTAAAGGAAGCTACTATGAAGTCATCCATTGGTTTATGGATCTTTTCATTATGGACATCACCATTCATTTATTCATTTTAGCCAGAAGTGACCATATGACACACAACCACATCCGAAGACAAACATAGCTTTAGCTCAGTTGAACTCTAAATGGGACAAATACTGTGTATAACAAACAAAAACCCATTATGCTATATTGATGAAGACCTGAAACTAGGGATTAACACCTCAACCTTATTGGTAAAATGTCCACTGGGACTTTAAATCAATTTAGAAGTAGGGTTGTTTTTTCAGCTTTTAACAGACAGTGTGTATATATTAGCAACTGGTAAAGCCCCCCCTGCTGGCCATTAGAATATGCAGATTTGAGGCTTTACTTTTGAAAACGAGGCTACATTTAGTTCTATGCTTCATCCTCCAGGGACTGGGAACTTCTACAAAAGGTATAGACAATGACTCCACTAATTGATAAGATATTTTATTCTGGCTGACCTTCATTGCTGTCTTTACAGCTACAGTACTTTATGGTTAAATTTTGGAGGGAATCTGGAGGGTAATATTATATATTAGAGTAATTTTATTGAGTTTGTTTTCACTTTTACTCTGAGTTGTGGATCTTTCTCAGCCACAACATGGAAGCTTTACAGCCCTACCAGCCTATTCAGCTAAAGAAATCTGAGATATGGAAACCCTCCCAGCTGAGTTTTCATTGCTTTTCAGATGTCCCCTTTTGGAAGTTTCCATACAGTTTTTTCTTTGTCTTTTTTTATTGTTCTTTTGAACCTTTCTAAGTGACAGATGTTGTCCCCTTGCAGGATGGCTGTGGTGGTCTTGTACAGCTACAAGGACGACTATTACAAGATCCTTATATGAAAACCAAATGGGGGTTCCAACCTACCGCCTGAGAGATGTGCCGCTTTTGCTTCTAAACTCAGGAGATTTCTCGAGACTTTTTTTTCATCCTTGGACCACAGGAATGTACTTGAACATTGACAGATTCATACCTTTTTGAATACGAAAAAGAAGAGCCGCCACTAAACTCTACAACTTTCCCCAAACTTTCCAGTTTTGTGTCTTTCTCAAACAAGGTGGGACAAAATATTCACGAGACTTGATTGCCTTAATACAATGGAAGAATTTAACGTGAAATGGCTTTTTAGTGAAGATTATGTGTCATAAATTCAACTATTTTATATTTCTACTCAGCAAAAATATGAATGGTAGAAATAAATTACGTTTTTTCCCACATGGAGCTGTGATTCTGTCTTTTTTTTAAAGTGTATATGTGAGAATAACAAGCAGAACTGTATTTTTACTCTCTGAATATTGAGTTCTGCCTGCTGATTATTCTCATCGTAAATCATATGTATTAATCCAGTTATTGCACAGTTGAGATGAAAGGCTTTGTGCTGCTGTATTCGATGTTTCAAGGCCTGGGAAACTCACCCTAATGTTTGCTTTATTGATCCTTCCGGAGAAGCTTCCTCACCTTGAAGTTTATGAGCGAGCTTCGACGAACAAGTCAAAACGACTGCCCAGTATGAAGCGAGGGATTATCCAGGTTTCCAGATCCGGCCTGCGTGTCTTTGTGTGTTTCTGTGTTTTATTAGCCCCGCTGGATAGATGAGGGGTTTCTACTTGCTCTTTGCTCATACTTAAATCTCAGAGGACCCCCCCCCCCCACCTTAGAAACAAAATGCCCCCACTAAACACATTTGAAAGTGCTACTGAAATAAGACAAAACCATGGTAAGCAGGGGAGAACGATCTGATTTAAAGCAACTAAGAAAACAAATTCCCATTTGGAGGCAAACTCGAGAACCAGATGTGCATGAGCCTGTAAATGTGCCAGTGAAGTAAAAACCACTAACAGATACCATCTTAGATGACATCACTGCACTACACTGAACTGTTTCTCCACACTTGTAAGCATCATCAGAGCTGACTGCTTTGATTCACACATTTATTCTCAAAAAGAAGTGTAAATGTTACATTTCATCATCTAGGAAACATATTTACAAGGTTTTGCAACGGTGAAATAAATAAGGTTGTAAAGAATATAGCAGATAGAAACGGTAAATAGTCTACAATGTACAGCAGCTTTGGCTACCAAAAGTTCATTTTCAAAAAAAACAAAAAAACAACTCAAACTATAGTATTAATAAATAAAGCTATGTGAAAAAATAAATAAGGTACTCTTTTGTCCTACTACTTTAAACTACGTTTTTTTTTGTTTTTTTTTTACACAGAACAAAGAATTGCGTAAGCTTTTACAGTCGCTTCTTCATTTTAAAGCACATGGTCATAGTTCAAACAGACACAGATCTACCGAGTATCTAAAACACTTCAATATTAATTGGTCTCTAACCAATTTTGGCATCAGAATTGTCTTTGTATCGAGAAGTTGGCAATGGATTGAGAACTGGGATCCTAAACTTTTTTTTTTTGTTGTTTCGATCAAACCCACATTTTGTTTCATAACACTTCTCAGATTCTGTCCGATCAGAATCGTTGTGGAGCCTCTCGCCGCAAACGCTGTGTTCACATGAGTGGTTTAACATCTCTGTGTGCTTAATATGCCAATCAAATCCCTGATTAGGGACTTTATCCGTCCAAGAATCCTGCAGAGTGCTTTCTAGACTTGCTCCAAAAGAAAAGTGCTACATCTCTTTTACATGCTCTGCTGTTGTAATGTGAACCATTTGTTTGTTCAGCTCCCATTACACTCTCCTGTTACACAATCTGTCCCTCCTAATAATGAGTGAATATGTTTCTCTGTTTAGATGCCCTGATTTGGGGTAACACGATTATTTTATGACAAGATATCAATGCATTAAGGCTTCAGAATTAAGGCTTTAGAATGAATCATTTCTGGCTTCTTACATTCAGTGTGAACAGATGCCACACACACACACACACACACACACATACATACACACACAGATGGGAATGAAGGTGTGAAATGAGGCATGGTAGCAGAGACATTCCTCTTAAGTCCAGATGAAGTGTCTGGCACCATTTTCTTTTGCTGCATTCAATAAAAGGACATTCCTTCAAGGATGAATATCACTCCTTGTGAACTTAATTCCTGTCATTTCTACGACGATGAAGCACGACTGATTGGCTGATTCCTTCTGGATGAGCTAAAGTGGTCATTAGCTACTGTGTTGCAGGGGTGGAGAGCAGATTCACGTTTCCATTCTTAGGATTGCGGTTTGTTGTCTGGAGTTTTCTGAATGGAATGACTCGGGTCATCTGAAGGTAGGCTATTATTCAGGAAGCTTGTCCTTCCTGAACTTATATCGAGAGGAATGTAACATCTTCAAAATATTTCAATCCGGCCCGTTGGAGAAAGCCTATAATAAAAAAACAAGTGAGGGCCAAGAACAACACTACAACAAGTACAAACACTGTAGAAATACACGAAAAGGAAGATGGAAAGCACACATTCTAAAGCAGGAGTTTTGGATCCTGGGGTCTATATAAAGCCTTGTTATGATTTGGCTTCTGAACCCAATTTTGATCCGTGAGTATTATCAGTTCTCTTGGGCTTCCTGCTGATGGAGATGATTACATCCAAGAAGCACAGTTGAGCTAAGAGGGGGCAGCGTCCTCTAAACCCCCTTTAAACTGCAGCCCCATAACCCCCCTCCTAAAGCTTTTTATGCTCCTCTTATTGCCTCAGAGTTCCAGTTTCAAAGGAGGCAGTAATGAGCAATAATTTTACAAAGTTCTCAGTCACAGTCTGATTCTGACAGAGGAGCCTCTGTGGCTGCCTCCTACTTTGTTTTTTTCAAGCAGAGCCCAGAGTGGCTGTGTCCACAAAAAAAAAGTCCACCCTTAAGTCCACCTTCCAGCGTCTCACTCCACCTGAAAGATCCCAAAAACAGACGGTAACGGACACAAAATAAAGGAAACCAGAGATCAGTTTCTTTGTCTCTTGGAGAACATCCTCAGTTTAACTGTCACACAGAGAGAAAGGGTGGGAGCAAGGTGGCATCCAAGGTGTTGTCAGTGACTAAAGGCAGTGAGAGAGAGTGGGAGGGGCCAGGCAGCTCTGATCTGCAGGGGTTTGAGCTTCGTGTCTTATTAGCGCGGCGTCCAGTCTTTCCCCATACTCAGCTTGGCTCTGGGGATGGTCATCTTGTCCACACAGGAGGAGCTCATTTCTGGAGAGAAGTGGATGATGCCACAGTCATTCTTCACGTTCTGAAACTTGTTCTCCTTGGAGGGCTCCATGTAGACGACTGCGTTCTTGTTCACATGCTTCTTTAGGATCACCGTCTGAGTAGAGAGAAGAAGAGAAGAATATGATCCCTTGTTGTTATTAAAAGACGTCATAACTCAGGTCCTGACAGCGTGTAGGTGATGAAAGCTCACTAAGTTTATGTTGCCTTGCTCTCGTTTTCTGACACAACAAACCAGTTTAATGGTAGATTTTATGTTGGACGTGACCTTTTACACTCCAAAGGGCAAAGGGAAACTACATAAAGCCTAAAGTCGTGACAGCTTTAGTGACCTATTTTATGTGATTTACAGAAAATGTCTCACCTTCTTTGGCGCACTGTAGCAGGACATCTGCACCCACTTCTTTTTCTTGTTGATTAGCAACGCCACGACGAGGAAGATGATGATGGCCAGGAGGAGACCTGCCAGGATCCAGGCTGCTGATTGGTAGATAAGGGCCATCTCTGTTTGGCTGGGGTAATTCTCGCCCAAAGCTGGCTCATCTGTGGTGCATGGAAAACATCAATAATAAATATCAATTCCACAGGAAAAACTGATCACTAATCCAACAAAATCCAAATTGGAAACAGAGTATTTCTGGGCTTTAGGTTGTGATTTGGGCTTAGTGTTAACACTGAAAAATAAATCAATGAAGAGCGATCATGTCTAGCCAGTGTCCATTTATCATTATTGTTTAGTTCAGCTTTCACTCATTCATCAAGGCCTTCCAAACATCTAAAATTAGCATAAACATTTACAGAGATTGGCAGAAGGGTAAGGTAGAACAATGAAGCCAACAGCTTAGATAATGTTACTCCTACAGTGTGTTGAAGGGATTGAGGAGAAATAGCTGTGTGTGTGTGTGTGTGTGTGTGTGTGTGTTGTTATTCAATGAGCATGTACCTGTTTCAGCGATGATTGGCGGTACCGTGACCGTGGTGATCCACGCTGCACTCTCCGCTGTAACGGTGACTGTCGTCTTGGGAGCATTGGTGGACACCATTACCGGCAACGTGGTTGTTATTTCTGTTTTCAAACAGAAAATAAGATCCAATATCACTGATGTCATCCAGAACATTCACGATATAAACATTTCCAACTGTGAGCTTGTGTATTAAACTCTCTTGCGTCTTGATTGACAAACTGTGTTTATAAGACCTGTTCTCTAAACTTTCCCCAGTGTGCCGCTTTTTTTAAAGGCAATACAGAAGAAAAAAAAAAGCTCTGTTTCCCGCTGGGCCAATAACACAAACAAAGGCCCGGTGGAACGTCTACATAACAGGCTGAACAATGGGAGCCTATGCGGAGGTTTTCTTCTATAGGAAAAGCTGACATTGAGCTTTGCCTTCCTGTGCCGCCACAGAGAGAGTGTTGCGGGGCCGATTCAGCCGGGGACAGGAAACACGTGTGAATGTGCGGATGCTCGAGGAATGTTTATGCTCTGACAGACGAGCGTGTGTATGTCGCATGGAATGTTTTTTTTCCGAACGTGTGCCCATGTAGCGCCAGAGTGGCTACATCTAATGCACAAACACAAATCCCACGCTTTCAGCCTGGAAACCGGCATTCACTCGTCCTGCCCTCTTTTTGACATGTCGCATTATGAATTATAACTTTCCAAACATCAGGCTGTGCCTCGTTTTAGTGGTGCCACTTACAGCTCCACTCACCAGTTTGTGTGAGTGTTTCAATACTGCGTTTGAGTGTGCAATATAACCACATAAAGAATGTTAAAAATTCACAGCTGACTATACTTTTAGCTCTACCGTAACACTCAAAAGCTTATCTTTGGCACAAAAATATATAAAAGCAGCTTTCTTTTTTTATTGAAAGGCACCAAAATACTCACCGAGACAGTGTGGGCAGCACTGGCCCTTGCGTAAGACGGGCACCCTGCAGTTGGCAGCAGGACAGCGCTGAGAGAAACACTGAATGGTGCCGTTGTTGCAGGTGCAGCTTGTGCAGGCGTTGGCCTTCCAGGAGTCTCCAGCCAGCAGCACGTCTCCGTCGCTGGTGATGCAGTACTCCTGCTGACTGTTGTTCACCGGCAGCAGGGGGGTCAGCTTCTCCTCTGGGGGTTGCACACAGGCATAAAAAAAAGGGTTAATAATGAAAAAAAACCTAAAAGGTTCAACGCTGTGTGTTAGGTCACGGTGCAGACTTGTTTCTCCAGCAATAAGACTTGGCATTGTAAAGGTAGATTCTAAGTTTAGCTTGAAGAAAAATCCAAAGGCTCAACCTCATTTTGTCTGAGTTTCCTGCTTCTACACAACTAGTACATTAACCCCTGCTGTAAAACATCTCAGTCTACAGGAGTTATGAGGCCTTTAGGGCAACCATAAAGATAAAGTTCTTTACTGTATGTTAAACACAAACACAAGTGAGTCCATTTTGCAGACCTTAGTTCTAAAGGCTTATCTCTGTGTCTCATCAGACTTCCGCAGGCCTAAGAGCTGTGGCCTTGTCATAACCAAAGACTTAGTTCGCATGTAGACACTGTGCTAAGCAGCAGCACACATACATCATAGGGCCTGTCAGTGTGATGTGTATTATTCCCACATTCCCTGGTGACCAGGCCCATACATATATCAAAGGCTGGCCTCTGACAATCTGCTTTTGTGAGGGGAGATGCAGCGATAAGGCGGGTCAGCATTCTCAAGGAGCCGCTTTCAGGCGCAGTCATGCTTTGCTGATTTGTGGGCCTCATTCTTGGGAGTGCTTTTGATATGTTGATTATGAGCGTAAAGACACATGCTTGGGTGTCAGGGTATGGTTGTAAATAAAACGTGTGCGGTTTGGTGTTCAGAATGATATTTGTGTGTCGGGGTTTCTTCCCATAACCGGAGGAATAGCACAGAGTGAAAATGTGTTGCTTTTTTGTCCTTCCAGCTATAAGCGAGTTAGATGAGGGAGGCTATTTGGTGCAGGTCGCTTGGATGAAAGCAGTCCACATGTGCTGCTGCTGCCTTCCTAGAGGATCACTATGTAAACCCAACCGGTCTTAGCTGGTTTCTTTATGACTCTGTGTGCCAGACATAAAACTGCCTGACAGAGTGCAACATTCAAGACCTTCCAAAACCACATGCTGATAATACATTCAAAACAGCTTTATTCTTCCCTGCCCACTACCCCAACTTCTTACACCCCCTGTGGTTTTTCTGAAACGACCCCTGTTTTCCTGTACCCTGGTCATTTTTGTTTCTTATTACCTGGGCATGCATGGCAGCAGGTGTCTTTGTTCCTGATTGGCGTCTGGCAGAGGGCTGGGGGGCACACTTCAGTGTCGCACAGGACACGTCCCTTCCTGCAGGTGCAGCGTGTGCACTCGTCCAGGTTCCAGGTCTCCCCTTCCACATAAAACTCTCCCCCGGGGGCTCTGCACACCACCATGTCCATCCCCTCTGGCTGACCACTGCCTGATTCTTCTAAAGGAAAATGATGAGAAATAAAGGAAATGATTATTCTTTTGTGCTTGGCTATTAAATTCTCATCATTTCGGCCAAAACAATAACAGTGCACTGTAAAAAACGATCTGAAGAGAGAAAACAGAGTCAAAGGTTACTAGAAAAAAGATGCATGGGAGACTACCATCCATTAAAAAAAGAACCCCTTGGGCAGAGTAGGGTGGTTTCCAAGTTGTGTTTTTACACTGGTTTAGTTCAAAACATCTTTCAGTCCAGCAGAGTAGCAGACATCTGCAAAGTGTTATCTTGTTGTCCCCTGACTGCAAAAAAGTGTGTAGCTTCTGAAAGTTGTAGACATTCTTTCACTCCTAAATACTTGAACAGCCAAATGAGTCATTCCGCCGTGCCTCCATGTGTGTGGATCAATGTGCCGTGTCTGTTTTAGAGAAACAGACACGGACTGTGTGTTTGGGAGTTCAAGTGGACAAAGAGTCTAAAACACTAGCTAATGACCCCGAGCACTCAGATGAATGAGCTGTGAGGGGACTGTATGATGTGTGTCGCCAGATGTGTGAGTGTGTGTGTGTGTTAGCTAGCTTGTAAATGGTAAATGGACTTGATCTTATGTAGCGCTTTCCTAGCCTTCCGACTACTCAAAGCGCTTTTACACTGCATGTCACACCTTTTCACACACTGATGGTAGTGATCGCTATGTAGTATCATCAATCAGAAGTAACTAATCCCATTCATACAGGGTTCAGGGTTAAGTGTCTTGTCCAAGGACACATCGGACATGTTGCCCAGTCCGAACCCTCAACCTTCCGGTTGAGAGGCGACGACTCTACCAACTGAGCCACAGCCACCTTTGAATTGTACTACTTTAAAACAAGTCACAGTGAGTTATTTCACTTCTATTAAAGCTGGCATAATGTATAAAACTACATGTGGAGTGGTGACCATTGAGTTAGTGCAACTTCAAATTTGTTTCAATTGATAAGAAAGATCCCAACTGTTCTTGCATTATTGGGAGTGTATGTCTTTTTACAGTGAGAATTATATTTCATATATTTATTCTGGGTGACTGATTCTTCAGGCGTCCTTTTGTAGATTTGCTCATTATGTTTATGCGTTATTGTAAATATTCTCATGTACTTTGGGCTCAACGGATGTAAATGCTGAGACCTGGAAACATTGCTGCAATGAAGTCATGAAATAAAAAGTTTTGTTTTGTAGGTCAAAGCTTGAACTAGGAAGTTGGTCAGTAATCAGTGATGGATGTTTCCAACAGACAGTAAACCAGGATTTCATCACTCCCCTTTACTATCACTATGAATAATTTTAAGCTAATGCAGAGGGTTCACTGAAAGCCACCCAACTGTGTGATTTGTTTTTATGCATATTGTCCTGCATTCCCAGATGTGAACAATTAACTTGCTAAGTAGAACAAAGTCATTATAACCAATGGAACTGAGGGGCAAAAGAACAAATTAAACAGACTAGTAACCAGGAACTATCCTGTAAAACCAGATTGAAATAGAGTCATGTTTCAAATGCAGACACATACCCTCACACGTAGGGCAACACTGCTCAGGCCTCACGACTGGATTAGAGCAGCTGGGCACAGGGCAGGATATGAGCACACACATCTCCCGTCCAGAGTGGCAGTAACAGTCGCGGCAGCCGTCGTGCCAGCCGTCACCTTCCTCGTATCGGTGCCCATTGGAGGTGAGACAATAATCGGGCATTGGTGCCAGGGCGGTGGTGTCCGGGTCGTGGCCACTTTCTAGAGACGCAAACATAAAAAGGCACAGACATTACTGAGGTGGTTAAGGGCTTGTGGAACTGCTGTGAAAAAAATCGACGGAGTCTCTGCAGACAAGGTTGTAAATTCACTGTGGAAATTTCATTAACATTTATGATTTACAGTTAAACGGGACAGTGTTATCATCTTGTGTCCAATTTCATTAGAGGCTGAAGTCAGAGCTTAGTGGTTATTTTTTCATATACTGGAACATTTAACCATCATGAATATCTGGTCCTTCTTTATGCATAATTAAGTTCTAATAGACCATTTTAATCCAGCAACAAACAAAGCTGAATACATTTCCCCACGATTTATGTCAACTAAAGTAGAAAACCTACATTTTGCAGCTGTGGGACACCGAGAGCTTATAAAAGGGAGAAAGTTGCCAGTAACTGGGTCCCAGCATGTGTTAAACTCAGCATGGCTGTTAAAAATACAGATCTACTTGGATCAGATAAAAGGGCGGACACAGTAAAACAGTACCAAGTTCATGCAGATGTTTGGATGTCTCTCTCTGTCATTAAAATCTTTAAAAACCATGCACAAAGTCCTTCCCAAAAAAAACTTTCTGTTCCCTAAATGTTCCTTAAGTCAACAAACTGACTGATAGAAGTGTTCAGGTCAGGTAAATAAGAGTGTATTTGCAGTAGGTACTGGTCTGTGCGTGACTGTACATGAAAACCAGAAGTGTATTTGAGTCTGATATATTTATAATTCAGCTAGCAGACAAAGTCAACATATCACATAGAATGTTGTGGAGAATAAATATGGCATCTGTACACTTGCTTTATTTGTAGAGGCTGAGGGAATCTAAATAAGGCTGAGCCCTGAATAACACCACACAACAAGAAAATATAAAACTACTTATAAATTCTAACGCTAGCTGTTCTAAGATGTCGTTCGTAACATGTTAATACGTTGTCTTAACTCTAAATTCGCCAATAACCGTCCAGATTGTCACTTGCAACAGTATTTAAAGTGGGTGATCAATCATGAGGGGCTTAATGTCACATTCTTAATTTGTGCTATTTGCAAACCTGGTACATAACATCCTGATTTTGAGGTCAAAGGACAATTGCATCCATACAAATATGGTAAACAAAAGTATTATTTAGTCAGACACACTGGTATCATTTTCATTTCAGAGTTGAGCTCCGTTACCTTTACACATGCAGATGGAGCAGCCTTTCTTGTTCTGTTGATAGCCGTCACTGCAGTGCTTGTCACAGGTGAAGGGAGGGCACTTGACACAGCGACACATTTCACAGCCATGCTTGTTCCTCCTGAAGGGTAAACAACACAAACATGATAAGCACCAACATATAAAGCACAGAGCACCAAAGAGAAGGAGACAAAGCATGCAGCAGACGCCTGTGCTAAATAAAAGTAGGGTTGTCGTCTTTGAACGTTTGATTCAAGATGGGATTAAGGAGAGAGTCTAAACCTAGTCTTGTATTCTTTATGTTTTAGCACTAATTAGCATACTGGTGTCTGCGCTCACCATGACTGGCTTGTAAACTTGTACAGTGTTTGTCACTGACTGTTCTATTTTTGTAGCCATTGCATTGTAGTCAGGATTGTTTGCTATTTACTGCAGAGAAGTCTGTGGGCAATAGTTCAGTGGTTAACCAGCCAGCGATTGAATTAGCCATGGGCTGAGACAGTTTAACTTTGATCAATTAGTGGTTGTCATCCTATCTAGCAGCGTCTTCCCTCAAATTATTGACACATATGGTAAGAGACAACCAATAGTGGCTAAGTCAATCATTTGTACAATGAATTCAAGTTATGGATAACTTTAAGACGAGCAGAGGTCCATGGAGCAAGCTGGTGTTTTGAAACCCATATGTTCAAGTGTAGTATAATCAACATCTGGACCTGCTTTCCTTCTCTCTGTACAAGCTTCCTTTCAAGAAGGGCCAAATAAAAGGCCAACACGTGAGATCCCCACGGTTTGCACATCATACCAACGCAAAGACTCTGGAAAGCACACTCTAAAGCCTATTCAGATGCTTCCAATTCACCCTGTTGCCATCCTTATTGCTCCAAATCCTTAAGAGGACATATAAGAGCACCAAAGTGTAGCAACAAGAGAGGCGCTATGGAGGCATGTTGATTTTAGAGTTTAGAAAATGAGAGTGAGGGAGGGGAGAACGGCAGCTGATGCACAGGTAGACTGATTTCTAAAATAATTGGCAATTCAGCTAAAATGAGCTGAAATAAAGCTTGAATCCAGTTTCCAGAACAAAGCATCTATAAATTGGTATTTTGACATACAAAGCTAGGCGAACAGTATAAATAGCTGAAGCTGCAAAGTCTGGACACAGCCCGGTTGGATGCATTTAACTCCCTAATAAAACATGGATGAGCTGCAGGTTGAGAAATCGCCAAACCCAGAAAGAAAGAGAGAAAAAAAGAATGACCTTTATCTTGTTCTAGCCTCTCTCTCCATCTCTCCCAGACAGTAAATGATGATACCTGTTTTATAATGCAGTTGCCTCATTAGGTTTGTGTAATTACTCTTATTAATCTTCATCTGCCATGGTAGCAGAAATTAAAAAAAAACAACAACTTCAAACCCACGGATGGGTGCTGTGTCCCATAAAGAGGACAGAGTATGTCAAGGCTCAGCAAACAGAGCACCCTATCTATGCTGAAGCAGCAATAACAGCGGGTGAAACAGCATAGCAAGGGCTTGGCCAGTGGCTCACTGTACAAATACAGAGACAGAGTGTGCTGTGACCTTAGAGCAAGGCTTTGTTTAAAGGTGGTGTGTGGAATGCCAAGCAGCGCTTTGGGCTCCAGGGGGATAGAGGGGCTTGGGGAGGCACTGGGGGCTGAGCCCTGGGACTGCTGGCTCTGCACAATTTCCAGTGCGCTGCAACTGTGATGGCCAGAGGGATGCCATTCATAATCTGTGAGGTCAAAATGATGATTTCAAGCTCTGAAGGATGGAAAACTTGACTTTTATAGTAAGAAATACCCCGAGCCTAACCTTCATCTGGACTGTTAACACAACAGAGAAATGTTCAACACAACGTTATGCATGTAGTTTAGGTTCACATTCACCCTGCTTTTGAGCCTGTCTTTCAGTTTTGGATATGCACATTACAGTAACACACAGGATGTCATCAATGCAACCAGTGTAAACACAGAGATCCTTTGTGCCTTTGTTTTGTTTTTTGTGGTGGCTGCATGCAGTGGCCTGATGTGAGAAGACAGATCTGCATTGTAAAACTGGCAAGCTCTCATTGGATTTGGAACATCTGAGGCTAGACCTTAACAGCTGCTTATGAGGGATAAAGACAGGACTTCCTGTTCCTCTCTTTTTTTCCACAGGGTCCCTATCATCCTCTATCCTCTACTCTTCTGTGCAGGCATATCAGGCCCATCTTGAGCTGTGGCTGCACAGGGCATGGTTAAGATACCAGAAGATCCCCCAGCTGTAAACGTTTTATGAAGGCCGCTTTTGTCCCGATGTGTTTTCTATCGTTGTTACGAGAAGGAATGATGATTTATGAAATGAGAGTTGTGCCTGGGGAGCAGGCGTCCCGGTAGAGAGCACTTCCAGATGTATGATTGGGTTAAATGGGATTGAGAGGAGAAGATTTGTGGTGGAAGTGAGAGGATAGTGAGGACTTCACAGTAAATTACCCACACACAAACATGCACACTTAAGATGTTTACAGACATGGGACTGACCAACAAGGATGGCCCTTTGATTTCAGGTGCTGAACCTCTGTTGCAATAACCTTTTCTGATTTCTCCTGAGCAAGACCAATCCATAGACTGAATATGATGGTCTCAGTAACAACCACTTGGGAGTGAAGCCTTCTGCTGACTGACTGTAATATATCAGAAACCCTGCCTCCACTATGTTAACAGATAGGACATGGGTCAAATTAGGAATTTCAATAATCTCGTCAAATAAATTTGTGTCAACCCCGGAGCCTGTCATGATAGTTATTCTCATGCTGATTTATATCCAAGTGTTCATTTTTCTCAGTATTTTTGTTTTAATTAGTTATTTCATTCAAAAAAATACAGAATGAAACATCACGATCAAGATCTCTATTGACAAAGCAACGTTCTCATCCAGATTATCAGGAATGATCATTATTTGCTTAGACTTCTTAATCGTAGGTGTATGTAAAAGCAAAATGTGTGGTTTCCTTACATGTACACGATTTGCACTCACAACCTCAAATGCCTTTAAACACAGTTGACAAATGAGCGCATGTAGACTGGAGGGAGGGGAAAAACAAGATTCTTCTAGGTTAACTTACACATATCCATAGGGGCAGGTCTTGGTGCAGGTCAAAGGTCGGCACTTGATCATGGGGATGCTGCACTCACAAACCTCACAGCCAAAATCGTCCCTCTCATATCCCATCGGACATTGCAGGGAACAGTATTTTCCAAGGTCAGGGCAGGAGTCATCTGAGGGAGTAGAGGAAGAGGTCAATTGACGGCAGGCACAACAATCAATCAAAGGTAAAGGGCAAAGAGTTGCTGTGGGCCTTACACAGGAACATTCTTGTGACAGAGAACCTCTCAAACTCTGTAGCCATGGACACAAAAAAGCTGCTGTGAATAGGTACATGTCTTTTCTTTTGCTGTTATAGTCTTAATGCTTAACTGTGAGAAGCAGCATATCAGAAAGAAAAGCATTCAATTCACAGTTATGTCAGCGGGTCCATGAAACTTTAACACTTCAGGTTCAGCATAAAGTGAGAAAGGTGGCCTTACTATTAAGACACTGGCAGAGCAGACATCCATTCTTGTCTTGATGGAAACCATAAGGGCAATCGGTGCCTGACAGGGAGCAGTTTTCCAGGGGAGGACATAGCATGGGGCTAACTGTTTCATAGGAAGGCTCTGAAAAAAAAAAAAAAAAGGAAAACAATTGGCATCAGTATTCAGCGTACACAACAAACAAAAACAAGGAGCTCTCTTGTGAATTTGTCGCCATTTTTTCATATATGGCTTAAAAGACCCCTCAGGTGTAATACCTCCACGTTTTTTTTTGTGCCCAGTGTAATAGCCACCTATTTACACTGTTCTTATTTTGGAGTAAACAGTGATTACAGATAAATATAGAGCAATTACACCAGGGTGGGTCGCACTGTAAGGGGGAGCAGGCCTCTCCGTCTTATTATGGGGAACTGTCTCCGTTAATAGGTTGAATGTGTGGAGCATGCTTTTAGCTCCATTATTGAAAATAATAGTGTCCCCTGGACTCAAGTGAGATGCCGACACTGTCCAGACCCTCTTGAATCAGGGCCAGCTTTATTGTTAGCCACATTAACACTTTTTGGGGAAAAACACAGTTATTATTCCCGTCAAACATCTCTTGCCACGTTCAGTGGGAGGAGCAGCCCAACGAGCTGTAACTAATTACACTCACACAAAAAAAGAGATCCACTTCAATTATGCAGCGTCTTGTGTAAAAAGTACGGCTTCACACGCACAGGTGGGTCTCATTTTGGAGGGCAGCAGTAATAAAGAAACACAAAGAACCCTGCCGCTTGAAGAATGCTCCGTGGCCTCCTCTTTAATGAGCCCATGCCGACATGGCCTCTGTAAGCAAGGCTGCGGGGCCACAGGAGCCTCCTACATGTGGTATTCAGGCTAAAGTGTACCTCATAATGTATAAATCTATATTTTAGATGTCTTTTTAATTCAGTGGCAAACTCCACATACCTTCACAGAAGGGACAGCACTCTCCTGGGATCTTGACCGGGTTTTGGCAGCTCTGTTTGCAGGCCATTGCCGTGCAGTGGGGGTCTCCATCCACACACTGGCAGAAGGTGCAGTCGTCCTCCTTCCACTGCTCCTCATGGGCTCGCAGCTTGTTATTCACCCAGCAACTAGCTTTAGTGCTGTCCATCGAGAGTAACTCAACATCTGTGAGGAAAGAAAGAGACGTGTTGAAGAATTAGGTGAGATGGAGGAGATCTGTTTGATCTGATTGGAAGCACATGTATAAGTCACATATATAGTTTGTATTGGCTACCATGGGTGGAATTTCAACCCAAGCAACCGAGCTGTGTGTCTTATACAACATCCTCTACTGTAATCGAATTAACAAGAGACAGAGTGAGAGCGGAGCTGAAGCAGGATACTCCATGAGGGAGATAACAAGATATGGAAACTGGCTCGTCACCGAGATCTATGGAGAAAATGATGTTGAATGTAGATGACCCACCTACATTTACAAAGGGGAGAGGTCCCTGGCTGTGTGACAATATCCACAGTATAGGGATTTACGTAGATATGAGACCTATGGGTTTGAGGGTATCATTGTTTCGTCCTGAGAGAGATGTGGTCATTGAAAACACAGCGGCGGTTATGACATTAAACTTGCCAGTCCCAACAGTGTCCACTTACCTTTTGGCTGAAAGCTCATCCATGTGAGTTTCAGCCATCCCCCCTGAGGTTAAAGGCTAGGTCAGTGTTTGATACCAATAAAGTGTTTGAAACCCTTTTAAACAATAAGATCTGTAGCTATTAGTCTGAAGTGGAACCATAAAGTTTGGGACGTTTTAAAAGTCAATCTAGAGTATTCTGCTCAGTATGGGGTAGTGTCTAGGGACTGAGGTAACTCAGAAAGCCCTTTTCATTTACAATAAACTATTTTAAGACATGTTTTTGTGGTATAAGCGGCATGTAAGAAGTTGGTTTCAGTGTTTTGTTCATTCTCTGTGTTGAAGTGTTTGGTGTGGCTTATCATATGTGTGTCAGTGGGTTAAGGGTGTTGTAGTTTTTGGAGAAGGTGTCCTATTTTCCCTATCTGATCAAAGCTGAGGGCTTGCTGCTGAGGTATCAATCGTCTGGCTGTGGTTAACCTGAATGCATCTTTCACTCTGTATTCTAGACTTGATAAGGTCTGTCCAAGATTTTAGCAACTCACTTCCGTGAAGCTGGAGAGAAAAAAAAAAAAAAGTGGTGGAAAGTTATGAAAAAAAAACCTGAGAACAAGCTCCCTTCCCAATACTGGTCAAGCTCCAAATACCCTAAGGACTACGTTTCTCAAAATGCAACATGAGACCTCCGTTTGTTTCCCACTGGTTTCAAGTGTTTGGTTTTCAAGGCCACCACAACATTGCACTTTAGACAATCTTTTATCAGGCTCAAATGATCTCAAATGAACAATGCTGTCAAGTTTTCACTTAAAAAAGGAAATCCAAACATGATGACTAACAGGTTACTTTCCATTATTTAGTCTGTTGCGTTTTGGCCTTTGAGACAAGATAAAGAAAGAGCATTGGTCTGTTATTAACTTGTACATTTGCAGCAAACATGGAGCAACATAAATATAATTTGGAATTTAGTTTTCTTGCTGCTTGTCATGCCTCATGTGTCTAATATTCACTTTCCTTTTAGGTCTGTTTTTGGTCTCAAGCAAGTCATGATCAAAACATATTTGGCTCTTTTGTTGTGTGTCTGATGTCTGGGGCTGAGTGGTTTGGCTATAGTATGTTGATCAAAGCCCTTTCACTTAAACCTGCTGCTGCTGTTGAGGGCATTGATGACATTGGTGAGAAAGAACAAAAGTAATGGACTGTAAAACCAAAACAATTAGCTGAAAGACACTAGAGCCCTCTGTGGAAGCGGGAGAAACCACAGAGTCTGGTAAGCATTACAAGCAATTCTTTTCTCATTAGAAGAGTGATTTGATCTAAAGGTAATAGAGAAATATTATAATCCAAACCAGGTAACCTTAAATGCATCTCTTAAACCAGATTAAGAGTGTTAAAGGAAATGTTCCCTTCAGTGAGCCATGCAGTAAGTAATAGCAGCTTTCCATAAGAAGAGGATGAAAGCATTCCATACCCTCTAAATGACTGCATATTCCAGGTGTACTTCCAGCATTAACCTAACATGATCCCTCTGCAGTCTTGTTCTTTTTCTTCTTCACTCCTTCTCTTGTGCCCAATCAACTCAAGCCAAGGAGGCAGAGGCCACCACTGGCTACCGTCTCCATCTACTGACTTTTGGCGGACTCCGATGTGGTTGCCATATGTGTTTGCAACCCCCCTTTTTTTTTTAACTATCCCAAGAGCACATATCAGAGATCCCTACCTGGCTTTGAGCACGTGTTTTTTTTTTTTTTTAGAGTGGGTCCCCCCCATTTAGCCGCAGCCAGATATAACAAAGCCAAGCTGAACACTTAAAAAGAGAGTTTTTATGTTCTTGAGTCTCCCCAGTGGAATCCATGGCTGGCTCTATAGTGTGCTTCTTGTATGCCAGGTATGTTAACAACAGTGGAAGCTGGTTTTATGAGGAAGCAATTAAATGAGGGTCACTGAAGGTAAGTGTCAAGCAAGGTGGATTTTGATACCAACTCTACCTCTCCTGCATTCACTTTCTAATCTGCCAGCTGGCCATACAGGCCCTCTCACCCAATGCCACATCACCACTCGCGCTCATCCCTTAAAAAAGTGTAGTTCTAAATCCTGATTTTGAATATTGTAATATTTTGCAAGAATTAACATTTATGTTGTCATTTTAACAAAATAGTAAGGATGCCTTGTGTACCTATGCAGACAGGGCAACACTCTCCCTCAGGAATGTAGAAGTTTTCACAGTCCAGCTCGGCGCACTCTGCCTTGGAGCAGAAAGAGATTCCTCCACGGCACTGACACAGCCAGCAGGGGTCCATGCGGTACACCTCTCCCTCGGAAAACTCCTTCCCATTGTGGACACACTTGGGGGAGACTATGGGGGAAAACAAGAAGATGAATCAGACGGTTGTATTAATCCTCGAACCAAACACCATGTGGGGACAATAATGCTTAACACACTCTCGTGGGACCTGTCAGATGTCCATCACATTTGGCAAAGTCTAACAGGGGATTTTCTCCTCATGACTGAATGCAGTTTTGATCTTAAATGTCAAGCTCGATCAATGTCAGTCCTTCGCAGCTGTATTCAATCCATTTTAGATTCATAAACTTTCATTCATTTTCATCTATTGATGGAAATGTTGATCAAAACCTAAAGATGAAGGATTTACGCCGATGGCCTATGAGGCTGAATGGCATTCAACAGACAATGGAGCCAAGTCCATGACGAGGAATTTCACAGAGATCTTTAAAGTCTTGAAAAGGTATTGGACTCTTGCACTGCTCCGTAAAAGAAAAAAAGTCGTGTTTCTGAAGCTTTGGCAGAACCTGGCCTCAGTGCTGGCTGCAGGTGGAGTGAATCAATGCCCTGGTCTGACTTCCCAAAACATCCAAGCACTTAGAACCTCTTTTAGCTCTGGTTCCTTTGTTGTGAAACTAAATGAGCTTAGTTACAACACTGTTGGAAACCCTTGGTGTGGTCTTTTTTTGTTTGGACAACAGGCCCAGTTAAGCCAGAATATGTACGGGAAAAACTTGACCAACTAATTGCATTGTGTACTGTGTACACTGTGTGTGTGTGTGTTTGTGTGTGTGATTCCAAAAGAGAAAACCAAAATAAAACAGATGTGATTGATCAATTGGTAAAGCAGAATGTTGTATTTGATGCAACACTAAAATGACGCATGATGCACAGATGTAAAGCTCAATTAGACGTTCACATGAACCACGGTGGTTTGGGTGACTCAACATTGTAAGATCTCAACCAACCACACTGTAACCTATCATTCATCACATCCCAACATGATGGAAGTGAGGCAATGTGGTTATGTAAGAAAGTCTCCAAAGCTCAGAGTAGCGAGTAGCGAAACCATTTAAACAGGTAGGTGTATTGCATGTAAGCAGATGTTGGACCAGTTGTTTCAGTAAATGAGAGCAGTGGTTCAGCTGCATCTGTATGCCATACCTTTGAGTGCAGACTCAAAGTGTCTGCACAGCTGACCCCATGCCTCCCGAAAATAAGCTCTGCACTCTAATACAAAGCAGGTGGGCCAACTGAGTTGAAAGTAGATGGGGATTTGTTGATTTTTTTATTCTCTCCCGTGCCATCTTTCTCCTCTATTCCTTTCTGACTCTACCTCTCCCTCACACATTATTCCTGCTGTTCTGCTTTGCGTGCAGCAAAACCAAGCAGAGAAAATGCAATAAGCACTTTAGCTGGCCGAAATCAAAAGGCCCGGCAACGTTTTTTTAATGCTCACAGAAGCAATAGGAAGTCACATGAGGGGATGCTCACATGTGATTTCCGCAGTGTTTGTTAATGGTAATCCCTGAAACAACTTCCAGTACAGAGTCTAAATTCCAGTCATGTTTCTGATGTTCAGTCTTCTCCAAATTGAATTGAGGACTGAATGTGGAGATGGATGGGCCATATAACAAGGAGTTTAAGCCTGTCTAAATCATCCATAATGGCTGTCTTCCTGCTGCTTCTTGTGGTTTAAAGGCTAATAAAGTAACAACCCACGAAGAAAAGCATGATTTGTCAAGAGTGCTGATGATTGATTCAAATCATAATTTCAATGATACTTTTGATCAATCTGGAATAACAAATTGCAAACAAATCATATGAGCTTGACTTTACTTCAACAAAACAACCACTGATCATCCGCCTCCAAGGCCATGGTTATTGTGTGTTTACAAAAACCTTAAACTGAGCTCCCTGAGAACCAAATAAAAAAAAAAAATCTAAAAAAAATCTGCATTCACAGTCGACGGATTGGATGTTTGTAAAATTTGCTTCAGCTAAAGTGTTGATAAAGAGCTGGCTACAGCTAAACAGAATCAAGTTAATCTGTTGTATCAGATGACATTAGGTTTGGTCAATGCTGCCAGGTTTGGCCTCAACTCAGATACAACCAAGAGTGGAAAAAGCTATAGTTAATGGAGGCCAAAACACACAGGTGGGATTCATTGTCATTGCACACACTGACCCTGACTTAATGTGAGCCATCAGCCAAGAGGGCAATGGAAACAAGTTAATCAGGCCAAGCCTGACACAGACACAAAAAGACAATGGGGGGCCATGCAAGGGTGTTCCATTATGGAATATGTATGCTATTTGGAAGTTACTTCAACTGTATATGTATAGGATACAGTATTTGTAGCCAAAGCTTTAGGGGCCTCTGCAGGACGGTGGAGGAAACGAGGGGCCTCTGCTGAAGGGGGGAGGTGATGAGGGTGTGAGTGTCCTTGTCCATGTCTCTGTACAGCTTTCTGACACGGTGCGCAGTCATGCAAGGCCTAACGGACGGTAGGGGCAGCACAAAAGGCATCAAGCCCTGGGCCCAAAGAGCAGCAGACACTTGTTATCAAAACACTGATCCCATGGCCCCCATGGCTGCCATTCAGCCCCCGCCGGCCTGCCGGACTTGATTACCCTCCCCACTGGCAGACAGGAGCACATAAAAAGCATTCCCATCAATGAACTGTTGAACCTTTTCCCTTCGGACGTGTGACCAGACAGGAACCCTTTGACACTGCACTTCTGTTGAGCAAATTCGTAGCCTAAGCACTTTTCTGGTCACTGGGCTCGTTAAGTCCATTAATTCCAGGACAGGGCACACATTTATGCATGTGGAGGGGCCAGAATGGGAATTTGTTCTGTTGGTAAAACAGCAAATATTTGATGGGAGCGCAGAGCAAACAGACCAATACCACAGGTCCCCTTGCTGCCTTCCTCACTCTCCTGGCTGCCTTTGGGCCATGTCAGAGAGCGCTGATGTCTTTTTATATGTATTTATATATAATGGGACATCTGCTCTGTTTCTCACTTTTACCCTGTTTTTCATCTGTCTCTTTCACAGCAAGTGAGAAAACCGTAATCGAGCAATCAACTTTAAGGACCAATAACAATTCATATCTCTTCAGGCAATATAATTATTTGTGGAAACACCCCTGAAAAAAATGTCTTTGAACCATGGTCTTAACCCTGGGAGGCATCAGCTTAGACCGATAAACAGTCCAACAGTAATTATCCAATCAGCAACTTTTCTTTTCATGTGTGGACATTTGGTCAGCAGGGAAGAAAGCCTCATTCTGAGGAAAATAATTGCTTCCTTAGAGGCGAAGAATCTCACACAAACTGTGCCATTGCTACCCCCAGCAGGGGGGCAATCGAAACGGATCGTGCAGTGCGGGGCTCAAAGAAATCACCTTTCTGGCACTCAAAGACATCACAGCAGTCCCCTGGCTGACCGCTGGCCTGGCTGATTGGCACAGTGCGCTGTCCGCTCGGGCACTGGGGCTTGTGGCAGGCATGCAGGTCACAAGTGCACTGGGGTGGTATGGAGGGGCAGCAACCAGTAGGGGTCGTGTAACTCTTGGTCAGGACAGAACCATTTGGGCAGGACGGCACCTGAAGGGTGGGACATGTCACTCCGGCACACCTCAGCTCCTCTGAAACATACAGACATGTACCAATGTCACTTTTTAATACAGGAGGGTGTAGCATAAAGAAGTATATGAAAACATGTGGCATTTTTAAATTTTAGTCTTCTTTTGAGTAAAATACTGCAAAATCACATTAAATGCTCTTGGCTCTGATAGTGTCCTCACTGTTCTGCTATAGACAGGAGGGATTTTTCTATGCACTTTGTTTTTGTGTTTGTGTCAGTAGCCTTTTCTGATTGCAATTTTGCAATAATGCCATAATAAAGCTCCGCCGTCATTACGCCTTTGTAGTTACACATTACATCTGAAATGGCATAATATTAGTGTCTAGCATTATAGTGTTGCAGAAGCCCTAGAGGCATGGCGTTTGTGTACATACAGTGTGAGCGTCACATACACACACACTCAGACATGCACACACACACACACACAAAGTGCATGATCTGCGTTACACTTTGACACTATCTTCCCCCATTCCGTCTCTGTTTCTACCTCTGAGGACTGATCAGGGGCAGAACAATGTAGCCCCACTATTTTGCCTCAATACATTACACATTGCAGATGAGGTGCAACAGGGGCGTACATAAGCCACCTTGAACTGGCAGTATGTAAGAGCCAAGTGTGTGTATGTGTTTGAGGGCAGCATCCCTGTCGTGTCAGTTGAGCCACTTAAGCGCAGCACTACTCATGTTACACTCTCAAAGCTGAGTTCACACAGTTACCCAACACAAACTCCATGCACAGTCATCAGATCCCTACTTCAGTCCATGACAGCTCACCGCGTCCTGTAAGAGGAACGCAACTAGCACTGTATACACAACAAGCCTCTCTGCATATTCTTTAGGTCTCTGATCCCACCCAACCTGGCTCGAGAAACTCACAATCCAAACGTCCCTCTTACTGTAAAACCAGTCATTAATGCCAGTCAAACATTCACAGAGCTGCAGAGCTTTCTTCTCAGTTCAGAGTCTTCCCCTCACTTTGCATACCAGGATGTATTTGTCTTTTCATTCGCGGGAGCCAACATAATAGCTCTGATACCCTTCGTTAGATTGGGAAGAGGTGCGGAGGTACTGGAAATCTGGGTAAGGGGCTCAGGGGTGTATTTTGGAGCACGTTCAGGAAAAGGAAAGTGGAGCGCCCCTCTGTACAGACATTGTATGAGAACAGTAGCTACCTTTCATAGATTGGATTACCAAACCAAAGAGATGTGTTTATTTTGGTTCTCAGAGTCACTGTAATCTATACAGTGCAGGCAGAACATTGGGATTGGGGTGGGCAGGCTCAAGTCCTGTCCTATAATTGTCAATCTCAAAGTCATTTTCAACATCCCCTACTGAAAGCACATACAATACACACTCTGTGACTCTTTGAGAGCTGAGAGGAAGAGTGGAAAGGCAGTAATAACCAGCATGGAGATTATGGATGAGAAAGAGGCAAAACTGGTAATTGTACATGTAGTTTAAATCATCATTGACATTAAAAGCCAAAATGTGCAAACAAACGACTTCCTCACAAGAGAGTGAAATTAAACGGACTGTGATTTAAAGGTCCGGGATTCTTGACAATCCTTGCATACATATGGTTTTTGAGGAGAGGGACGGATACAGACTGAGGTTGCGTAACATTGGTTGAGGTTTTAGTAGCGTATCCAGAAGCAGACTTTTGTTGATGGTCTTCCCAGACCAGTGCTGGCTCCAGTTGCTCAGAGGATATGCCTCATCCCTGATATTTGAAGACATGTAAGTAGATCCCTCAGGGCTTTGCCACAAGGTGTTGAAACTGAAATGGGGTCCAGTTCCTCATCAACACGTCTGATACCCTGATAATGGTTCTGCTCTGACCGTCCTGGACTCCAGAGCCACACTTCTGAACTGAACCGTGTAATCTTTACCATTCCAGCCGTACTCTCTGATCTGATGCTCTGCTGGCATTGCATTCAAGTAGCTGTGTGATGTCTATCTGACTTAGAATAAACATGGAGGACAGGGGCTGTAAGACTGTGACTGTTGTAGTTTGGTGGGTGGGGATAAGATTTCTGACAGATGAAATTGAGGATAAGGGAAACGTTACATTTTTCTGGCTCCAGATAAATAGTGCAGGAGTGGGAAGTATCTGTACTGTACTGTTTACTCTAGCAACCTGGGAACAGTGAGAACTGCACAAGGCTCTCATTGATAAACTTTGTAGCTGAATGGTGTCATAGAAAATGAGGGGAAAACCCCTGAATTAAGGGAGGCTACAACCCTTTTAACGGTTTTTGGCCTCATTACTTTGCTGCAGTTTCAGTTGGACGCTCTGATTGGCGTATGTGTAACTTCCATTAAAGTCTGACGCAGTCTGCTGCTGCTCATTTGAAGACTCGTTTTGCATATGAAAACCTAACACTGTTTAAAGCCATAGAAAATACCCTGGGACGACCTTGCACAACGTTCTGCACTGAAAAACCCTTTTTTTCTGTGTATTGTATGTTTCCCAGAGAAGGCTGATTACTCTTTCAATAGTGATAATGGCAAGGGTTTGAGTGGGCTGGGAAAGCAGCTGGCAGACATACCATTGTCATTCAAATGATTTGAATTGCATCCATTTGGTCCAACCCTTGCAACTCCAATTAATATAATTTTCCAGCCGACGCATTTATAAGCACAATAGGCACACCGAGTGGATGGAAAAAGTCAGCAACAAATAGATTTTATCCTGTTTGTGTCCTATCTCTGAGTATAAATGGCTATAATTAGTGAGTCAGCAACCACTGAACCAATCTTCACATTACAATGGTGGCCATATTCCAGCCTGCACAAAAGGCCTGATTTGGTATGCTTGATAAATTTTCTTTGCAGATTAGAAATCATGTGCTCCTGTGGAACTATAAGATAGCAAAGAATATAAAAACATTTGACCTTAATGTACAACCTGCAACAGTGTAAAGTCACAGACACACCACACACACACACACACACACACACACACACACCTGACGTTGGATTGAAAGAGGTGGGATACGGAAATTGCTTCATTACCACAGAATGGCCTCTTTTGCAAACAAAGCATTTTTCTGGCATCTCAGCAGCTCATTGAAGAAAGAAAAACACCTCCTATCGAAATGAGGTTTTTTTCATCTCTTTAGGTACAAGAAGCACAGTCTTTCCCGATCCAGAGCAGCTCGTCGAGGCAGAGGAGGCTGTGTTGACAGCCCGAGTTTACTCATGGAAAAAGCACACAATGTGAGTTCTGTTCACCGACTGACTTTGGAAGCAAGTCAGATGAGAACAAAGCTGTCTCAGTCCAGCTGCCCTCTGCGGGTTTCTGGTCCGTCCTCAGGTTTTATAAAGTTGCTCCGCAAAGGGACGCATCAGTGCCGTGTCTCACGTAAAGCTGTGGGGGCCTGGCCCATTGCCCACCAGCAGTTCCAGCTGAGAAAGTCAGCATTGTTCGCCAAGTGTTTCAGCATGTGCAAGACTGTGGAGCAGGTCTGGGAGGGGGTCCAGGCCAAAAGGCACAGACAGGGTCACTCATTGAGAAATTCACACTATGGTCAGAAGCTTGAGGTAGTTGGGCGTAGGCATGCAGTCGGCAGGCCTGCATCGGCTGCCTGCAGGCCTTGCTCTTTGGCTAAATATTTGTAGATGAAAAACGTGATTTTAGTGTCCTGAGTAACGCCGCTGCAGCTGTGAATGAGCATGTTTGGGTTAGGTCATGAGAGTGACCACATAAAGGTGTACATTTGTACAAAGAGTTTTCATGTTTGAGTGTGTACATAGCAAGTGTACAAAGCATCTAAGCATTCCACTGAAACACACCCTTTTCTTGCTGTCAGATGGCCAATAAGATAAGGCCTTTGACAGAGTGCATAAGGGACTTCTATCTGGCTTAAGGGCCCGTCCCTCAGCCAGAGATCAAACCATGCATGGGCTGTTGTTACATCTGGCACAAAATGCAAATAAAAGTGGTAACATGCCGGCTCTGGGGTACTGTGCAATGTGCATACAGCACTGGAAGAAAAACATTGAACTTTTGTTGCGTGCACTGTCACTCAGAGGACACTATAAATCAAACACAGCCCTTATGTAATACATGTAGAAACAAGTCTGTGGAAGACATTAGGTCTACATAACTGATGACGATACTGTGGAAGAGGCAGTTTAGTAACATATGGTTTTTGGCCATATAAATTTGTTCCCTTTCAACGAGAAGGTAATAGAATGGAAGATGGTAGGCAAAGTTAGACTGTTAACAAGAAGATTCAACTTAATCTGCATTCAGGCTGTCTTTGATTTGATAACAGTCATGACTACCGTAGGTGAAGAGCAGAGGTTTGTGTGTGCATGTGTGTGTGTTTGTGTGTGTCTAGGCTTTCCCTGCTGTCCGGTTTGGTCAGCGGCTGACCAGGAGTAGCGGTCTGAGGTTGAGAGCAATCCCAGCATGCCTGAAAGGGAAGTTCTTTGTCTCAATCACCACACAAGAGTTCTGTTTCCTCTTTCAAATCACAACCCACTCTTGTATAAAATACGCCCACACTGGGAAACGAGCAGCTTGCAGGGTACATCAGGGCAATAGAGCCACTGAGACGTCTCACGCCCCCGCCAGCGAGCAGCAGTCTGGCTCAGCCAGTAATAGCTCTGCAACAAAGAGGCTGCAGCCGAGCAGAACTAACAGTCCTTTCACAGGCGCAGATTGTAGCACGACAAGGGTGGCATAGGTGGGTAGATTTGTGGAAGCAAGGTCAGTTTGTGTCATGGCCTCATAGTGGGCACTGCTCCCCATAATGTGAATTTCCACATACCTTTGAGGGACAATTTTCACCATGTTCTATCCAAATAGTCAGCAGGAATTAGAGTTTATTCAATACTGATACTGGTACCAGTACAAATATTGCCTTAAATGCCATATCAACGAGTTCGCCAGTCAATGTACTGATCTGAAACCATAATCATCTCACCCAAAAAATCAACAGGTGTCAGGTAAATGATCCTGTGACAGTAACAAAACAAGCTACTACATGTCAATAATGATTTTTTTCCTACCAATATTATATGCTATACTTTTTGATCACACTGGTATCTGGTATCAGAGGGGTATAAGGTATAAGAATTGGTATTGGGAAAGAAAAGAATGTTTTGGAACATCTCTTTGAAGAAACAAAACGGTACACTGGCACCCACAAATAAGGTAGTCCTCTTTATAACTGAACTTAATTATTTATAACAAGGGCAACACTGATTTTTAAGTGGGGCACCCAATTTACCTTTAAGTTACAAGGCACTGCAAGCTACTATTTTTCACATTATCCCAAATAACGGTCCAAGAGTAAGAAGGAAACTTGACATATTTCATTTTCAAAGTTTCACATTCACTGAGCCGATGTTAGTATTAAGTGATGCCATGTGTATGAATCACCTAAACACTTTCAAAATCCAGAGTGCTGTTGCCTGTTCCTGTCAGTGAGCTACAGCAGGGGAATTCCTCCGAAATAGCAGTTAGGGGGACTTATCGTGAATTAAGTATTTAACCATCCTATTCTGTAAAATGGCCCAACACCAAACTACCACAACCGCAGAGCTGTACTTGACACAAATACCTCAACAAAATGATTGGTCTAAGTTGTGATTTGCTATCTTCCTGTGTCTGGCTTCCCCCCTCCCTCTCCTACACTTATCACATCCTCTTTTCCTGCATAACGGGAATGTGTCTGGAACATAATTTGCCTCTTGCTTGAACCTTTGCAGTGTCTCGTCAACCAGTAATTAATAATATCGCACTGAAACAACAAAATGAGGCAACATTAACACCAACTGTGACACAGCAAAAAAATATGTTGAGTTTTTTTGAAGACATCACAGTGAATCACAGCAGAGGGATAAACCAACACTGTCACTGAGTGAGTCAGAAAGAAAGTGAGAGGGCAAACCATTACCATGCGTGAGCTCACAGGTCGCAAGAAGAGGATCTATTTTCTGAGTGATGTCTTGAAAGGTTTTCACCAAGTGTCTGCTTTAATGCATGTGAAGACAAGTGTGATCATAAAGCTTTCATTCCTTTGGATGCAGGTTTACAGGATCCATTTGCCGTCACACACTAGCAGGGCATGCTAACACACATCTTAATAACTGTTTGTTTCTAAAGACAACAAGGGGTTGATGGAAGCCGTCACTATAAGATCCTAACCACAGAGTCCCAGTCTGCTTGCAGAGGAAGCTCTTGCTGGTGACAGACAAAGGAAATTCTCCGCCGAGACATCTACACAAACAAGATAATTATCACACACAGACGCACGCACAAAACAAGGATGTAGACATGCACACTCAGATTCCCATATATATACAGTATAGATAAGTTTATCACACACACGGGATTCAGTGCATAAACACAAGTAAACATAAGCATGTGTGCATCTTTCCACAGTCACATGCATTCTTACAAACACACACACACACACACACACACACACACACACACACACACACACACACACACATCCTGGGTTCTTACTTAATGAGGGGGCATCAGAGGGGTGGGTGTGTGTGTTGCAGTGAGAACTCATAAGCTGCTGAAAAATGTTGTTTACAGTTTTCGCTTGTGTTAGTTTAAACTGTCATCTGTTGGGCTCGGGCTTTGAGGTGAGGAAGTTACAAAACAGAGAAAAGACTAACAGTAGATCTTTCATTGTGGCACTAGTGACTTCAACAATGGAGCCTTAAAAAAAACATGTTTGATGACCAGTGAAGAAGAAGATCGGCACGCACACTTGATCAAATTTTGCACTGCCCCGCACCTACGTGATGTGCGTATAACTACCTCCTTTTTCTGTGATGAACAGTAAACACAATTTCTCTGAGATTCACTGAGGACTTGAGACAAGCTTTCATCCAGATTTATCTTCCATAACAACATCTGTGTTATTTGCAGTGAGAAATAATCTCAAACATGTATGGCTTGTTCCCAGCAATGTGGTGTTGTACATCTAAAAAGCCGTAAACATATTGCAAAGACAGGGAGAACTTTGAATGTCAAAGAAGGCAACATGTGGCTTGAGATGCGTGCAGTCACAGTCACATGCTTCTGATTTAATCAGTTCACTCCAGCTCTTAAGCACGATTCTTTAGGTTTTTCCGTCAGGTTTTTCTCATTGTATGGCTTTGAAAAGCTTGTCCAGTTAGATGACGTTTGCCAAGCATAGACAAAGTTCATTGAGTTCACTCCTGTCCTGTTTGGAAAATGTCACTCAGGAGGCAGCCACCACTTAGCGCTTGTCTATCCAAGAGACACCTCACAGTTCAAGTGAGGAACCAAAACTTCACTGTGCCAGTTGCAGTTTTCACTAAGATGTGTCAATCAGCGAGGCTGCTAAGAGTGGAAGTAAACACGCATTCTTGAATGGGCTCACATACTTCAAGGGATTCTATTTTTTTTATCCCCCACACAGGGGAAGCATTCATCTTACACTCTTTAAGGATTTTGTCCTGTGCCTGAGGATCTCCAACACTCCATATTTCAATCACCAGTCTCCTAGCAACTCAATCTCTTGTGATGGAGACTTTTCTTTTTTGCTTTCCGTCAGTCTGACTCACACCTTCTTTCTTTTAACATATTCTTGTTTTCTTTCCATCTGTTTCTTCCTCTCCTCCTCAAAGCCCTGCTCCTTTGCTATCCCCACTCACTGAATGTTATCAAAGTGTCATGTACTTAGCTATGCCTGTTAGGCTTTCACAGGTGGTATATGACTGTTTAATGACAAGTAACTCCACCTAAATAATTATCTAAATTGGTACAAAATACTTATTTTAACAACTCAGACACAATTATGAACTGCCAATCTATTTGCTTAAACAACTAGATTTGTTGGCTGTTTCAAAATCAATATCTGCTACACGTACCTCCCTAGCAGTCTGTTTTTACCGGGAACATTTGTACTAATTATGAGGGAAATCTATCTATTAAAAAATAGAATTGCTTGAACATTTAATGAGCTGACATAAGCATTCTGTGGCCGACTCAAGAGTTGATTTGCACAAGAGAACGTTGATAACTTAAGCTCTGGCACACTTAAATTCTCCATAGATCGTTATCAAAGGTATCTTTATAAAGCCTTTATCTGAACACTAAATGACTAGAACCGACTAAAGCCACAGCCGGCTGCCGTGTGGATTGTCTGTTCCATTTGCAGGTCATATGAAGGTTACCTGCAGCTTCCTGGCACTGGCTTCGGTTGATGTAGGCAAAGTGGTGGTGGCAGCTCTGAGACTCACACACACAGCCCTCGGCGGTCAGGTTACACCCGGAAAACATGCAGGCTGGGTTGGACGGTCCCACATACTTCTCTCTGTGTCTGTCCCGATGCTCATGCCTGCGACCCTCTGAAATCCAGCCATGGACACACACACACACACACACACACACACACAAACCACAGTCATCAATGAGTCACAGACAATGGCACCACTCAAGGGTGAGCTGGGACCAACTTGACAAAGGCCTCAGCATGTGTGTCATCACTATGATATGTAAGTAGCATTAGTCACCTCAGTGCCACATCTGTTATGGATTAGCTTCTCTCAATGGACAGCATTATTCCCTTTGAGTCGGATTCTGAGTATGCATCTGTGTTTCAACATAAGTGAAGTGTGTAATAGAAAGAGATGGTTTACCTGATTTGCTGGCCTTCATGCAGGTGTCTTGGTCTGGATAAGTGAAAGAGCCTAAGCAGGAGTGACGGGCATCGCACACACACGAACCTCCAGCTCGGTTGCAGCCTGTCATCAGGGGGCAGCGCGCGTCCTCCAGGCCGGCCTCTGGATGATCTGGGAGCACTATAGTGAAAAATTAGGACGGGATAAGAAAGTGAACTTTTAATGTGTCACCAATTTGAACCATTTGTACTGGGAATAAAAAGACATTTGCTGGAGTTACAGATACAGCGTGAGTGTAATCACAAGCCCAAATGTGCCAGTAACCTAGATTTGTTTCCCAAAAGTGTATTGAGGTTAGCCAGCCTAATGTGTTGCAACACATCGCCCTGGCACCCACATTACTGAAGTGTCCAGTATATTTCTGGGCTGCCGTCCCTCCTCCCTCCTTATCCTGCCACGCTACTTCAGCCATTGAGCCCATTTGTTTGCTTTTGTTCCACAGCATGGGGCCCTCCCAGGGCTTCAATCTCTGCTGGCTGCTGGAACGCCTCTTCTGTACCAAGGCCATTTGCATCATACCCACATATTGTTCCTTCTTCACCCATCAAGGCCTATACCCCCTCAGATGGCACCTTTGGGCCTATTTCAACTTGGATGAAACCTCACGATGGGAAGGAATGTGTCCAGTTAGTGCCATGTTGAATAAGCAGCAGAACGCTGGAATTAAAGGGCCCCAACATACACATGGCCCATAGTGTTCCTTTCACTTGCAAGTATGAATAAACACATGAATATACCCCCAAATTAGCCGTCTTCACAGTCGTCCAATTTGCTTAGAGTGGCGACAGAGTAAACAGGATGCGACACACAGAGTAACCTCTTCCTAATTATGTAGATCTGTGGTGTCAATCAACAATTTGGAAGAGTGATTGGAGCTCATCATAATACTCTATTTTTCTTCTCCATAAGCTACACAGCAAGATAATTATCAAACAGAAAGGTGAAAATGTTCAATATTTCACAGTACATTTCCCTGCCTACCGTCGAGATATAGTAGACAGGCCGACTCTTTAGTGATGGATGACTGTTAGAAACACTACAATGAACACCAGCCAATGGAAGAGGTGAAGGTCCTGTTAATAGCTCTCCCAGACGGCAGAGGCTGGCAAAGTACAAGACGCCTTTTCAATAAAGCAGACCGACATTTTCCCTGTGATTTCCTTTCACCTAAAAATGATCCTCAACTTCACATTTTTTCCGACCCGTGGCTTTCCTGCGCTTGGGAGGGTGTTTTCATTTGAGGTGGTGGTGGCAGGGGTGCCTGTCTGTGTGGGGGCGCTAAATCTGGCATTAAGGAAAAGGGTTAGAAGTCAAAACTATTAACAAAAGGGTCAACACTAAATATTTTCTTGTTAGTTTATTTTTGCTTGACCCCAGTCAGCTTGTTCCCCTACAAGCTGCTCTGCTCTGCAGACCCCTTTTAGCATGACCCTGGTCTGGTCCAGTCATACTATCTATTATCTTCCCTGGCATGACTCTAGCCAAAGTCTATGGATTCATCCCAGGGGATTCCTCTGTCAGCTACTGAGACTGCTTGTCTTGGCATCCAGAGCCAGGATGGGAAAGCTGACCTCTAGAGGCCCTCTGGCTGATAGCGAGCTAAAAAGGAAGTCTTTGAAACATTAGATAATACCAGAGGAAGGGAGAAGTAGAAGGCATGTGAAAGAGTGCAGTGGACATTACGTCCCTGTATGACTGACATTCTGTTACGTGGTATGTTAAGTGCCTCAAGAGCTTGGGGAAAGTTGAAGTGGGAGGACGGACGCAGGAAAACAATGGAAACAACAAGACAAGTCATTTAGCTGCAAGGACGGAATGATTTCATGTGACTGACAGATCACTGAGCAAATATGACAAAGTTTAAGGACACAGATGACTTTTCCCTAGAGCAGGTGCCTGTATACTTAAAAGACAAAAGGTAGACTTAAAAATGCAACATGAGGCTGTTACGTTTGATTCCCTTTTATAGATATATTTTAGCAAGCTTTAATGTCTTACAGCTGAATTCCTCCATTAGAATAACTCAATCTAATATCCCAGGAAGGGATACACTGATACCATCTTTCTAGATTCCAAGTACTGATCCCAATACTTTGACTTGAGTATTGGCACATACTGAATACCCCTCCAATACCAGTTTAAAAAAAACCTTAAAGGACTCTTGTAGTAACCAAACATGAGGTGGATTGAATGAACACCCGAGCAGGAGTTTATCAGGAGACTGTTGGAATTAGACAACAACGGACTATTATTTTTTAAGTCTCAGGGTGCCGGATCTGCCTACCAAATTTCATTTATCTAGTCATAACTTGGTTGGGGGGCGGAATTTCTTAAAATATTGTAGGGAGCACTATTTCAACAAACATGTCAAAATGAATAATAAGGATAATCCTTGGTGCCCGGCCCTCATTATTGGTGGCAAATCAGTGCTTGCTAGAATGGACTAACATTACACTTTTCTCTATTACTTGACTTTTATTGTTTGTAATTGTCACATGAGCTTCTTTCAGAAACCAGTCATGTCTTTGGAGGAACAATCAATTATGGTATCCAGTACGTGCATTTATTGGTAAATTCACAGGTACCTATAATACTACATTATTTTGAACTGTACTGGAGGCCAATAATGATACAATGGTATTGTTATCAGAACAACTCTAAACCCAGATGTTGTGTTTAAAAAGCTAGAACCAGTGCTTGGGTTCATACAATTAGTTTGGTCATTACAGCTCTACAGTGAGATGTCATAGCAACAAAGCCTGGATTTAAACAATTACCCTGTTATGTAACATTTCCAGGTCAAAAGTTGGTGTAATGACAGCCATTCCAGCTTTTTCAATCCTTTCAACACCAACAGACTGTACTGGGTAATGACACATTACCTCTCATATAAAATGCAATATGTCAACCAAGGTTGTTGCTTCTCTCTCCACATTAACAAATTATGACCACCCAGAAAAACCAAACTATGAAGAGAGAAGCAGGGGGATCAGAAAGCGGAAACATTTACCCCCTACTCCTGATTGCAAGTCTAATCACTTTAAGACCCTTGCAGCTTGGGGAGGGAAATCTGGGATCAGCCTCCAGCAGCCTGACTACTGTGGCCCCTGAAAACACACTGGGAGGTGTTGATTTACCCCCACCTAGGCCCTCTGGGATATTGAGCTTTGTGTGTGTACGAGTGTCTGATTTAGGGGTCAGCGGCGTACTCTGAGGTCTCTGGAGCCACAGAAGTGGAGGCACGACTCAATCAGAGGAGCCATTAGGTCTCCTGCTTGTTCCAAAGCTGTTAATTTGCAGAGATGTCCTCCAGACGCCAGTTAAACTCGTACCTGAGGCACAATCAGTCGTAGCAGAAGCGTCTCCTGGGATGGCCTGGAGGCCTGAGACCCCTGGAAAACCCTCATGCAGCCCTGACTTGGACCACCCCACAGAAGGACAGAGCAGGGTCAGGGGATCCAGACACCCACTGAGAGCTGCTTATGCTTTGCTACAGTCATGTCAGTCCCTTTCAATCATCCAGAAACAGCCTGGAGACAGTGCAGGTGGAAAGGCTGGGAGGTCCTCAAGGCGGTTATTTGTTCCTCAGGGGACACCGTTGCTTCTTACTTCATTCACTGTGAGGAACCTGACACCCTTAACATTTCTTTGAGGTTCTAAAAGTTGCTCAAATTGTGCGTAAAATGAGCAAAATGCTGGCACAACAGCCCAGCTCTGCTTTGGCAGTAACAGAACAGTGCAGCACTGTGCAGCAAATTCAAAACTGAAAATCTGCAGGGGACTTTTGCAATCGTGCTGTCAAACTATTACGTATGAGTTACACACTTGAAGCACAGGGTGTAAACAACACTGACAAGTAAGGAAAGCATATTTATTATATTAAAGCGTGGTCCAAGTTCAAAACACCAATCACCACTGTTGTCACGCCATGGTTGGTGCACAACTTTGCCCTCCTACAGATTCAAATTGTCATTTTTTTTGTCATCTCCTCCCATGTCTCTTTCAGATAAATGTGCCTTTAAGATTGTAAAGCAAACAGCACAGAGCCATCTAAAATCTGAAGAGTACTCTGGTGCCACATCACTGCTGCCAAACGCATTGTCATGCCTCCCAGCTCAGAGTGAATGAAGCTTTGAGGAAAAGAAAGAGCATCTGAACATGACTCCTCTCCTGGCAGTCAAGAGCCCCTCAGACCTGGGGTTGCTGCAGCAGGCAGCCAGAGACAAGGTAAACACTGACACAGTCACTTCTTCACTCAGAACTTAACTGACGTTTCAATAGCCATACCCTCAGGCCACTTCAAGAAAGTGGAGGGGGTGAAAAGACCTGACACCTCTGCAGTTCTTTTATTAGACTGTTAAACAACTCAAGAGCAGCATATTTTATATCTAAGTGACTGTACTCTGATTTCATTTCAGTAGGGTACCCACCTTTACACACTCCAATTTCAGGGATTGTAGCTGCTCCAGTCTTGTTGACAGACGCGCAGGTCAGCCCCAGAGCGCAGTAGCCGTGCGCCCAGTCCTGTCCGCCGCAGGTCTCCCACTCCAGACGAGTACACTGGTCACAGCACCCGCACGGATCCCTAGCCAAGGTCCGGCCACTCTCGCAGGCGTGCGGGGCTTTGACGGGACATGCCCGGAGGTTACACGGCGTGCACTCGTGCGCCGAGAGTGCCCGTACCAGAAACAGGACATTCAATAACACAACGGAGCACTTGCTGAACATGTTTCTGGACAGGTCTGTAATTTTTTTTTTTTTTTTTTTACAGATTAAAAGTCAGCTTTTGTCAAATAAATAAATATAACATGAACTATCCGCGTTGTAGCCAACACTGTAAATGATGTTACTCCAAAAGTTCCAGAAGTCTTCTTTAAAGTTTTTGGAAAAGTCTCCCCTCAGGCGCGCAGTTCATTACACAGCAGCCCACTTCAGAAGTCGAAAAATACGCACGAGACTGAAGTGTGCGAATGCGTTTCAAGTGGCAGCAATATCCAAAGGCGAAAAAGGGTTGAATGTGAGCAGGTAGCCAGGCACGTCTCAAGCGTCTCATGTGGTTCAGTAGAAATCCCGGAGCTATGCGCTGGACGTCCACTGAGGCTCGCTGCTGCTGACAGCCACGCACGAGAACGCAATCTGACTCTTAAATTGACAAGCAGGCATATAGAAATTAGCGGTGCACCCCTCCCCCTGACTGACAGAGGCAGGGACCAGTCACAAGGAGCGAAAGGAGGGAGGATTTGAACTGATTTATCCCCGCTCGGAAACTCGTCTCTGTGTTGCGCAATGATGCAACTTTGAATGCCTTATGAGCAAGTTGTGATTTCTGTTTCGTTTGTTGGAAATCAGTGCAATTGTTCTCTAAACAGTCTTCGTCCAGTTTTAAACCGGATTACAGCATTTGGTCGGCTATGGTGAAATAAGTCCTTTTTTGGCCAACATTTAAAACTACTGCAAATTTCCTGTATAAACACTCAGCCTTTAACCCTAGTTTTAGATAGATAGATATTTTCTTCATTTTCATTGTATAAAAGAATGAAACGAAACTTTGTAGGGCAAGTTTTAGGCAACTAGAATGACTTTGAACAATACACTTTGATTTCAATTATGTCTTTTAAGCTATCTTTCAGTTCAAAACCTGACAGAGCACATTCTTAGAATGTCTAAATTTGATGCTGCCACTGCTTTACTGAGAGAAAAGCATAATTAGTTCATTTTGCATCCCTTGCTTTTTTTACTATTACTATACATTTTGATTCTAAAACATTTCTATACACCAATTTAGGTTGTTACACTAATGTATAGGAATGAATGAACCAAGCCCAAACACCTCATTAAAGGGATAGTTCAACTTTTTTGCAGTGGGGTTGTATGAGGCACAATGATTATAGTAAGTAGTAGTAAGTGTTGGCCTATTACCCACAGAAGATGCTGGTCAGCTTGGCCCCTTTTATTGAGAAACCAGACCTGGTGCTCAAAGCTAGGCTACAGGCCTAAAACACTGCTGCAGACGGGGCTATTTGTACCACGTAATTTGGCTAATTAAAAAAAAAAAAAAACCTAAACCTTCACTCTTTACTTTACCATCAGCAAGCCACTTTGTTTGAGCACGTATAGTCTTCAGTCTGCAGTGCACTGAGCAGCTGTTTCACAGAGAAAACAAGAAACAACAAAACTGAAAAATGACTCAATGAGCAATTTTATTGTGAAATGCTGTTTACTGTGGAAAATGGTCCTTTAATGAACCAGAGTTCACAGAGGAAAAGCTTCTGTAGAAAGGGAATCAACAGGTCCAAAGAGAGGGGGGAACTTCTGTGGAAACTGGAGAATGGAGAGATACTAAGTTAGCTGGTGATGCGGGTATAAAACTGTGAGTTTATATCCATAAACCCAGAGAACTTGGACTTGGTTAGTACAGTACTTCAGGACCGTCCTGAATAAGAAGGTACCAGCGTCCCTGCCGTACTGAATGCCGATGTTCTGGTGGAGGATCAGGTGTGGTGTGCTGAAGAAGTGCTCAGACAAAGAGGCATACTGGTGGCAAAGTAAAGGGGTGAACATTTTTAAATGTAATGTACACTTTCATGGTAATTTCCGGTCAACTTTTCTGATAATTCACTCAATAACGTGTTACAAACGGACTGTCTGCTGTGATGTTTAGCCTAGCTTTAGTGCTATACTCCTACTGGTTTCTCCATAGCATCTGCATAGGTAATACACTTACCACTGACACGTACCTCATACAACCCAACTTCATAAATTCAAACTGTCTTCCTTCAAGACAAATAGATGTTATGCCATAAAGTGTATTTAATTGGTCTGTTAGCTGAAGAGGTGCCAGTTCACTTCCTGAGCACTGCCGATGTACACTTGAGCAAGGCACTGCACCTGCCCGCCAGCTCAGGAGCGCTCGCTGTGGGCAGCCCCCTCACTCTGACATCTCTCCATTAGTGCATGTCCATGTAGCATGTTCAACAATAGAGTGTAAAAATGTAATTTCCCCTCGCAGGATTAATAAAGTACATCTTCCTTCTCCCTATTTATAGTATTGCTCTTGTCATCGGCATCTCAACTGTTCTCTCTCTGTAAAACAATACAGCTCTAAAGTCATGTGATCAAACATATCAGGGACCATATTTCAGTCCACAGCTTCACCTTTTTGTGCGTGGATGAGTGTGTGCTTACATTTGTTTGTATGTGTCAGATTGTGTGTATGCAGGTGGCTTTTGGAGTGGTAGAGGTCATCTGATGTTTGTCGAGGCAGTGTTTGTTTGGTTACCTTGGCAGATGGATGGTTTGTGTGGGGGTGAGTGTGTGTGTGGGGGGTTTGCAGGCACAGCTGGAGGCTGTTTGTGTCTCTGCCACAGACACTAAGGAAAAACAAAATAACATTTAAAACAGTACTATTGCCATTATTCCCATTGCACAATTGTGCAATAGAAATAAAACATTTTTTTTTCCCCATAGCAATAAATCATGTTGCCTTAAGAGTGATGGTAACACTTAACACGCTGCCAGCCAGCTCTGAGAAAATAATATGAGTAGCTGGAAAGTAAATGATACAATAATAGATATTATGTATCAAAACTGTGTTGGGGTTCCAATATTTTTTCACTGTCATTGGAAACATTTCCTTTTCAAAACCCAATCAGATGTCATCCGGGATGATTTTCCTCACAATGTCAACACACAACAGCACCTCCTTCATTTGCAACATCTGCCTGGAGCCGCCCGCTCCAACACAAACACAACATCCAGGAAACCAACCCCACAGCATGCATAATCAGCCCTTGCAACACAACGTGCCTCTTGTCCTCAGGCTCTCCCTCCGCGCTCCCTCCGCTTCGTCTCCTCCTTAAAGCTCTTGTAAAAGGGGCCCAACCCACTGACCGCTGGACGGACACCCACTGCTGGTTGACGACAGATCACACTAAAGGACCTTGGAGAGCCTCGGTTTCCATTCACTGACAGAGATTGTGCCCAAGCAGCACTGACCTATTTGCCTGGGCGATTGGGCTTCGGACAGGGCCAACTGACAGCTTTTAGAGGCCCCTCATCCTGATATCAAAATCCAGATGTTTGTTTCTGTCCAACTGAAATGTCATCAAAGCACCTTCTCCCCTTTCTGTCCATACTGATTTGAAGTTTAAACTCTCCTAGGGATCACAAGTTTGTTTATCTTTAAAGAGGCAGTGGATTTCCATGGGTTTCAAACAGAAGATGACTGAGATTTTTATTATTTTTATCCCGTTTGTGGCACTACATATCACTAACACGGAGATACTATACACTATCGTGAACTCTACACAAAGTGTAGACCAGACAATCATGAAATATGAATGCTGTTTGTCTTATTGGTTTATTTTCTCTGACCAATGTTACATGCTATGAAAAAAGACAAATTCAAATGCAGAATGTCACAATTTGGCAGACTTGGCATTAAGAGGTACAACTATTTCAGTGTTGTCATGGTACCCTTCTTTTTTCAGAAGGCAAAACAATTTTATGGGCAGGTACCAAATACGCTGACAGAGTTTTACGGGATGGACAGATGGCCTTGGAGGAGTTTGTTTAACTATGGGCCCTGTAATGTTATGTTTCATTTGCCTTCAAAGTGTCTTACATTTGAGCTCCCTTGCAGGTTCTTGTAGATACGACCATGCACCTGCTTTAATCCAACTCCTACAATTACAATTATCTGTCATACAAATTTTATAATCACTACAGGTGGTACTGCTCATTTAAATCATATGCTTTAGGCAGATGGTTGTTCAATAATGAGTCTGGTTATGCTCCAGTCCTGTCTGCCTATTAAAAGGAAGATTTCCTTGACAGCGTTGCAAAGTGCTTGCTCATTTGTGGACTTTAGTCAGGTTATAAATCAAAGGGTCAGTCTGAACATGTTTTTTGTGCTATTATCGCGCAGTATAACTTTATCATTTAAGTATCATATGACCATCATATACATTTTCTGTGGTGCAATGTAGAGGCATTTTGAGTAATCCATGCCAAGACCAGGGCACCATTTGAGCTCGGGCCATCAATAAACCCTCATTAGATTCAGAAAAAAACATCAACATATGACCTGTGTCGATGCTGCATGAACTTGGCATTTGGGAAACTTAATTTACATCAAGTATGGTATTGAACCCCGCAGTGTCCTATTCATCATGTATGCCAAGTTTTTCAATTTGTTTAGTGCCAAGTTCGTTAAAACAGAAGCCAGTCCACTACACTACTATATGTGCCTGAGTGTGAGTCTCCTGACAGAGCAGACAGGGGAAAAGGTGGGTCAGGGAAGGGTGTTTTGCATGACCTGAGTAACAGTAGTGTGTGTGTGTTAATGATGTTCTGAGTCATACATCCCTGGCAAAATACAGCAGCATGGGTTGTACGCTTCCCTGTCTCATACACTGAAGCTTCTGGCTATGATTTTAATCCTGGTTTTTGAACCAGAGATTGGATGACCTCTCTCTGTCATTTAAACCTGTTGCTTCTTGTCTCTCCTCTGCTCAGGCAGCGGATTTACACCTGACTGCTGTGGGGGCGTCATGCTTGTACTGAGGAGGTGTTTTTTGGAATGTAGACTGGTGTGATTGATGGTTTGGAGGTGACCTAACTGGCAGCAGAAGTACAATGTAGAGTGTTATATGGTTGTGTCGAGTGCGTGTTGAGAGGACGGCGTGTGACACACCTGATTACAACCCCCTAAGATGTGCTCCGAGGTTTTTACCCTGAGGATCAGCGTACAGAGCTAGTTATCACCCTAGCTTAGCTTATCTGTGGGCGCATGGTGCCGGACTGAGCCATACTTTGCAGATCCAGGCCAGTGGGTGGGAGTAAAGGGTGTGTGGGGGGGTATTATGCCGATTTATACTGACAGTTGAAAGAGTTTCAAAACCCTTTAACACATTAACTAAAGAGCGGAATGCATTTAGTGCAGAAGCTATAGGCACAGACTGATGAATGGCTTGTTTAAAGGTTGGAGCAGATGAGATCATCTGTTTTTTTTTGTTTTTTTTAAAAAAAGAAGTCAAAAGGAAAAAAAAGTAAGGGTGACATAAAAAAAGATTTTAAAACAAGAGAAAAGGATTAAAAGGGATGATGACTTATTTAACATACAGTACATATTGAGGTAATAATCAAGAGACATGAATACTTCTCTTTTCCTTTTATGCCAATGCTTTTGATTCTCACCTCACACTCCTAGTCTGCTCGGAAACAATCAGAGGAGTCCAAAAGAAAAAGTAACAGAGCTGATTCTAGTTAACAAAAACAGTACACATCACCTCACCATGGCCTGTATTTTCGTCTATCATTGTCTCTTTCTCCTCTGCGTCTGTGTTTTCTCCTCTCTCTCTCTGTGAGGGTGGTCCAGTTGCTGGGGACTATAATAATGTGTTTTGACACCATCAGGTCTCCTGCAGTCTTCTTCTCTGTGTCTTGCAGACCCCCTGAGTCATGCCAGTGGCAGAATACCAACACAATGATAACCCCCATCACTTCTTGTTTCTGCCCATACCAATGTAGTCCTGCTTGAACATTTTGGGTTCAATGAGTTTAACCAGAGCTCAGAGTTAGGAGCACCAATCCAGATTTTAAGACTGTGAATTAACGATTTTCTTGAGGGCACTTTTGTGTTTAGTTAAGTGAATGTTTTCTGAATTGTTGTTTGATGTTGTAAATCTTGGAGAAGCCCTTAAGAGAATGAAATCCTTGGGTTTTGATCAACTTAATAAGACTCAAGGAAAATGGCAATCGAATGGTTGGTTTGCCAGAATTTGTTACTGACTTATATATCTTTACAATTATTTGATGGAAAGCCATGAAATTCAGAAGAGGTATTCATGTCCATGGCGCTCAGAGTTTAATGACTTAATCTCAGACTTATTCTGTAATAGCAGGTCAAAGTTTTTCCTTGTCCTGTTAAATAATTAAAACATCTACTAAATAAAATGGCACAACATTTTTCACAGACATTAATGATTCCCAGTAGATGACTTCAAGACGAATCTAAATGAGGTAGATGATTGGGGGAGTGTCTAAGGGGGTGGCACCTCTACACCCCACACGCCCCCTGAAATATTTTGGTCTAACTCATCAGCCATCCCAACATGGGGTAGGTGCAAAAGGATGCTAGTAGCTTTTGTAACATTTGAATATATCAAAATGTATTTTGTTGGCACTTGAAGTTGTAACTTTGGACATACATCTTCTTTTAAGTCCTTCAAAGGATGAAGCTGAAAAGATTTTAATGTTGCCCCTTTGTTGTGTTTTTTAAATTAGCAAAACCTTTACACAAGAATATGACAACTGTGTGATACCTTCATATAAGCAGTCAAATAAGATATGCTTATTGGAGACAGAAATTGTATATAAATGCTATTCTGACATGGTGGTTGGACTAAAGATTGCATAAAATTAGGCCTTAGGGTGCGTTCAAATTGTCCCTCCTATCTCCTTTCACTATCCACTTTACCTTAACCCCGGAAGCATTTAAGTGGCGGCCATGATAAGAAACCGTTCGAATTCTCTAAAAGTTAAGGAAAGGTGGGTCAATGCTTCCTTTATAACCTCCTTTAGCATAGGATACACTGGACCATCCTTTACGAAAGGAGACGAGATATGCCGCCCCACAATTCCTTGCGGCCGCAACATTTAAAGCGAGTCGCGCATCCGACCGTTCACGGAAATGAACGATGATCGTAAAGTGACACTGATCAAGTAAGGGATAAAAGATAAGAGACATTTTTTTCCAGATGATGTTTTATTCAACATATTTCATTCACTTAAGAATGCTGTGCAGTTGTACATTTGTATGCTTAAAACATTATGTGTAGGCTATATCTTGCATTAATGTAACAATTAATTTCATATTTATGTTGATTTATGAGTGGACAGGAATGTGATGGTTTCACTTTTGTTACTCGTAGCCTGGTAATCTATATTGCTTTTATTTCAATCCCAACCTTGTGGTGATGAGGATTATTTCACCGGTAAGAAGGCGCAGGGGAAAGTTTTTTAGATGCGCTTTTAGTCGTCCATTTTCTGAACATTGTAGTTTCAACACGGCGGACCCACGTCATTAACCTCCACCGGCCCGTCGCATTTAATTACGTCGCCTAGTGGAAATGTGGTTGGATTGTCAGAGCAACGAGATCTACTTTCCCTAAATCCTTAATGAATTCTCCTAACATCTTTCCTTAACCTCTTAAAGTTTTCCCCGGGGTTAAGGTAAAGTGGATAGTGAAAGGAGATAGGAGGGACAATTCGAACGCACCCTTAGTCTCTGTGATGTCACCCATTAGTTTCTCAAGAGGTGTTTTTGAAGCCAAACGATGGCTTCACCATATTGGAAATGCTGTCTCATAGTGAATGTCAGTCAACCTAGCAAAAGGCAAAGAGGCACCTGTTAGATCAGCCTTACATAACTCTAAGCCTTAATAAACTAAACAGATTAGCAATAAAAAGTCCCCACTCCACCCCCTCCCTATTGTGTGTATCAACAAAGACATGAGCTATTCAGACAAAGCTTGACACGCCTCTCAATGATCCCCTCACATTTCCTTCAATCAGTCTGGAGGTATGGAGATTGTATGGTATCATTTACATATTCAAGTCCCCTCTGGCTAAAGTGTAACTTATTTTTTTAAATCCAACGTCAGGCCATTGTTTAAAACTGTCCAATACTCTGGTTGATTGCTATATGCATGCAAAACTAGCTGCTAACCACCTAAATTGATCATTATAAATCAACATGTCTCCAGGTCATTCAGTTAATGTTAGTATTCTGACTTTTACATTTAGCTCTAAGTGTTTCCAAGTAGACCTTCAGAGAAGTGCTTGTATGACTATAAGAAGTGTGTGTGAGGTCTTAGGATCACATATTAGTAAAGTAACAAATTACAAGTTAGCTTTTCAGTATTTATATCATAACTTCAAACCACACAGTGATGGCATACAGTACCATACTTTCTGTTACCAACTCCATCCAGACTGTCCAAAAGCTCTGTAATGACACATAAGGTCTTTGGGTTCGATTGGCACCAAGCATCACAATGACTCACACAGGACCCTTCTTACAGTCATGGCTCAAATCCTCTGGCTGCAGATTATGCCCGGCTCTGGGCCTCTCACTCCCTCCATCCCTTTCTAACGTAAGATCCTGTGACCTTGCGGAGCGAATGGCCACCAGCTTGTTTGACAATTATAAGTGGCATACTTGCTCACCCCTGTCATTCTCTGGCGGAACGTTAAGTGGACTTCTCAGAAGTTTTAATCTGCAAATCTATGTGATGATGGGGAATTCCTCAGTGGATTGGAAGCTAAAAGACTCCTTGTGTCCCGTTCCCACAACACCTGCCGGGTGTAATCTTCCCTCTCATACATGGGATCATTGAGACTATTGAACAAGCGGGCCTCAGAGGGTCTATATGGTTACAGAAAATGAAAAGAGGGGCGAGGCTGTAACCCAGATTTTCTACCTGCTCTTAAAGTACTTAAAGTGGGTGTGGCTGCCTCTAAGTATTATTCATAGATGAACTAATCTACTGACCTATTCTGCTCTATTATGTTAATCTAATTGAATTATCAACTTTTGTCTTGAAACAACAATAAGTAGAACTGTGGGACTCAGTAAATTGAGTGATGGGATAAAGAACCAAAACAATGACCTCAAAGTAGCTAAAAGAGTATGCGGGGTTAAAGGGAACTGCAGAGTCAGGTGCTAGTACTCTTTGGGTTTGTAAACAAGAAACTCCTTTCATATTAGATGTGATACTCTACTTATTGTTCAAGATAGTAATTTACATCAGGGCAGCTTTAAAAACCATTTTATAATTGAGATTTTGAATGTTGTTTTTATTCTGAGAGGAACCCTTCTCTAGGCTAAAAAATAGCATATTGGTAGCAACCTGTGTGTCATCATGATGCCCTGATGTCTTTAAACTACAGTATTTCAACCTTTTGGAGCCTTATTTCTGCACAGTGAGGTTTCTTTTTCTGTTTTAAAGATGTTGAAAAGACAGTCAAAACTTGATCAAACTGTTTCCATCAACATCAATAAAGTGTCTAATATGTTCAGACCAAGTTCCACACATTTACGCAGCTATTTTAAAGATGCATCTCAGATTAGTAGAAGCTATAATGACTGTAAATGCTATCAGTGCATCACAGTAAAGAACAGAAAAATGATGTAACAGTAAGATTCAAACTCACAACTGGCTGCGTGCAAAGTCCAATCCTCTCCACCGTCAGCCAACATCTAAGCTTATCCTCTTTCCCTATCGTTATCAATGAGCTAAGTACGTCAGCACCCAGGGGTCTTGGTAGTCAGAGATGTACAGCCTGAGTGCCTGAACATGTGCAGTTGTCTTTTAACTTTATCTCTGGTGGATGTTTTAAACTGCTTCCTTTACTATATACCCGAACCTTCAATCCAAATCTGTAAAGCGCCTCATTTATGACAGTTGTGTTGCTACATTTCACCGTTGAAATCCTTGTTAGTGCTCACTGGGTGTCTTTAGGTTAACTCAGGACATACCTTATGAACTATTACAAAGAAGAAGGACCAGCTTAAAAGAGTTTTGACACCAGTCTTGCAAAGAACATGATGGATTCAAGCCCACTATGTCTGCATCTGAAATATCAAACCACAAGTAACATTACAATGGGCTTACCAATGATTCAAATCCACAGCAATCAAAAAATGTTCTAAGACCTTGTTTTCTGAACAGAATTTCAAATGACCTTTTTGAGCAATGAGAAGGAAATGATAAGTAATCGGATCTCTACACTGCCATTCATCAAATATTAACTGATTATGTTAAATGAAGTGTAGGGTTCATTTGATGAAAATTAATCAAGCTAATGAGGGCGTATCTATAAATACTGCAGATCATCCTCTTTATTAATTCATACAACATCTTTCTCTCACTCTGCACCACACACATACACCTGTGTTTTTACATGCTGGTTCTAGTGGTTTCTGTGGGCTTTGAGGGGAGGATCCTCCGGTAAAGGTGCCAGATTTACAGGCAGACCTCCAGCTGGCAAAGGAATGTCACAACCTGTGTTTCAGCTGTAAATTCTGACATAATTACAGTGCCACTAACTCAAACATTGAGGTGAAACAACCACCTTGCGAGGAGAAAATGATCACGTCTTAATGTTATGTCTGGGACACAGATTTACTCCCGTCTTTGTGGGGGGAAGGACAGGCAGCGGGAGCAAGAATGTGAAAAATGTGTGAGTTCTCTGACCTTTATGAAGGTGAAGCAACGAGTTGACATCATCACCATATAGCTGGCATGTGTGTGCTTGCAGTCACATGGGGCAAAAGAAAGTAGATACAGGTCAAATGAGGGGGAGAGTCTTTGTTTAAGCTGAATAAATGCTTCAGTGGATCCATAAACCTTATATGAACAAAGGCAACCCCCAGAGATGCACATTTTTGTGAACGTCACATCCTGTTGACAGAGTGCAAGAGTGGGACGAGTGATTACTAGAGATAGACTATTGAAGGAGTATGCATAGCATTTTTGCTTTGGACAGATTTAAGCTAGCTAGCTGTTGGCCCCTGATTCCAGTTTTATGCTAATCTAAACTAACTGGCTGTAAAATGATGTCAACATGGAAGTGGCAAAAACTGCAGTTCCTTTAATGACTACTTAAAGCTGGCTCCAAAACCGAGTCAATCCCCCAACATGTTTGATAGCCCATTGCAGGTCGACAAAAGCCCAAATTAGCATTCAACCCTGTAACCCTAGCTTACAGTAGCCAACATTTAACAACTAAAATTACTGTTACCTTGAACATTATACCTCATCTCTTGTAACACAGTAAACAGCAATGTTAGGAAGGTTAAATAAGCTGTTGTCCAAAGGCAACAAACCAGTTTTGATATAGGCCTACAGTATGTTGTGTTACCGTGAAATATGACCGGACGTCCCACTGAACTTTCAATATCCATTGTGGTTTTGGTTGCCAATCAATCTGAAAGCACACAAATGATAATGATTTAAAATATTCCATACTTTTTGTGATAAGAAACTTTGAATAAAGCAGTATATGTCCCAACTTCTTACTTGATGTATTACCTCATAGAATATTTACATAAGGATATGTTTTGAGTCTTTAACAATGCACCATGATGTTCACTTAATCAATTGTTGCCCAAATAAGGTAACTTTTCTTCTTTAAATATTGTAACAGCTCCTTGTCAGCACCAAACAGTAATTATTAAGTATTCACATGATTGTCTTGCAATACCTGACCTGTTAGCACAATTGTTAGCAACCTTATAAGCTAGTTTCTGAATAAGCCCTGGGCAAAATTTTTAGACTTTTTTAATTCAACATTTGCTTTTCTCTCTTTGTTTTCAAGCTCCAGCAAACAGTTTTAATGATAACACTCACATTAGAAACACATTTGTGTTGAGTGAGAGAAAACTTTTTTCATTACATAGTGCTGCCACTGTGTGGTGGAATGCAGACATTGCAGGAGTAATATACAGACACAACTCATCTCACATTGTTCAAGCTTCTTTTTTTTCATCAAATAACATAAAACTGTCGATAATTATGCCTATCTGCCTGTCAGCTCACGTGTGAAGGGAAAAATCTAAAGGCGGGAAGCCTTTATTATTCCCTGGCTGACGTTTTTTTCTGGCTTACTCACAGACTCTTCCTGTTTTTCTTCCACCAGTAACCACCAACAAACAATACTAGGAAGGGGTCTGCTCTTTGTCTAGACAGCAGCTAGTCAGCTGTGATCTGATTCAGTGTGCAGCTCAAAAACAGCCATGACAACTGATCTGGATGTCTGAGGTCAATGAGAGGGAGACTAATAATGCAAGCTCAGGTAAAGTCTGGTGCACATCAGGGGATTGCATTTTCCAGAAAGGATCCAACCTGTTGAGAATCAGTAAGATCTATGCACTTCCTTCAAGAGATAAGCAATCATCGAACTAGTTTAAGAATTAAAGGTGATACTGCAGTAGACGTCCTGAATAAAACACATTACTGAGAACATAATACAAGATAAGAAAAGCTTTCTAATAAATTCACCCTGCAATTGCAGGATTTCATCAATAGAGGGCACAGTGACACAACTATCCAACACAGAGTTTCTTTAAGGTCACTTTCAACTTCAAAGAAGTAACAATTACTGATCCATGAGTTAGATCAAGGAAGAAAAAAGTCTAATTTGACCAAAAAAGTGTTATAACTTAAGTCATCATAACCTTCATCATAACTTTCATCACTATCCTGCAATTATCATCACTATCCTGGTAGAAAGCAACAAAGTGCATTAAAAAAAACTGTAACTCACAGTTTATCAGAAGAATCTATGTGTTAATCAATGAATCGCTTTACAAACTTTCTTTCTCTTGCATCAACTACCGTCATGATTCCACAGGAGTTGCTGAGAAAAGGAGAAAAGATCTTGTGATGCTTTTTGCTAAAGCCCTAAGAGAACATGCACCCTTACATTCTTCCAGTGATAACAAGTACATTTCAGTTTTTGACAGAATTTGACTTATTTATCTTGGGATAACAACATGGTTTTCCTGTGAAAATGAGTTAGTTTCCACTTTTTTTCTCAAGAAATGAACTTCTCATCACAGGAAAACCAGCGTCATTATCTCCAGTTAAGGACATGCATACTTTGAGATCTTGAGAAAAACAACCAAAAATGGCTCATAAATAGGGAAACATTTAACAAATAAAATGTCCACTTATGAACTGCCGTAGCATCTATACCCCTGCTTCTTTTTATTCTGTGCAGCACAGAGAAAAAATCTACTCCAAAGAGTGAAGTGCAAATGTCAATGTCGTGTCCTTGAGGTGTTTCCTTTGTTTGCAGCGCAATAACTCACCACATGTAGAGTGTGGCTCAACGGCTAATAACTTAGTAAAGAACCTTTTGACTCATTTCTGACATCAGATATGACTTGTCCACCATGCAGGCTGCTGATGACTCAAATCAAAGAGAGCGTGTGCGTGTGTGTGTGCGTGCGTTTGTACGTGTGTGAGAGCAATAAGAGAGAGAGCTAGTGTCAAAGTAGGTATAGGGGCAGACTTTCTGGAGCCAACTCCCACATGCCCTCTGACTACCTGTCACTGGTCAGACCACCCTCTTCCCTCCGAGCAGATGATGTGATAAGTGTGGAAGAGAGAGCAAGAAAGACAGAGCAAAGAGAGCGAGAGACAGGGAGAGAGAGAGAGAGATAGAGAGAGAGAGAGAGAGAGAGAGAGAGAAAGATAAGTGAAAAGAAGGATCGGACAATAAAAAGTGAAATAGATGAGAGATGTGACAGGCTAAAGTGTGAGTAAGTGGAGGTTGGTTGACGAAGGAAACAAAGGAAAGGAGGATCAGGAAAAAAAGGAAAGATGGCAGAGAGAGAGAGAGAGAGAGAGAGAGAGACAGAGAGAGAGAGCAGAAAGTCTTGCCCTGAGGCGTCGCTTCTCTGTCTGCACAGTGAGGCCAATAACAGTGTCATACACAGCTGAAGACATTCACCAGGAGCCAAAAAGCACATCTGGATTTCTCATAATGAAATGCAGTATAGGCTGCAAAGTTTTCCTCTGCAAATATATAGCAGAGAAAGAAGTCAGTGTGCATGACAGTCGTTTAGTTTTTGTTTTTTAACAAACGTGCACGAGAACTTGAAACTTGTGAACGTTCATATGCAGAATTTAAAAATCACTTTAATTACTTTTTATATTGTGACTTTCTGTAGACACTGACAGTACCATTAAACTGTCAGCAAGGGAAAGCCCTGTGTCTAATCCTGCAAGTGACTGCGTTATTGCCATAGGGTAAGGAATCTATCATTTCACGGTCCTATTGTGTATCCACTGCTTCCAAAATACACTAAACTCACATTCACACACACACACACACACGTCTACACACACACTCCCTGCCAAGCTGTCCAATCCCCTGCGTGTGCAACATATCCTCCAATTTTACCCTCCTCTTTTCAACATCCTTGCACAATACAGAAGAGTTGCACTCGGGTTACACGTTCAAGTCGGACCTCTCCATTGCTCCCCAGGGCTGTTAGGAAGAGAAGAGGTGGAGGAGAAAAAAAAAAAGAGGAGATGATGGAAGGAAGGCCCACAATAACAGTCTGTTTCCTCGCATGTCAGGGCCTGCAGCCTAACCTACTGCACCTGTTGAGGAGGCTCATGCTAGCTGGAGAGCGATACGCATGGGATGGAAGGGTGGCGGGGGGGTTGTGGAGGTTTGGTTGGTGATCTAGTGTGGCACCTGTATCGAGGCACAAAGCCAGCTGGGAAGAGGCCAGGCCTGGACACAACTCAATGAACTTTGTCAATATCAACTCACACTCACTGTGCACTTCTCGACCCCTAGCCTCCTGCTAACCTTGTGTGCATGTCTGTATATATATATATATGTGTGTGTGAGTGTGTGTACCCAGACTCAGCAGGGTAATTGGGTAAGTGTGTAATAAGGTTGGTCATGGATATCTGCAACCAGGCTGGAGTAAATGTGACCCAGGCTGCACCAGTGTTGTGGAATAACTGAGAATCTGTTTATGATTTTAAGGAGAGTTGTTGTGTTGTGTGTGTGTTGTGTGTGTGTGTGTGTGTGTGTGTGTGTGTGTGTGTGTGTGTGTGTGTGTGTGTGTGTGTGTGTGTTGTGTGTGTGTGTGTGTGTGTGTGTGTGTGTGTGTGTGTGGAGCTGCAGTAGCAATCATGTTTAAGTTTGGGTTCAAGCTGCAGGACTTTAATATGAATCTCTCACATCTCCCATTTTACTGCTTTCTGTGTAATCACGCCTGGTTGGAGTGTGTTTTTCTTAACAGCCTCAGCGGTATTTTACATGTCACAGCTTGTTGTAATTTCGGAAAATGAGGGAGTGTAACTTTATGGGACACCAGATTTGGTGACTAACAGTTTGTACTCTTACTCATCTCTCATCATAACACATCTAAATGGTCATATATGCATGGCAGCCATTAGCCTATGACTTTATGCTGAGGGCAAGAAGCTCAAATATCATATCGTATTCCAATGTAAAAAATATTAATATGTAGGTTATCTTACAATTGTTATAATTTCATTACTTCTCAAATAGTTAGCAAATGGTTAATGGCTAGCTAGTTAAGTTTACAGCTAACATTATATTATTGCAAATGTGAAGGGACGTCATGCTAAAGAAAGGTTATCAAATATGTCAGTTTTAGTCAAGCTGGAGAACCAATTTTAAACTCTACAGCAGAGAGTGTCAGAGTGTCAGAGTTACATATTGCTCCATTAACACCTACACTTCTGTTTCATTAAACAACATGATACAGCTAGCTTCCAGCCTCTTCCTTTACTAACTGAAACAACTCAATCACTAAGTGATTGAATGCTATCACTAGCTGTTGTCGTATTTGATATGATGTTTATTTTATATGTATGTGAAATGTATGCCTAAATATGATTGGGGTTCAATTTAAAAGTGGTGAAATAATAATTTGTAATATTCCCTACATCAACGTGACTTACAACCTGGAACACAGACGTTCGACATTTTAACAGCTTTTAGCTTCTCATCCTGATTTTGAAGTTGTCATGGCCACTATTTAACTATGGTCAATGATCCGACAGTATCTAAAATATTATCCTTTTTAAGATTCCATCCTGAGCAGTTGCCATCTTGCTGATAATCCTCGGGGGACTGTCACTTTTATATCTGACCGCTACACTACACCGCACCAGTGAAGTCGTTCACTCCATCCATCACTTCAGACAAGAAGATGAGCGCTCTCATTCTGCATTTAGTGTTCTTGATGTTTTCATCACAGGCTTCCCAGTTTTCTCTGCAGGAACAGATTGCCACATCTGCTGCATAAGAGGAGGATCTACTGTGACAGTTCTCTGTCTTTGCCCCCGTCTCTTTGCCTCACCGTTGATTGCCGTATTAGTGAGATTGTGCGGTGACACAATCAAGGGTAGTGTGGCGTGCAGCTTATTATCCCTCATTACCTCGGCCATGCAGGAACAGGAAATGAACTAAGCGAGGCTAGAGGCTGTTCCAGGGCACTAATTCTCCAAAGGGCTTGCACTACAGTGATTATGTGACTTTTTATAACAACTAACCAAAACACGATTACCCAATTCCCTAAACTACATATCACATCTGTATAATAGGTTGCAGTTGGTTTTGATCTGCTGAGGTACATTTAAAGGAGTATTCATTTGGATTTTTTTTACGGTTGTTTACTTTTTTTTATCTGAGCTGCTTTTAGGTATTACCCTGGCAACAGATGACATCAACTTCTTTAACAAGAAGTTATACCTTGCATTAAATCCCCCTCAACAAATGTCACACAGTGTGGCTTCTTCTTTCTAAGAATATGCAACGTTAGCTGAGCTGACAGATGTCACATAGACACCTGAGGTGATTGATAGCAAGTAAATAAAGTGTCAAAAATGCAGAACAAGCCGTCTGACAGGCCAGCCACAACTTTACATAAAAACATGTCTGCTGTTTCCTCACTCTCACGGGGCTGTCAGGGGGCATTAATGCTAACCACAACATTTTCTCTGTTTTCTGCGTTGCCTCACCAGCACCACAGTAATCTTCCCTGGCGTAAAGGTCCCTTCATCCAGCACGTCTCTTCCTATTAAATGCCCTCTCCTTTATCCATCCATTTACTTTATAGTATGTGTATACCTCTCAGGGTCCCTTTTCTCCTCTCCCTCCTCCTTCTTCTGTTTGACAAAGTCTGTAGTTGATGTCAGACAAGGCGGTCTCTGTCTGAGCACTACACTTGTGTGAGTAAAGTGCATGAGTGTGTATGTCTATGTGTGCGCTTGCAACTGTTGATATCTCCATGCGGGAACATGTTCTGTGTGTATATGTGTGTGTGTTTAAGTACGCCTGGGCTGAGCCTTGGGGGCAGTCCTCCTTTGTCCTCCCCACCATCTCCCAGAGATGGATGTGTCTCCAGGGAATTGGCCTCAGAAGAAAAGCACCTCCAGCTTGCTCATATTAAATTCTGCTGAGCAAATACAATCTAGCAGCATGTTTTTTTTTCACCCTTTTTTCCTCTTTCTTTTTTAAAGGAGCTCATTTAATGCGTGTGCAATAGTGTGTATTTGAATACGTGATAGAGAGAAACCAGTTAAAGGAGAAAGTCAGTTGTTGATTAAAAAAGAATGTACACACACTGTGTTATAAGTACATTTTTCTTTCTTTAAAAGTAACTCCAGTGTTATATCCACAGACTCACAGGACTCAATGTCTCAGAATATCTCACTTTATTCAGCGTCACACATAAGAGAACAGCGCTCTATCTACAAGAGCATTATAAACACGTTAAGGCCCTTTTACACCAAGGAGATCGTGCGCCCCATGTATGGAGGCTGTAAATCCTCCAAGCGGGTGGCCCGGGTTAGAATCCCCACTCTCTTTCCCCCTGATTTACAACTCTATCCACTGTCCTATCTCTCCAATAAAGGCAAAAAATGCCCAAATAAAATAAAAATAAAATAACTATTTTTTACTTTTTATCAAAGATTATTCTCTTTTAGTAGTACCTATATTACAGCGGTGTGAAAATGTTGTTCTTGTATCATAACAACAAACTACCGCTGCCTGCTGGCATGGAGAGTTATTTCCTCTCACGCATGCGCAGAATGTACATGGTAGTTGGCCGTCGGCTGTAGTCTTTGCGACGTGTTCAATTACAACTTTTTGGCAAAGACAAAGGCAACGTGAGGCGCCGTCTGCTTGGTGTGTCAGGGCCTTTAACTGCCGTAAAGCTGATGACTGTCTCAACTACAATTGCTGTCGTGCATACATAACATCCAGCTTTTCTCCTGGTATAACTCACAGAAAGCATTTATGGTGCACTGGCTAATCCTATATCAGTGCTTGGATATCATAGCAGAATAAAAGGTTCCTCTCCTCTTTCCTTATGCATCCACTTGCTTCTCTCCCTGTTCTTTTTACTCCTTCCACTCCTCCCCCAGGCTTTAGAGCCAGCACCTGTGGGCCCCTCCCCCACCTAAACTTTTTTTTTCTTTTTTTTTTTTACTCACCCTCCCTTTGGCAGGACGCCCAATGCACTCACACAATCACGGCTCTTTGCATGAGTACACATTTAGAAACAAACATCTGAGAAGTAGAGACAAACTTTTAGTTGAGCATGACCTTTTTTTTTAACATGCCGTTTCAACTCTTGCAAAACCAGCCACTAGCCTCTAATGGTTGCTCCTTGCGTCTCATCTTGCTTCTGCCCTGCTTCATCTCCTTATTTGTTGTCACACAGACTATAACTGCAATTCATGTACTTTTACAAGTAAAGGGAGATTTGAGTAGCCTTGCACCTGCTTGCCAATAAATGGCACTATAAAACAGCTGGGGATGTAAAACTTTATTTCCATATCCCCATGACTCTAGCTTGCCAGGCTGTCCTCTCCCCATGCATCTCTCCTTTTCCAACCGAGATTCTTTGTCACTTCTCTCCATGATCAAAACTCTGTGCCAAAATATGCAGGCTTGCAAAATCACCCTGCCATCTCTCCTTCCTGGCACCCACTGGTGCATGGCACTGCCCCAGACACATGGTTTTGATAGCCTGTCCTTGCTCACTCCTTTTTTTTCCTCTGCTTGTTTTGTAGTTCTGTTTCGGTGCACATGTGTAAATTCACACGCAGTAACCCTTACATAAAGAGATTTCTTTACAGAAACATAACTTAAAGGCTGTCTTTCAATGGAGATGTGATGGATTCCTGCTCTGCATGCAGTTGCTTCTTACAGCATGTGGCATTGATTGCTCTCTTCTGATTCTACTGACAGCCAAGCAGTCCCACAAGGTTAGGCAGTAATGTATCACTCGTGGCCTCAGGACCATCGACTGGTTCCACTCCACATCTTCCCCCTGGCTGGGGGGCTTGTGTGTATGGTTTTCATTAGTAGACGTGCTGCCAAGAGTGATCAGTCTCTTATCTTTCCTTCAGTAGCCTGTTGAGCAGAGGACTATCGACAAACTGCATCTGTTTCCCTGCAAGAACTGATGTTGCATAAGTCCAGCAGAAATATAGCGTTAAAAGATACAGAAGAACCAATCAATCTATCAAAGGTATTTATAAAACACATACAAATAGCAGTAGCTCACCCATGTGCTGAAAGACACTAAAAAAACTTTAGAACCTGAGGAATCATACAAACTAATAAAAACAGGAAGATAGACAAACAAGTACCATATAAAACTCAAATAGTCCAAACAAGCAGACAGTTCGGGAAAGGAGGACTTCGACACTGACATAGAAAAGCTTGTTTTGAGGAGAGTTTTGAAAGAGTCGCAAATGGGTTGAACTCTACAGGGAAGGCGAATCAGTAATCGAAGAGCCTTGACTCTAAAAGTGCTGCCACCTCTAAGTTTGACACTGTACCAAGGAACTTCTAGGAGGCCAATGACCAACAATCGAATGGGCTCTAATCGGTTGTATAGGAGAGAAGCTGGCCTTTTAGGGGTTTAAACTAACAGTGCAATTTTTAAAACAACCACAACACATACTGAAAGTCAACGAAGAGAAGCTAAAATAGGACAAAGCACATTTCTAGCATGAATAGGTTTTCTTTATAAAGCACTGCACAGGTGTAAAAGTTTTAATTTGGTATGGTTACAGGCTGACTAGTCAAAATAGAAAGGCAGTCACATATCATTTAAAGATGCTAACCATGGGGCAGTAGGTCGGTGAACTGTTGACCTAAGGTCTTAGAGAAGGTAGGATAGTAGGAAGAGAGGAGCTTCAGATATTATCTCATTCAGTTGAAGGAGATGTTGAGCCATCCAGCGTCTTATATCCCCGAGGCAGTATTTAAATGAGTAGAGGTCTGACCTATTGTTTGATTTCAGGGAGATAGAGCTGAGTGTTATCTGCATAACATGTCAGTTGATGTTGTTCTTCTGGATAGTTTTTAACTATTAGGTCACAAAGTTATTCAAAAGGCATAATCAGTTCTCCTTTTTTGTGTGACTTTATTATATATTTGCATTTTTCCCTCTCCACTCTGGTTTAAAAGCCATGGATTTATAAATATTCACTTTGATAAAACTAACTCAAAAGATTGTGGAAAAAAAAAGACTGAAGTTGCATCAGGCGGAGAATGTGTTCATGAGATGAATTAAATGAGGGAAAGTGTTTTGTTAGCTGGTGTGTTTTTTTGTGATCAGTGCTTCAAAATGTTTGAGCTTCAAACAACCATCCATGACCATGAGTGGAGGATTATCCCCATCATGTGACCAGAGAGCAATTTTGTTTGCAACAAGAATAAGTGAAGCAGCGGATCTCCTCCATCAAAAGAAGTGGGGATGAGACGGCTGCTCTTGAATCATGCTGCCTGCTTTAATCCTTCCCTCTAATTAGGCACCAGAAGAACAAACAGAGAGAACAAAACTCTAAATGCTTTGTTTTTTTGAAAGGACTCAAACATGGAGATCTATCTTATTCCTGCCGCAATAACACCCCATTGTAGTTCAATTGTCAACATCAATAACAATTACACAGTATGTTGGGTTCTCTGGCTGAGGAAAGTTTTTACACAAAGACTCAACAGGCACTGCCAAACGCTGTCAGCTGGCCACTTTCCAATGAGAAACTGTGTGAGCCAGACACATACACACTTACACAGCAATCAGCATCAACTGCCCTCATATAATGTATCACCTGGATACTAGGCAGAGGCCAGCAAAAGGCCCCTGCAGAGAGAAGGGATTAAGGTTTTTTAAATAACCCCCTATGGCCAATAGCCTCCTAATGGGACAGTGATTAATATGGAACAGTTGAGAGCATAGTGCAAAGGACTGGTTCTGGTACTTTGGGCATTCACTAACTGTAAACTAAACCACAATTTATTTCTTCTGCTTTTTTTTTTAATTGTTTCTGTATTAAGTATTTTTGGCTTCTGCAGTCTTCATTAGAGCACAAGTAAACAGCATTAGACAAAACACAGTTAAATGTGTGTTAATGTACGTAAAAAATATAATTCTTCAAAGTATCATAGTGCCATATTAGGCAGATACAGAAATGTAATATTGGCTTATCTAGATTGTAGGTGATCTAAAAATAGAGAAATCAGAAATGTGACCACTTCACAGCAATGATCAGAACAAGATCCAAGAACAAGAACAAGTGATACACACTCATCATACGAGGAAAACAACAGTTCACTGTAAACATTTACTTCAGAAAAGTGACAAGTGTCCCATCCACAGCCAGTGTGGTTTTTAACACAGATAACTTGTTTCTTATCGCTAATAGCAGTCAGACTTTAGTGAAAGGACCCACGGATTAGCATGCTCGGAGTAATGCTTTCCCAGCTGCCGTAGAAGAGCTTTGCTAGCGGTCTATATCCTCGAGTAGTCTCCCTTGTGAAGTAGATAGATCTGCCTAACATTTAACAAAACTAAATTGTAAGGAACAACATTTACTTTTATCTAACATTATTTAGGTTGTAGTATAGGTTAACTGATATATGATATAACATTTGACTCAATATAACTCAACTGTCTCAAATCTGTAAAAAAAAAAAAAAGAATAATAATAGCAATAATAATCCAGCTATTAGCTAGTTGCTAACATAGATATTTGATGCCAGGCAATTAACTTTAGTTTAGAGCTCCTGCGAGTATTTTTCAGCTGGCTATGAAGAGACTGAATTTAATGCTGATGCCTCTTTTGGTGCCTCAAAAGTCACCATCAATTCGATTCAAAACGATTCAGGATTCATGATTCAAAGTCTATTTTTGAATATGAACTTCATAATTTACTCCAGTCATCTGTGAGACTGACTGAATTTCTTACTGGTCCGTTTGGCATTCTACTGAGTTAAAGAGCTAGCCTTAGCACTTAGCAGGGAGTGACTGATTGGCCAAAAAAAAAGATTTTTTGTGAATGATTAATCTGTTTAAAATTTCAGAAGGTGAGAATCTCGATTTTTACATAAATCTTTTTTTTTTCCCACCTCTAATACTGTGTGTGTGTGTGTGTGTGTGTGTGTGGGGTGGGGTGGGAGTAAAAGTCTATCTTCTTGTGCCAGCTGCGAACAGTAGTCCCTCATTAGCACTATTTTCATGTGACCAAGCTGCACTGCAAGGACACACGCTTACGCACTCACACAGAAGACTTTCAAACAGTTGCATACAGAATCACACGTGCATACACACACACACCACATGACCAGATGAAGAGGACCCATTGTTAGGCATCACAGGACCTCCTAACACAGACACACATTTCTCTTTCTGCACTGCCATTTGTGAAACTACCAGAGTCACTCTTGTTTTAATATTCTGTGGTTGACATGCTTCTACATGTTTCCACTGACTATAAACACACAATTCCTCTGTGTTCACGTCTCTAACTACAGCTTCTGTGTTCATGTGTTTCAAGCCTAACAGAAATCAGTGTTGTGTCACTCTAATGCACAGAGATCTTAAGCACACAGATGAACCCCCTCTGCACACCAGCTCTCCAGTTTGCCCAGTGTGACGAGGCCTCATAGAGCTGTCAGACTGTGGCAGGCAGTGACAGTGGCAGGCCATTAGCCCGCTGAGCTAAAGCGAGTGAGGTCAAACCTCTGACCCCCAAATCTGAGGTCTGAACAGGACCCAGGGATCAGGGGTTAAGAGATCATGGGGGCGGGGATGTTTCAGCTCCAACCTTCATTCTCCTTTCAAGGGAAACCAGTCACAAGACAAACATGTTCAGTCATGATTTATGAGCTGATAGACTTTTGACACTTTTGTTCATTTGCATTTTTTGTCTGGCTTGACATTTACGACTTTAACCTTCTTACTTAGTGCATGAATTAAAACCTGAAGATGTACAGTAGCAACCTTCATCATGGATAACAAAGTGTTTTGGAATATTTTTAAGATCTTATATGTCGGTGCTGCTCGCACACATTATTGATATGCCAGTGTTTCACTAGATGAGTTCAGGAAGTAACTGGAACTACTTCTTCGAGGAACTATTTAGGTATTTAAAAAAGTTGAACTATATACGTCTACTCTATTTCATTTAATATTGTACTGAAAATGTATTCAACAATGCAGCTATCAATTCATATTCTTCCACTTTATAGTGTAGGGTCGTGGTGTAAGCAGACTGAGCAAGCTATGCTCAGTAATGCAATCCCTCCAACATGTATCGAGTCTCTTCTACCAGTACCAGGGATGTAATGAATAATCGTAAAATTGTGATAAATCAATACAAAGGTGTCAAGATTCACATTGGTACTCAATAATATCGTTAGTGTCATCAGCTGTAGAGCAGAAGCGGTTGGCAGCTGCAGAGCAAGATTTTGAAATTGATGACGCACCATCGCCTTTCAAATCGGAGGTTTTTGGCTTCCCCAAAACTGGAAATGGAAGAAATGAGAAGATAACAGACAAGACAAAAACTGTTTGCAATATATTGCAAGAAAACAGGGAACTACACAAATAGCACAACCAACATGACGCAGCATTTAATCAACACCACAATGAGAAGCTCCAATCACTGAATCATGAAAAGGCCAAACCACACTGACAAGTGGGTTTGCATCCCCTAAAGGAATCTTTTTCAGTCCTAATTTGTCTACAGTCTCATTTTGTAAAATAAATCGTGAGAATAGTATCGTATCATGAGTTGAGTGAATCGTTACATCCCTACTGGTCAGACATCTGGACGACCACATTGTGGCCCGATTTGGTGGAAAGAAGCAGCGATTTTACACTGAGCTCCCTTCAGATCTCTGTGGTCGTTTGTCCAGCAAACAAACAGAGAAAATCCATTAGGACTGATACTGACAAGCTTATTTTTCATCTCCGTCTTAACTTTTGTAATCATAGGAAAGAGTTGGAACATAGATTAAGGGGCAATATGAAAGTTTCAACTTCTGCTTTAGCTCCCTCCTCACCACAACAGTTCCCTACTTTGCTTTCAGTACCGTCGACCAGGGCCAGCAACCAATCTGCCTGTTGGTTTGCTGTCCTTCTCACCTTCCCTTTTGAACCAGACCCTGAGATACATTACTCCATGTTTGAGGCATTGGATTGCTCCCATCCCAGAGTGAGCGATTCACATTTTTTTACTGGCAAAGAACCTTTGCCTCAGAGTTGGAGGTGCTGTCTCTCGGCTGCAAGCCCCCTTAGTGCTTACTGGAGGTCAGTGTTGAAGCCAACAGAAACATCATGCACTGTAAAACTAACTATTTTTGAATTGTGAATCCTTATAAAAAGCAACATCTAGCTAACAACCCTGGTCTCATTTCAGAAGCATGTGAGCTGTTTACAGTTCCACCAAATAGAAAATTTCCCTCTAACTATCTTGGAGTGTTGATGACAAAAAAATCAAGGGCCTAAAAGGAAAAAAGGTGATTTGCTATTTATTTTTTACTTTGTTCCTGCTTCATTAAAGGCAGGCTTGGTAATTTTCGAAAACTAGCATGAATTTCAAAGTAGCATTCCCTCAGTGCTCCGTCTGCACCCGCCCCCTCCCCTCTGTGCTGCTTCAAAAGCCACGCCCCTCACTTACATGCACATGCGCCTTTGGTCCAAAAGCGGAGCTCAGCTCATGCTCTGAGTGTGGGCTCATGCATGATTGGTTCATCAGATTGGTACCTCGTGGCAGAAATTGGTCAAAGTTTCTTAATGCTAACAACTGCTACAGATGATGGATTTTCTTCATTCCTTTTTCAGAGCAAATGAATTATTAATGTCTGTCAGGACTTACAGACAATTTCAACCAAAATCTTAAAAAGAGTATCTGGAGAAAATGACCAACCCTGCCTTTAATCATCTCATGACCTCCCAGATTTATTTGAAGGCCTTGTTTCGGGGCCCATTAGAGAAAATGACTGAAATAGTCAAAACTTGTGTTGCTTTAAACAGCTAAAGCATGAAATACTTTAATAGACAAAAACACAACAGTCACAATATTGGAAATATGTCCTATAATCATACATTTGCTATTAAAATGTTAGGTTAATATTGCTTGCATTAGTTTGTTACTTTAACTTGTACTGTAACGATCTTTTTCCAGGACTTTTCAGAACTTGTTTCTATCGGTGCCAACATTTGCTTATGGATCAAAGTGCCTCTTTCAACACTGACACAGACAAGTGCAGTTTCTCAGTCAAGTATAATCTGCATTTACAGCTATTTTCACTCTTGCACAACACTCCAGCAAGCTGATGTTACAGCAAATCAAAATGTGATCATCAAAACCACATGAAACCTGTAACATTAACTGAAACACTTCTACACAAAAGTCCGACCTGCATTTAAACGCATCATTTAAAAATCTGTTTGGTCATCATTATTTCTGAAATGTTGTCAGCTGTCGTCTCTTTAGTTACAGACTGAACACAAACACACACAGCTGTGTGACTCTTTAAAACCACAATACCCAAGGGAAATGCACCTGTGACAGAGCGAGATTATCACCCCCCCAGTCTGAGCACGACCTTATAACCACATCCCCTCACCGAACACACACACACACACACACTAAACAATATGGGGTAGCATGATACTATATCTCCTCAAAACCCACCTCTCTTTTTCTATTGGCTGTGCACCTGCAGTTACAAAATTAAAAGTATCTTAACAAAAAGCAGCCGAATTCAGCACTAATAGACTTCTACACTTATTGCAGTTGACAATGTTTGGGGACGTCATTACTGTTCCTGTTTTGCTAGAGGTGCATGGCCGTGTGTCACAATATCTCCTCATTCCCTATGAAAACAAGCAAGTGCCACACTGTCACTTCCCTTCTTGCTCCGTGACCCCCGCTGGCATCCTGTGTCAGAGTGATAAGCAATCCCATGATACCTCCCGGCCCCTCGCAGAACAAAAGAACCACAGGAAGAGGTCACATAAGCCTGCCAAGAAATCATAGTTCTCCATATGTTTCAGGTTGACGCTAACTCAAAACACATCCCCTGACTGCACGGTCCGATCGTATACAATTAGGAGAAGTACAACTCACTTATAGATGACCTGGTGTTATTTGGCTGAGGTAATGACGAGTTACCTGCATGGTGTCAAGTATTGTCGGTCTGATCATCGTTCATCAGCTCTCTCTCTGACCTACTAATGACATTGTTTGTTGTCACTGTGCACATTAAGGTTCAGCATGCTTGCACTTTTGGGTGAATTCAAAGTCAAAGGCAGTTCTCCATCACTGCTACTAGCGTGATATCTTCCGTTGGGTTGTAGAGTTACAAAGAGGGTATTTAACCAGTGTCAAAGAGGTGTAATGCTGACCAGGGTCAACCATAGCCAGGCTGGCTCTCTCTTCAGTCTGCTGGAAGAAAATCCTGCCTCTCAGAATAAAGCATTGCCAACAGTGGTGGTGAGATTGTGGTCATGAAAAGTCTCCTTTTTTCAAAATAGTTCAATGTTCTGCTGTGGCTATTTATTTTCATAGCTGGTTAAAAGGATGTCAACCAGTCACATTAGAGGGGGAAAAACCTAACCAGTGTTGGTTTTGTCACCTGGCCCCTTGTGTTGTGAACACCAGTTGGCAGAGAGATGTGGTGAAAAGCAATCTTTCCTTCAGCCAAACAACAGCCTGTTGAACATTAATCTGATTCAGTGTGAAGGCAAACACCCCCCCTCAGCTGGGTCTTCGTGCTCTTGCTCGGTCCAACGCAGGACTGTAACTTTATCATCGTCAGGGTGAACCAAGAGCTCATTAATAAAACTCAGAGCAAGTGGAGGGCAACAGAAAACAGCTGTTTGTGCCTGCATGAACCCATCAACGCAGGCTTATGAATCCTGAGAAGCCAGTTTCTTTTTTTGGTTTGGGTATAAAATCTGAAACTAAACCTGATCCAGAGCGAAGCTGTGCCAAGCCCCCTCCACAATGGAGAGAAGACAGATGTTGGATCGTGAGGGAAAGAGAGCTGCACTTGTCAGAAGGGTGAAGGAGAAAAAAGGGAGTGTTGCATTTTGAAGTTATTGGCTACCTCAAGGTCAACACGGTCAGTTAATAATTTTGACAGCAGAACACTTACAGCCATAAGTTACAGTGTCAGCCATATACATACAGAATATGATAGATCTCAATAACAGTAACTAATTCAACTTAGAAGCTTTTATGGGGCTTGAACGACATCACATGTTTGATATTAGCAGTAACAACAAGCTGTTCATTAAAAGCAGTTGGAGCCAAGTTGTTCTTGGGTTCACATCCAAAATAATTAGAATGATTAAAGACAAAAGACTATAGAGATAATATTTATAGATGACATTGTGGTATACCAAACCAAAAAAACTTTCTAATAGATGCTAAACCGCTGACTAGACTATTGGAGAAATGCACTGTCACTATAGCAGCCGCTTTCACATGACATAAAGTCTTTGATATATTGTTAAAGGTGCACTATGGAGATTTGGTAGTGGAATTTGAAAGTTGGAGAAGTGAAACAATTCTATGCTATATTTTCTGAAGAACTGGGTCCCTCGGAGACAGTTTGGAGCTAAGAAGCTACCAGGAGAGTTACGGTTTTGACTGTGGCGGGCCCACCAACATAACTTCTCGTGTATCATTTTATCTTCAAACAGTGATACAGGGACCACATTTTCCTCTGAGGACAGTTTGTGTATGGAATTATAAACATGTACCACAGAATCTGTTAATTTCTCCAACTTTCACATTTCTCTACCAAAACTCCATAGCGCACCTTTAATATTAAAAACGATTAACATCAAAACTGTTGATAGTAAAAACATTAACTTGATGAGAATAAAATGGAAAATTAAGAAATTGTGATAAAATAATTAGACAAATGTCAGAACATTGGGCTGCAAAGGTGAGAACATGTGGCTTACTCTGAGGAACTGTATATATGCCAGCAGATGATGATTACAGTGACAATGATAAGCATACTCCATAGCCTTCTTTTTATTGTTGTATTTATCTCTTTGTCTCTGAAACTGTTGCAGCTAAATTTGACTTTTGACTTGTGAAAATGTTGTTAACTTTCCCCCGAGCCTGGGTGAATCACAGACAAAAGACAAGAAAAGAGATGAAAGGCTAAATTGCTTTGGAGATCCCTCTTTACAACATCAAACAGACAGCGATTCTCCCCGCAGTCAGCGGGGCTCCAGGGGGACGGAGTTGTAATTTCCTGGCAGAGAAGGGCTGGACATGTGGGCACTACTCCACCGACATCAAAGACCACTCGAGAAGTACTGACTGTACACACACTCACTCAGTCTCTGTCTGTGACATCTCTCTCTAACCACAGTCTCCTTCTGAACTCATCACATTATCTGAACACACGGACATTAAATGTACGGTGGTTGCAAGCTAAGGATGAAATTAGAAAAATGGAAACACTTCAGTGAACCTCCATGCTTAAATTTACAAATCACACCTTGAGCCTTGTAAAGAAGAGGCAGTGAGGCCTTTAAAAGAGTTTCTGAACACAAAGTTTATGCGACAGGTGGATGTGCTGAGGTGTGATAAACGATGCTGTTTAATTCCCTTTATCATCTTCACAGCAGTTCCTAATTATATGATACATCCAATTTTCTTTTTTTTGGGGGGGGGGGGGGGGGGGGGGGGGGGATGATTTCTATCTTTAAAACAAATGTATATCTTAGTGTCAGGGACCTGTTTGCATTGGTTTAGATTCTGAAATAATTCACCTAATATATATAAACGTCAACATAACAGATAATTTTGTCCTTCTTTGGAATGATGCTTAGATTTTATTCCAGTTAAATTCTGTTAATGTTTACAATGGGAATTTTAAAAAAGAGGTGTGGGGCACTAACACTAATAAAAACATTTAGTGGGTTACAATCAATTACATGTATGACTAATTCATCTAACCTCTTGACTTTCTTTTTATGCACGAAAGGTTGTAGCCTACATTAGATTATAATCTGTGATGGATGCAAATCATAAAAATATTAAGAGTAGAAATCAAATTCACATAAATGTATTTGTTGACATGAGAGTTCTTTCCCCAGAATTAAGTCAAACAAATGGTGTCTTTTGCGCCCTATGTAATGTCTTGTAATGCACCGATTGAGAAGAAACATATCTCACGGAAAGATTGTAAAGCTTAAACTGACAACATCAAGAATGATTAAAAAATCCCAAAACCAATTAAAATAGAAAAATAGCAAAACATTTTAGTACGAGTAAAACTATCTTAACGCTGCAAATTAGAAGGAGTTATTTTAGTTCAAAACTAAGTCAAAAACAAACCATATTTAAATATTACAGTTTATTAAAGAAACTAACCTTCGGAGGATACTAAGACATGAAACATTGAACTTGTTCACCTTTCTTTCGGCCATGTTTTCCTCACGTGTTACTTTAGTGGTCGCGGGAAGCCTTTTCTTATCAGAGTTCCTTCAAAATAAAAGCCTTTGTTTATTAAATATAAAACTAGACGACATAAGGCATTATAAAAATAAAAGCAAGACAAGTATACTTTTTTCTTCTCTAGAGTTAAATTATACAACTGGTGACTTACTCGACTATATACTGCCTAACTGTCACATTGTTGTAGTCGTACTGTAAGTATAGTGTGAAGCTTGTGGGAATGCCTCAGGCTTCTTCCTAAAGGAATAAGGGCATTTAGAGATAGCAGCCATGTCACAGGATAATTACAGCACACAGCTATATCTGGGAGGAAGATGTTTCAGGCTCCTGGAGCTACTGGACTTGAACACTCAGTTTTAAAAATAAGTGGACCAAATCTCTGTGTCGATACCTCGTGTTTATGTGCAAAGCAAAGAATAGGCTGCTGCATTTCTACACACATGGCCTGAGGGCTTGTGATTCAGGCAAGCTATAATTTAGGAAAGCAGGCAAGGAGGGAGGCTGCCTCTTGGCCCTGACTCGCCTCAGGTAACAGCTAAGCCCATAGATCTGAGTCAGGCAGCTCCTGAGTGGAGCGGACGGCCAATTTGCTCTGAACGGAGGCTCTCTGGGAAGGCTTGAGCTGTGGGAGCAGCTGAGCTTGTCAACAGATTAATGCATCAACCTGAGTGACAAGTCAGGACCCACCTCCTGTCAGCTCAATGCACTGTGTGTTGAAGGAATAGACTCCTGTTTTCATCTTTCTGTATGACTTTTCTTATCATTCTTGTGGGACGCCCCCCCCCCCCCCCCCCCCCCCGATTCGAAACCCAGCTGAGCCAGGTGGCAGTATTGTTGTGGCCTGGCTTCGGGGCTTGCTGTTTTAGGTTGAGGGTAGAATTTTCCACTGGCACACTTAACAAGTCTCCTCATTGCTCCTCGCAAATCAGAGCTGTGCGTGTCAGCCGGCCTCCTAATGCTGCCCAGATGAGGCAAGGGGAGAAGGATGGGGAGGGGGGGGGCGGGGGGGGGGAGAAGAAGGCTACATGTCGAAAAGAGACAAGAGGACAGGAACCTGAGGAGTTTGAAGGAAATTGCAGCACTGCAGGTGTTTGAGAGGTAGAAAAAAAGCCCCGCTTTTTTTCTACCTCTTTTTTTTCGCACCCCCCCCCCCCTCTCTCTCTCTCTCCCTGAGGCTGTGGTAAGACAGGTGACCTGCAGAGTCATACCTCGCAGTGCTGCTTGTTTAAAGTTCCCAGTCATAGTGGTCAGACCAGGTCACTCCTGCCAATTCACGTCTTTGATGTGTCCATCTTCAAGGAGATTTAAAAAAACCAAAGTGTGTTGGCTAGGGGTGTAGAGTGTGTCTGGGTGTATGGGTAGGTGGGTGTGTTAGATGGAGGGAGGTCAGCTTCTCCCTTTGAAGACATGTTAGTGCCCAAGCCAAGGACAACATAAAAGAAGGGACAAATATGGATCAGCGTTTAGTTAGGTGTGCTTGTAGTCATCTGAGGCATTTTTGCTTTCAAGATTTGCCACAGTCATTGTTAGTCTTCTTACTGTCCATAGTGTAAACGTATAAAAGAGTGAGCAAAAGCAATGTTTGATGTGGAATCAAATAAAAGGGCACTTTAGTCTTTACATCCTGCACACAAAACTCACTCATTTTTTTCTTATGTCTTTCATGATGTTTGCTCTCAATAGTTCAGATTGAAAGTGTCTGATGGACGCTCAAATTAGTACGCTTGTTTATATTTATTCTGTAAAATTATGCATCATTGCAAACCCACAGACACCTAGTCTATCCCAAGTGAAAAAAAAAGCCTCATGTTTGATACAATTTATTTGACTGACATGCTGTCTGCGATGGCATTCTTTCACAAACACAGTGACCCAAATCAATGTCAGTCAAGTAAGCCAAACAAGGATAAACAGCAACCTTATGAAACAAAATCTCTCCATGCATGAATGCAGAACGCCCTCCCAACTATCCAACACACACACACACACACACACACACACACACACAAAAACACACACACACATATACTGTACAAGCCGACTTTTCCAGCGGCTGCCGTGTGGATGGTGTTCTTTGTTCTGAGCGGCGCTCTGACAGCGAGTGGGGGTCTCAGGAGGACGCTTGTTGAAGTTGAAAGCTCAACAGTCTCTCTGAAGTGGCTCGCTTTTATGTTGCACATTGTGTTAGAGCTGCAGGAGAGGGCAACACAAAGTCCAACACACAAACTTATTTCAAACTGATGTACTGCAGTCAAACATAACTCTGCAAGACAAGTGAGTGTTTGTAACTTTCATTAGAGGTAGTTGAAATGAAGGATTTTATTATGTTTCTCTTCTCACACTCATATTATTGCCTGGAGCAGCCGTTTGTAGCAGATGCAGCATGATAGAGACACAACTTATCAAAGTGTGGATTCATGCCTGAAGCTGCCTCCCTCCCTGCTGAGGTCAGGAAACATGACAGGACATGCACAACACTGTATGGCTGTTCACTGTACTGGGCTGGGAGATTTAATTACAGATATGTGTGTATATATTTGTGTGTGTCTTTTTGTGAGTGTATGTGTTCTGTGTGCTGAGTCAATTTGTGGTAAGCACTTCTACCATTTAATATCCCCTTGTGTAATGACTCTCAATATTAGAGACTTATGATGTCAATTGTGTTCAGACGGTGACAGGCTGTTCAAGAGCAGCATGATGAAATGAAACATTACAGCTGCAAGATTTTTCCGTCATCTATATCTTAACACAACATTAAAGTCACCCAGTGAAGACATAGACAACTTTTTTCATTTGCATTACAAAAGCAAAGATTACCAAAATGTCCATTATAGTTTAGAGTTAGACAGTTTCTCAATCCAGGTTTGAAAGACATTTAATGCTCCTTTGCCCCACAACGAAACATTTGTGTTTTTGGACATTGTTGGGTAATGTTTCTCTGGTTTGTGCCTGGAGCACAGACCCTTCATCACAGAACTGCCCTTTTATCAGTTCTATTTTACACCCTCACCCCGCTGCTCCCCTGAACCTCTCTGGTAGTGCAGCAAAACATTAAGCAACAAAAGAAACTGTTTGGGGTAGTTCTGAGCATAAGCTTTCTTAGCATCCATTAAAATTTCCTTCATATTATGTGGTGAAAATATTATAGGACACGGTGCAGTTGTAAGAAATGTGAGAAGGAAACAACTCTTTTATAAGCAGCTCAGTCGGATCCAGCACAATCAGCCCTCTGCTGAGATTTGTCTGGATGACAGAGTCATCTTCTGTGACTGTTCACATGGCTGGAGGCACTGGAAAGATGCCAGGAGGAAGAAAGGCAGACAAGACAGAAGAAGACTTATGTATTGTATATGAGGCAAAGAAGTGGCCTGGAGACTAGAAAAACAAGTCTGAGACCACAAGGTCAAGTCTCTACCCCCTTACTTTATCTGTACTGATACAGAGGTCAGGTCCAAACCCTCCAGTGGAGGAACTCAGAAGTCAAAAAAGCATTTACTTCATTGACGTAAGAACATATCTGGATATCCCTCTTTTTTAACACACAATAACAGAGTTTTTTTTGGACGCTTGGAGGCAGCAGAAACAGTCCACACACACTACTTACATAGCAAGAATTATGTTTATTTGGCAAAACTTAAATGAAAATCAGTGTATGAAAACATCAGGCAGATATGCAGTATTACCAGAATATATATAAATAAAGTATTTACCCTCATTTTCATTTTTGTCTAAAACTCTCATAATTGGGGCAGCAGTGGCTCAGTCTGTAGGGACTTGGATTGGTAACCAGAGGGTTGTCGGATCAAGTCCCAGTGCGGACATGTTGGTTTGGTAGCTGGCGAGGTGTCAGTTCACTTCCTCACAACTTGAGCAAAACACTGAACACCCCACCACCCCCAACCCAGGAGCGCTCGCCATAGGCAGCCCCGTCACTCTGACATCTCTCCATGTCTGTTGCTGCATGTGTGTGTAGCATGTTCAACAACAGAGCGTAAAATTTAATTTCCCCTTGCGGATTGATAAAGTATATCTTCTTATTATTATTATTTGAAATATTTGGTCCAGTTTGCTAAATGTGGCGCTCATCAGCTATTCTTCTTACTTCTTTTATCTGTCTGCAGTTCATAGTATCTGTATATTTTACTCTCATAACAGTCACTGCTGGGGCGTTAGCTTAGCTCAGTTGGTAAAGCAGGGGCCCTAGAAAGACGCTACAGTCTTCAAAGCATCGGCCTCAGGTTCAACTCCAGACCTCAGTCCTTTGATGCTTGTCTACCCCACTCTCTCCTCCCCACATGTACTGTCTCTCTTCAGCTGTCCTCTCACTAAAGGCAAAAAGCCCACATGTTTTTTTGTCTTATTGTCAAAAATGACACAAAGTGAGAGCAATGACAGCAAAACAAACCGATTTTAAGACAAGATAAAACACTTAAGCATAAGTTAAACTGCAAAGTGGCGCACCCTCCAGAGTTCCCTCCAAAATGATGGGACAAATGGTGACAAGAGTAAACAGCAAGCTAGGAAGAGGCAAATAGTTTATCTGTTCACAGCAATGAAAGAAACGATCAGCTTAAAGGATCAGTGCATGAAATGCCAAAAATTAATCTAGATCATCAAATCCAATGTGTTCACGCATAGCTGTTATTTTCAATCCTGTGCGCGTGGGAACACTCTGCAGGAGAGGCGTACCCTTCCAGATACACTTTAAATTACCATGTAGTGACGGAATGCTGAATGCAATTGCATTGACTAGATATAAATAGTCTAAAAATTAGCTTTAATGAGTCCCTTTAAACTTCTGTCAGTGGTGCTGCTTTCCTCTCATTTTACGATACATCTGCACTGAGCCGGAGTTCTAATTAAAACCTAATGGGAATCTCATGATGGGACGGTCAGCAGTGTTGTGTGGCTGCGCAGACAGTGGCGCCAGTGTTTGATAATGACTTTTCATGTGGTTGGCAGAGATCTGTGTCATAGTAAGATTGCTCTTAAATGGTGGCTCCTTAAATCATGCTGTGTGAATGATTGCATTTTCAAAGGTCAGCATGTTAGTGGAGGTTAATGTGCTTGATGTGCTTCACTCTGCAGTTGAAAAAATAACTGTGATGCTGTCAAGGTTATAAGCTAGAATCGAGGCCTTGTTTCTTGAGAAGCATAGATGTGTGTAAAAGCTGATTCATCACGTGTAATTTAATTTGGATGAGTGAGAGTTGAACCGAACAAATAACAGAGAGATTAAGATGTATAACCCCTCCATGATTCACTCTTTTGATCCAGAGTTGTTATCTAAAATATGGCTGGGATTTAGAATACAGCCAAAGAGTCTCTGTGGTGTTTTATTAGCAGCAAGATGTAAAAGGGGGCCCCCAAGTCCAGATAAGAGCCTCTTTATGGATGGTGTTTCCCCAGGACTGTGGACCTCAGGGCCAGCCAGGAGATATTAGATGACCGCGCTGTGGAGCCTGCAGTCTTCATGCCAGCTGTTCACACAAAACCTCCACACACACACACACACACACACACACACACACACACACACACACACACACACACACACACACACACACACACACACACACACACACACACACACACTCATCCAAAGGGGGCACACGGGGGCAATAAAGTTGGGTCAGGTGCAGGGGACATGCCAGCACTATGACTTCAATGTGGGTCTGTGTGAGTGTTTATTGGGCTGATCTTGTCTTTGGGGTCTATTCTTCGATTTTTCTGTGCATGAATACATCCCATGCAACTTTCTTTTTGCAAAAATCTGACATGTTGATATCTGTTATGAATCATCATGTGTGTGTCTGTTTTATTTGTTCCAACAATTAGGCTGACCACAGTGCAGCAGGCAAAACCCACAAATGTTCAGGCGCACAAAAACGAGTGTCTCTCCTGACCAAGAAAAATGCAAGCAAATGTTTTCTCAAGTCTTGCTCTGTTGCATAAAGAACAGGCCAATAAACCTGATGGATGTGACGAGTATGCTGTTATATCTCAGATGGGAGAGAGACCAACCGGGAGAGAGAGAACCAGCAGTGAAAAGAGGACAAGTTGTGAGAAGGTTTCATAATGCAGTCTGTTTCTCCTCCACAGAGAGCTCATTCAGACATGCAAGGGCACGGCAGGATATCCTGCAGACACTTGGGTTGTATTTTGTCTCCAGATCATTCTGGCTCATGCAACAAGAAGTGACTATCACCACGACTATTTGATGTTAGTGCTCAGGACAAAAACCATGTGATGTGGAGATGGGAAGCAGTGGCATTGTCTGAGAGAGAAAAAAGAGAGCAAACACTAGTTGAATCAGTGCACGGCCCCTTTAAGGGAGCAGATTGAATGAGCGCCCCTCAGGGGAGGGGGGGGGGGGTGGAGGGATTGGGGCTTTTGTTTGAAAACTACATGCTCCAATCTGCTGCAAGACGCTGACATCAGCAGAAGCTGAGCTGGGGGGGTCAGGTGGGGTCGAGGCTGCCACTCTACCGCTGCAAAATGAAAATAGACCAGGCAGACTGTGCAGGTCCAGAGGATGAAGGAGAGAAAAAAACAACCTGCAACACTTTTCTTGATTTACTGTGAAAAGACAAAAGCTTGTATTTCATGATGCCTTAAAATTACAAATGCAATACATTTGGGTGATCATACTAATTAGTGAGTGTGTCGTAAAGCAGAGAGTTAAAAATACTGCATGACTCAGCATGAATTATGGTAAACTGTACTGATTAGACAACATCTGCAAAGTGAAGTGTGATGATAAGAGAGTTATCTTCGCCAACTAGACTGTAGCTTATAAGTCAACATCAGGTTAGTAGATCGGTGCAGCAAAAACACTGCGATGTGATGAAAGGCGGGACTAACCACAGACTTTAGCCCCCTTACACAAACCCTGCAGATGCAAACAGGAGATAAGAGTCTATCTAAGTTTCTGCTGCTTGAGGATGTGAAGTTAACTGGGTTGCACTTTTGCCTCTACAAAAAGGACATGCACATGTTGGCACGTACACACACAAACAGGAGGTTACTCGGCCACAGAGGGGTTTTTTTCACAGCACCACCCTGCTCAACAGCTATCCATCTGACAGCTGAACTTTTAAACCCTGACATCCACACAAGTGGCCAACATCACAGCCTTTCTCTCACTATAATAATAGAGTCAACACCAGCATTGTCGGGATTTCTCAACCACTCTTAAGCAGAAAGCCATTAGAGGTTGTATTTTACAATGATTTAAGACTACTAAGTGCCATTAGGCGACACAAAGTGGAGTCAAATCCATGGTTCATGTTTATTTAAAAATCCACTGCAATTCAGTCTACTGTTAATTATTATGTTGACAGGAGAGAGAGTGTTTCTAGAAGTTATTATGGTGAGTTGTCTTTGTGCTCAATGAGTGACAGTGTTGAAGAAAGTATTGAGATCTATTACTCATGTAAAAGTACAACACTTTGTAAAAACAATCTATTATTAGTCAAAGTTGTACATTGGAAATGTCATTTTGATGAAAGTGCAATCAGAATTGTCCCCTGTTACTGTTGTGCTATAACATATTAGTTCATTACATTGTTTTTTACACATGGGCACATGCACACATAGACAGTAAAAGGGCCCTGTTTAAAATAAAAAGTGATTTCCTGTTTTTGCACAGATTTGGATATCAAGCAGATCCCATAAAGACAGTCTCAGCACAGAAAACCCCCATGATTAGAGCACTGAAGTAATCTAGACCTGTCATATCATATAATCAGCTCTTTGTTAGATTTCTGTGTTGTATTGAGACATGTACGTTTATTTGATCTAACCAGTGACAAATCGTAACATAGTATGAACAATGATACAACTTTAAAATACCCTTTTTTTAAATAAATATATTTTACTGTCTATAATAGTGACCTTGATGAGTTTAAAATGTTTGACTGCACCTACTATCAAAGAGCTTGTTGGTGTGAGTGTGGCCTCTAAGTTTTGTTTTGATAAAGCATATCCTCCGTTTCAGAAAATATTACTTACATGTAAAAATGACAAAATCAACAAAGATATAAGATATGATATCGCCAAAATCTACACAAACAAAAGTTTCTCACAGGTAATTTAAGTCCAATACTTTCGTTAGTACACTTAGTTGTTCTACTAATTGAGTGATAAATGTAATTTTATCATCATGATAGTGGACTCAACAACATGTGAAAGTGCTGCTGAAATTCAATTTTTCCAACTTTAACCCCATCAGCAGCTATTTAAAAACACGATATGTTCACTTGACTAATTTCCAGGTTTTTAAGTCATTTTAATAAGCAGTAGGCTGTCTCTTTTTCTAACTAAGAGTAATCAGTAGCTGAACACTGGATCCTTACAGGCACATCAGCACCACAGTGGGTGGCTGTTTTGTGGTCACAGGTGTATTAGTGGGGCGTTTTACAGCAGTTAACAATGTGACTCAGCCTATCAGAACTGAAGACCAGATATTGTCCCTGTATCATCAGCGTAGTAGACACTCACTAAGTCTTTTCAAACAGGAGCATTGGCTGATGTTCTGGACAGAGAGGATGGCTGTCAGGCAGAAAATAATGATGTGAGAGAGAGTGGAAAAATCTGGGGAATCGGGATAAGATGGACAGCAAAGCATGCAAGCAGGCACAAACAAAGTCAGATATATATAAACACACAAGATCACACACATACACACACACATACACACACACACACTCTCACACACACACACACACACATACACACACACACTCACACACACACACACACACACACACACACACACACACACACACACGCCCACACTGTGATTCATGCAGACAGAGCGTCAGTCTCCAGCAGGGATCTGTCCTCACCAGAAGGCCTCAGGGGGAAACACAATATTTAAGACAGGCCTCCCTAATCCCTTTAGTTAGACCCAAATCCAACACACAAAGACTCAAACACACATACACACAAACTATATTTAGGGGAGGAGATGCAGACTATAACAGGATATGGCTAAATTTCTTTGCTTGCTCACATCTGTGGTTATTTTTTTGTTTTTTGTTTTTTCCACTTGTGAATTTCTAAAAGTTTAGATTTGATAACAACAAAAGAGGAATCTTTTTAAGCCCACTGCAGCCATGGAGCAGAATAAACGCGTGTAGCCCTGGCTTGGTATAGCCTGCTTCATGTGTTGGCTTTATCATCTATTTTACAAACAGACAGATGGCCTTCATGATGGTGACTGGGGGGGGGGGGGGCATACTTAAAGTTTCTGAGGAGAAGTAGTTGTGACCTTGATAAGACTTGTTGTTTTTGCATGACTTCTGTTGTGTGCGTGTTTTTGTGGTGGACGATGGTGGCAGGGGTCGGGAGAGGCACCTCCTGTTGCTTTTTTTCCTTTTTACTGTTCCACAGTTTGTCTGTGTGTGTTTGTGCATATGACAGAACAAAAGGTCACCCGTCTGACTGGGTCACAGATGAGTCCTTCTGACATTCTATCCCACAAGTGAAGCATTGGCAGAAAAAAAAAGCTCATATCCACCTACACAACACAGCAGAGATAAACACTTTTACTCCCCCTCGCTGCTCTCTGCTGCTCTTGCTCTCTCCTCACTTGATGAGAGAGTTGTTATTATTGGCGTAGGGCCGGCCCCTAACTCCCAATAGGAGCCAGATGATTGTTTTTGCTGCCTGGGGTCCAGACCCGTACCTCTCCAGATCCTGTTACTGGAACTGTGGACCTTTCCACCGGGTTCCTGCAGAGAGAGAGAGAGAGAGAGAGATGAAACTGCAGACAGTGAGATTTTAATAATTTATAAGTGATTGTCTTTGGGCTATAAAGTGCTGCTGTGGAATACAATAGCAGCAGTGAGTATCTATAGGTGCATTAACTCAAGTGCTGTAGATAAGAACATTTTCAGGTACTTGTATTTCCATTTTCTGCCATATTATACTTTGTCAGGGAATACTGTATCTTTTGTCCTCTGCATTTAATATGAACACTCTCATTATGACTGATTTGCAGACTAAATGTTGTTTTTTAACATTCAGTGTTCCTTACCACAACGGATTGTAGTGTGTCCTTGAAGCTAAACAAACTTATTGAATGCATTTTCTTCCTCGTTAAACACGCAGAGCTGGTTCTTGCAGAGGTCTGCTATGTTTACACCAATGTATAGCATAGCGGCAAAGAGCTATACTTCATAGAGCATTAATGCCACCTGTAGAGGAGTTGAACAGTGTAAAACCTTTGGAGGGAACATAGATCGTGTCATCCGTGAACATTTGAGCATAAGTGTTCTTGAGTAGGGGAACAAATAAAAGATAAACGGACCTATACACACAAAAAATGACCAAGATACTGTAGCTATACAATTTCCTTATGATGAGGGAATAACATGTGTCTTTCAATCTAAGCTTGTACAGAAAGCAATTGTCTTAATTATGTCCCTTCAAGCTTCACTAACTTTTTGGTTGGGGAGCGTTTCACCAAGGTCTTCCTCAGTTTATAAAACTCAGTCAACTGTTGTGGAACAAAAAATGTACCGTGTGAGCGCTTTTAATACTTCTCTGAAATATTGGGGAAAAAAAGTGAACAACTTGACCTCAAGTCGGAGTTGTTTTTTCAACTGCTGTTTATCCAGGCTGCAACAGATTCCGAGCCCATTGGCTATCGGTTGATCGGTTGACGCCTCTGGGACTACCTTTTTTAAGGGTTTTCGGTGTGGTTTGGGAAAAAGGAGTTCCAGCCAAGACTTCACTTTGCATTTGTTGCTGTTGGCGGCAACACATCGGTCTCTAAACCGGAAGGTTGGAGGTTAGATCCCCAGCTCCTGCAGCAACATGTCCGCAGGGTCCTTGGTCAAGACATTAAACCCCTAATTGCTCTCGCTGCTTCGTCAGCGGCGTATGCATGTGTATGAATGGGACTAGCTAATTCTGATGGACACTTTACACAGCAGCCTCTGCCATCAGTGTGTGAATGGGTGAGTGTGACATGCGGTGTAAAATATTACAGATATTTGTGCAAAGAGAGTCATTGAAGCTTAATAGACATTAAATGACAGCTGATGGGTTCCTGGATTCCAATACAGTGTATTGCGTCCTGCCCCCTTTGCTCTCTATTGGACTGTTTTCCTGTGTAGGGTAAATTAGAGCTAAAATGCAGGGGTGGCTGTTGGGAAGAGTCAGGTAGGTCAGGGGTTCAAACTCCTTCAGTCACATTTCGAAGTTTCCTTGGGCAATACCCTGAATCCCAAACTCCTCCATCTGCTGTGTTGGATCAGTTAATACTGATGGACACTAACCTCTGCCATAAGTGCATGAATGTGGTGTGAATGGGTGAACCATATAAAAAGCGCTTCAGCAGTCTAAAAATGAGAAGACAGGAGACTCTTCAAGCTCAATCAAGTCCATTTAAAATACTAATGGATGACACTGCTGGGACTACAAATCAAACGCAGAACTTGTCAGATAGCAGAATCTGGTCCCACACATACTAAACATGCAGAATCTGGTGCAATAGCAAAGACTCCAAAACATGTAAGGTTGAATGGAGATTGTTTGGCAACTGCAAGTTTTCTAAGTAGTTCAAATTAATAGAATGTCTGCCTGATATAGAATTATAAATATTAATGTGAAATTCTGATCCAACTCTTTTCTCTATAATAAGAACTTCTACTTTGATACATTTGTCATTATTACAGGTTCTCGCTTATTTAACTTCCACTTAGAAGCCTTATGATGTTTTACATAATCTTTCATGCAAACTTCATGGTGCTAATGAGTGAATTTCCTCCTCTGTTTAATGTAATCTTTTCCTCTATGAAATGAAGCTTGCAGCACAGTTTTCTACAGACTAATACACACATATATGCACACCTGTCCCACATGTGTGTGCTGTGTGTGTGTATTTTTAGCGTCCTGGCTGAGCAGCTGTTTGCCATTACTCATATCAGTGTATGCTCCTTTTCTCTCTCTCTCTCTTTCTCCGGCACAGTGTTATTCTTTCCAAGCCACCGGAGCTACAGTCACTGTATGACTGTGTTGGTCTAACCCTGGCAGCCTGTTTTTGTTGCCTCTGTTGCTGAAGCAACTCATTTGAAATAGCCATCCAGCTTAATCATTTCCCACAATCATTTTGCCTGGAGTTATTTATCCTATAACTGTGAAGCGGGGGACCTGTTGATGAATAATTCATTGTTTAACACTTTGTTGTTTAGAGATGTTAAAATGAAAATGTCAAGACAAGAGAGTGTGTCACACTTTTTTGTGTGTAAAAGTAGTTTATAAAAGATTAACCAACATAAATAAATACACAAAAATTGCACAATTATGCCAGAATGAGTTTATTTAGCTTTCAGAAACACACAGAGCTGACAGAACCAATCTCCCTTTGTCTTAGTGAAGGCTCAATATTCAAAAGTGAGGGTGAAACTTAATCCTGTGTGTAACATGTTTGGCCAATGCACAAGTCTCTAAAATGAACCAAAAAGCATGCAAGAGATCAAGTCAAGGTCACTCCATCCCATAAGGCAAAAAAAGGGTTTTATTACCTTTAATTAAGATGGCATTAATGACTTCCCTCTGGGCCTGGACATAAACATCCAGTTAGTGTTTTACAGAGTGCAATTACCTTTGTGGTGCGATTACCTCAGACCGGAGCCTCTGCTGGCGTCCTCTATATCCAGTAAAATCGAGCCAGGAAGACATCAGCTTGTTTAGTTTAACTCTGTTGATCAGGGTCGGACTCACCAAAGGATAACAATGAAAGAAAGAGCAAGGCAGAGAGGGGGGGGGGGGGGGAGAGAGAGAAACAAACATAATGCATTTTGCAGTAACTCTGCTAAGCAGATGCTCTGATTAAATATGAAGAAGAAAAGGTTTTAAGTGAAAGGTCAGTGGATGGCGTTTAGTTGGAAATGGCCATCAAAAGCCTGTCAATTCAAGTACAGAGCTGTCATCACAAGTCAATCTAATCTGCTTATCTTTTATTTGTGCAATCAGAAGAGCATCAGGCCAGCTTGAGATAATCAGGATGCTGAGCAATCCAAACCAACAGCATCACTTATCCTAATCCACCGCTCAAGTTGTCAGTGACTGACTCAAAGAGAAAACAAACACGAAGCAGATCCCCCCCGCCCCCCCTCATGCTCATCATTAGTTAATGATTTTGGAATCAATATGTTCCACTTTCTACTAATGTTTTTGCAATGCTTTCAGGCTAAGCTGCAGTAATTTTAACAAAAGCGACATGTATTTTCCGTACTGTATATCATCCTGGATATCAGTGTAATCACAATTTCACAGGCTCATGAAAGTCTTGTTTGGGTACCCTTGAGTCCTTGTGCATGTTGCACCAAATGTGTGACATGCCAGCCCACCTGCAATTTGTAACATGAAACTATTTCCTTTTATGCCCATACAGACAGGTTTCACTGTTTTTCCTTAATATTACCGGCTGCGTCCACACATCAGCTCATTCTGACGTCCCGCGGAGGATACGCTAGGGGCTGGCAGGAAAACACTCCTAACTCCGCAGTTGCAAAGTCTAAATTCCTGGTTGAATTGGTAAGTTGTTACCCGTGATGATCACGAGATAAAATAGTTAAAAAAATGATCTTGTTGCTCTTCAATTCTAAACAGTATCTCGAGGGTTGTCCTTTATTTTTCTAAATAAGTTAACTTGTGATATTCAGGAGATAAAGAATAATATGTTTCTCATGTACAAAGAGAAATGGTCTGTGGATATATGGTGCAAACCATAACTAAGAACATATTGTCTCATAAAGGATTGCTTAATTTGACCAAAAGACAAAGATCCCTCTGCGCTCAGCTACGTCCAGGTACATTGCCTTTAGCTGTAGAGACCGGCAGGTTTAATGCCATTCCAGAGGAAGACCGAGTTTGTTTGTTGTGTGAGATAGGAGAAACTAAAAACGAGATTCACGATGTATGCTGACATCAGGGATGTTCTTTTTAAAAGAATGTCTTCCATTTATGTTGATTTCTTTTGACTAGACGATTATGAAAAACCTGAGTTGTGTTTTAAAAAAGGAACCTTTGTTAGAGCAGATTTTGTTTGTAAAGCCTGGGAAAAAAGACATAACACGTTATTTAAGACTGAACTGTGACAGGAGCCGGCAACTTTGTAATGCTATGATATGTGAATGTCAACCACTGCAACTGAATTCTCTGGTGTCTTATAAGCCCATGAGGGTTGGGCACTTAGTGTGCATGACATGAAAATAAATTCAATCAATCAATCAATCAATCAATCAATCAATCAATCAAGACATCTAGAGGTTGACATATATGTTGTGGTCCAAAAAACATTTTGAATGAAGTATTTATTTCTAGTTTGATTTAAATCAATTCTACTGAAAATGCCAATTCAAGGCCTCAAAATAGCAATTATTGCTTTCTCTTTGGCTCGGAGTTGCAAATGTACTTAATAATTGTTAGAGATTCATGATGCTACTTTTTATGACTGACTTGTATGCTGCGCTAACATATCAGCTCTGTGCGGTGTTTTGATTTGAAAAGGAGATCCATAATCACAGAGCTTTGCCAATCCAATCCAGGTGACAAACATACTGAAAAGTACCAATACTGCACCGTCCTCATGTTTTGATAAGTAAACCATCACAGCTTAAGTATGCGACTGAACGCTGGTTGACACATCCTCACAGGCCTTTGGGCATCGAGGGATTGAGGCCGACTTATGGACCGACCAGTATGAGGGTGTTTGTGGCTCTACAGCTGATAAAGAGGAGGACTCGGGGGATGGGGTGTCGGATAGATGTTAGCTGGAGGTTGACTGAAAGTTAATAAGGGAAGGGGGGCAAATCTGAGCTGCAGATGAGTGCCACTCTCTGAGTGGGGGGTTTCCAAGCATGATTTACCCAGAGTCCCTAAAGGTCAAGTTATTAACCCTTTATTGATAATTCTTAGGAGTTCAGTCCTCAGGCATCAACACTTTTCCAAGCAGTCATGCACTCTTAATAAACAGGCTTACTGCTGTGGATAAAGCCAACCATGTGTCACATGTAAACAAACCAGTGTGTTTATGAACCACACATGAAAAGTTAAGGCAGATTAGAGCAAATTCAAGTGTAAAGGCTTGATTATAAATATCTACTGTACAAGGTCACATGTACAAAATAAACAAAAATAAACAGTAATGTGCATTCTCTTTGCTAATTAGCACGTTAAATTCCAACACAAACCCTCCTTGTTCCACGCAGCAACATGAGAATGACTAGAGGGAGACTCTGGGGAATTGGTGCAAGCCATTGTGACATACGCAAACCTCATGGGCGTGATTGAAAGCGTGAGGTATTGGGTGTGAGAACCACGTGAGAGAAGTTGTTGAGAGGACAAAAACAGAAAGAGAGAGTCAGAGAAAAAGGGAGGCCCAGCTGCAGAAGCTTTCATTATTCTAATGCTGCAGCATTACACTGAATTAATACAGCCACTAGCAAACATGAGCTACATGAGGGCTTGTGCATCAAATACTAACTTGGCTTGTGCTGCAAATAAGCAAGTTAAACAATCTGAAAGGGAAAAGTATTAGGGGGTTCAGAAAAATACAGAAAACTCCCTTTTACTAGATTGATATTTGATAAGCAAGGGACCCAAGACATTGCAGAAAACAAATTAAGCTGAATTTTTAATGGATTGTCAGATTAGGTTTCTGTTGGAAAGCAAACCTGTGATCAATGCTTGACAAAATCTGACTTCCATGCCTTTTTATTGTATGACGTATTTGTAAAAGAAAGCCATGAGTTGTTTTTCAAAAGATGAATCACTGCACATTGTCCAGTTGAAATTGCACTGCAATGCCTGCAGTGTTCCCTATTAAGTTAATTTCCCTTTCTGATTAATTGCTGCGTTTTCCTTCTTCATTTTCTTCTGCACCATCTCCATATGTAAACAACTCCACTGACACCACAAGTCGATCCCTGCGAGCGGAGCTGTGGGTTAGCAGGGGTCACTGCCAAGCCGATGACCCCGGGTCAAACAGGGTGGAGGAGGGGGTTGTAGTCACTGAGGGTATTTTTGTCCGGCTCTCTACTTGTGATTTCCAATGTTCTAATCCAGAGGGTGCGTGAGAGAGGGGGATTGCCAACTTCCCTTCCCGCCCCCCTCATCTGCGTTGCACTTCCCCCCGGGGAAAACTCTGAGACACACCAGGCTGGACCGGGTAAGACGATGTCCAGACTCTCACCGCTACAAGTCATAAAAACAACCATCAAGAGAAGCGATGTGTTTGCATTGAAACATCACTGTAACAACATGGACATACAGGTTCCTGGAGTTTTAAAGGAGTGAGACTGATTGCCCGCTCTCTAGCTGTGCCTTTGCGATAGGTTCAAGAGTTCGAGATCGTATCAGGATAGTTTGTCTTGTGTTGCTTACCACTCGACGCCACTCTGCCAACCAGCGCTGGTTTGGGTTGACTGACCATGATACTTAGATCATAAAACCTCTGCAGAGCCAGGCAGTTCAGCCTGAGTTCATGGGGGTAATCTGAAAGAAAGAGAGAAAGAAGAAAATTCAGAGGAGAGGCAGTGCAGCAAACTCCACAGACTCCTGTACAGTGCATGCTGATCTGTTTTTAGAAGTTGAGATAAGAATCAAAAAATGAAACAATACTTCACTTTAAGTGCATCATGAGAAAAGAAGGCTTCCACTTTTTCCATCGCCTTCTTATGAATCAGCAGATTTACCGATCCTCATATATTTGTTGTCTGCACCTCCTCATCTAAACATCCTACAGCAAAGAAAACAAAGGTTCTCATTGGACCAGTAATGAATAAATAGCTCCCATGTGACCACAAGCCAAGTCTCATTTCGCTCCATCCTCTGTTTGTTTTCCCCACCATTGTAATTACCCCTCCCCCCTCTAAAAAACCCAAAGTACCCAGCGGTAAACAAACCCAACAAACCCCCGGACCCTGACTCAGACCCATAAAAACACGACACAAGAGAACAGAGTGAGGAGGGGTTGTAGCTTATGAGGGCAAACATGGCAGGGCAGCTTTGGGCAGTCAGTGCGTGTGTGCGATTGAGTGAGTGCATGTGTGTGTGCGCTTGTGTGTGTATATGTGTGTACCTCCCCCCCACCCCTTCCTGTGGCTCTGACCCTGGCCCCCTGCCAGCAACAGTCACAGTCTAATTACTGAAATCTGTGTGCCAGCTAAAGGCATTGTAGGAGTCAGTATTGTGTGGGGGCCCATGAGAGCAGTCGCCATTCATCCCTGGGTGCCCTCTATTTACTGAGGTGGAACGGCCTTTACAAGAAATCTGTTTTTCTAGGGAACGATGGGTTTGAATGAGTCGTCTCAGACCGACCCGCTAAATGGTACAGTGTGGCACTGTTGAAGAAGGCAACCTGTCAATAAATCAGACTGACTGTGGCTGCCAATTGTCACAGTCAGATAAACAGTAGCTTCATACTTTGCTAATTCATTGCAAATATTTGAGACAACTCGGCACTAATACTGTAATCTAAGGTCATTGAAAGAGGCAAACCAGCCTAAATGAAGCCCCAAATAGTCAAAGTGGGACAAAAAGTTGACTTAGTTGCACACCTACCAAAATCATTGCCCAAATTTTGACAATTTAGTGATGTTACTGTACATTACTGTAATATTAAATCACTGATTAAGGTAATCAGCTTGAATAAGAACAACTGCACTCCACATTGTCATCGGTGGAAAAATCAATGCATTCAATAAACTTAATGAAATTAATTGCGAAACATGTTGAGACAATAAGAGTAACTTAGAAACACACTCCCATATTTGGACAGAAACTTGCCATAAATTCATTCTTATTATCAATCCCAATGCAAAATATTAAGAAATAATTTGGCAATGACACTGTAGTATTGGTCAGTGCCTATGGTAACCAACCAGAATTAGACCAGGTGAGGCTCAACATTGTTGTTTAAAGTTGCTGTAGCTACATACTTGTCAAATAAATTGCTAAGATAATAGAAAATTGATCATTAAATTACATAACCAGCGTGAATGAGACCTACTATGGCTCCAAATTTTCAGCCTGATGAACAAAAATCTTATGAACGCTACTTAAAGGTAGAGCAATGTTCTCTGCAGCTTGTAAACAAAACATTCAAACTGGGCACCTCGTCCTGGGCTTATAGCCCACAGGACTTAGGACATTTACTGCTTCTATCTATTCTATAAGGTACCTTTTTAACAAGCTATCACAATATAACGGCCAGTGTTTGGCACCTGCTTGTCCAATTGAAACAGGCCAACTCTACGTCCACCAGTGAAAGCCAACCCAAGGTTCACCCTTGTTTTGATGCAAGCTTTATTTGCTAGTCATTTAGCCTCACTATGATTTTATTTTCTCTTCTTAGCCACGACGACCTCATCGGTATTATTTGCCGGTTTGAATCAAGTCCAATTGCTGAATTGCATCCACTCCTAAACTCACCAGTGTGGTGTAATTGGCTGGGGGAACACAGCAGCTCTCCACCCAGTAACTTCCAGAGTCAACCAAAACATCGAAAATAAGGCAGAGGAGGACAGGGTGTTTGCAGACACAGTCACCACCACACATGTATGGAGGCTCATGAGATGTGATTACTGTTTTATAAGTCTGTTTTAATTTTTAGGGAAAAGCTACTGACTATCTTTAATAACCGAGTTCATTGCTTAAATGTCAAGACATTACTAACATTTAGAGACATTACTACTGTTATATCAGGCCTTGTGATTAACTGTTGCTTTATATTTTCATAGTTGTACCAAAAGTTGCCATAGCTACATACCCATTAAATCCATTGCTAAAATTAAGAGACATATGTGAGTCATGTAACCAGCCTAAATTAGACTGAATGTGTCAACGTATTGTCATACATTTAAGAAGTTGCTGTTGCTACACATGATTTAGCATTGATACTGTATTATTTGATCGTGATCTTTTATTCCCAAACCAGTTACAGGTAGATTACTGAATTTCTAGCCTGACGTCTTTGCCTTTCATTTCAGTGCCTCTAATATCTCACATTATTATTCACCAGTATTGAATCTGTTTTTCACCTACACCAGTGAAGTGAAGCACTCGATGTAATTTCTTCCCAGCGTGAAATCCCCCGCTGGTATCCAGATTAAAGCGCTGCTCCCATGTTAGAGCGCAGCAGGGAAGGATTGGCTACAGCTCAGATTCCCTAGCCTGGTCTTTATCACGCCCATGACTGGATTTATTAAGCCTAATGCCGTTAATCTGGTTGATTTCTCAGTGTAAACCCATTAGGGGACATGCAGGAGGTAAGATAACGACAGAGGATGATGATAGAAAACTCTCCCTGTTGTCAAGTATGAGCCAAAGTCTGTGGGTTAATCAGACAGGCTGTGATCTTGTCCAATGCAGACAACTGTCATAGGTCAGGGTGTGCCAGAACAATAGTCTTGTTATCACTGACTCTGTTGAAGGGGAGGTATTTACATGTACGTTATCTTCTTTGAGACAGATCATGCTTGTCGCTGTTTTCCCCTGGAAGCCTTGAAAACAGTATCAGGAGGCGTTCTCATCAGCAAAACAACCTCAGTATATATAAACATTTGCAGGAGAGGAGGAGACTTACTGTTTGCAGACATCTCTACACTGCAATTGTGACAAGCAGGCAGCTCCATGCATGTCAAAACCCCAATGATCAGCCACGTTATAATGCTCAATGAGATGTAATAACATACTGAGCTGGTGGCTTTTACAGTGGTCAGGCTACAGTTGAGGGCCCCTGCCTGCCTTTTGCCCCGTGTGGTGAATTTCAGCAGCCTCAACCCCGTCTACTGCGACCACGAGGCTCACCACCGTCTCTCTCCGGCGTCGCAGATTTCTGGTAGGCAGGGCTCGACTCTTACCACATCTCACTACACCACAACACAGCGCACTGCCACAGTCACATGAAACCATCCCTCACGAGTCTGCAGAGCTGCTCGTTTTGTCTGCCTGGTGTCTACGTGCAGAGTTCCTCTTTGTACATGCCGCAAAAGTACACCACGGTGACACTTTCACATGCGTGTTGACTGAGTTTCACAGTGGATCATCATCCGTGGATGTTACAGCAACTGCTGCTGTGCGATATTGGGCTGGAGGAGTAAATTAACATTGTTACTGCACTGAAACAAGCAGGATGTACACGTCAGAGAGACAACACCTTGTTACTGTAAATTAAATGAAGCTTCACTCCACTAACCCCTTTTACATTGCTATTTCAAGGCAGGATATTTATGCCCCTGTTACCCCTAGTCTGAAATCTTAATGACACTGAAGCGTAATGGTGGAGTGAAGTTTTTCCACTGCTGAGCCGGCAATGGAGCTGATAAAATAAGCATAACAAGGGCAAAGACACTGCAAGTCAAGTCGAAACAGCACCGTGTGTGTGACCACAACTCAATGTGTGAGTGATGTAACGTCTTATTTGTTCATCCACAATGCCGAAACACAATGTCAAGTCACACACTGGGACACCAGTGTTGAGCTGTTACAGATTAATTGTAAAATGACAATGGCATATTAAAGTGGAGTTTCATTACAGCAATGTTGCACACTCTTTGTAGCAAACTCCACTCATCTGGGTACATCATGACTGATTCTTAGCAGTTTTACATCAGACCAACAGAATCGTCGGCTCTACTGAAAATGTTCTTTTTCTATTTCTTGCAAGAAAATGTAACTGTTGTGGTTGCTAGCTTACTACTCAGTCAATAAAAGAGATAAGCTATTTCTATCTGAAAAGCTATTCGATTCAGAAAATATCTACACCAACACCAAGCTACTGAAAAATGTGCTTGGACATTCTTATTGTCCAATTTGCCTGAGTTTTCTCCTTGTTTGATGTAACTTAGAGAGCAATCAACACATTCTCTTGTAGATGACAGTAAGTTGAAGTATTTTAACTTTGAAGGGCAATGCTCTTTACCTTTGCTGGTATTTTTACATCTACATCTGATATGACAGTCCTGCTAAACTAAAATCACATGGGGTTTTCTATCTACTGTCTGCCTGAATCCGTGTGAAAGTAGCGTCACACCAAAAAAACCGATTTCCTCTAAACAAGAAGGTCACTGCTGGAAAGTCCAATTACCTCAAACGAGAGTGGACATCATCATCACAGGGTCAAGTCAACAACATCGCATACAGTTAGCATGCAGCGCCTCACAGCTCGGCATGGCGCACCAAGTGAAATACCAAGGAATCAAGGTCATCCCTGGAGGCAATAATAGTATTTGTAGATGAACTATTCTTCAACAAACAGCATCAGAATGGAAGTGCAGAGCTATTTTTATCGTCAATCTGCAGTTAAAATCAGACTTAACTGTGGAGCTGGACCTGTCAAAGACAAATGTTGCACACTACTGCACATTATACCGATTGTTTGTTCTTCAGCCCACCCTCATCTCTGTCTGCATTTGTAATTCATTCAGCTGCTTGGAAGAGAATTATTTATGAGTAAATCTGTTCATTGGAATGGTTCGTCTTGTTTTTGTTTTACCGCACTCCCCTGCTGCCGCTCTACTGGGACCGCCTGTCAGAATCTACGTTTTTTTTTTTTTGTTTTTTTTTTATGGAGCCATTGTGCCAAAAACAGCACAAACAAAAAGTTTTCAAAAACAGGAATATAATTACAGCTGCATTTCTGATGTACTAATAAGCAGTGCACAAAATACCCACTGTCCCATTTCCCCAAAGTTATTAGTGAGATTGTGAGTATCTGTTGTTTTGTTTGTCTTAAACAGGGGTTTCATGTCCTCCCATGCTGAGACAGAGGTGACCACAGGTTAATGATGAGCAGCCAGAAACCAGACTACCGGAGTGTGTTTGGTTCTCTGAGCTTCAGTCCCAGGTGGTTCTCTCGTTTTGAGAAGTACGAGTTCAAGAGTTTACCCATAGTCCTGTGGGCATTTGTGTGAGCCAATCAGCATGCAGTGATAGAGACAGTTGGCTGGGGATGGATGGTGCTGAGACGGCAGAAATGCTCGGTCAATGTCTGGACTTTCATCTCTAAAGAGGAGATAGGAATAGACGGGAAAGTTAGGAAAGAAAAAAGACGTTTGGTAGGCTATTTGGATAAATAATGTGGAGCCATATTTAATCCCTGTGAGGGGTCTCCCAGGGACTCACAAATGATAAAACGTACGGAATAATGCTCTTAAAGTTAAGTTGTGATCTCAGAGATTTCAGGAGAGGTTAGGAGCCAATCTACGACTTTGTTTATTGCCATCCAAACTTGGCTCAGCCGGCCAGGCAGCCCTGTAGCTCATGCGATTGTTTGAGATGAGCTGGCAGGCTGCCAAACCTGGAGTAAATCAGCACTGTCAGTCAGCAACAACAGCCAGCAAGGGAGGGGGGAAGGGGAGGAGGGTGAGGAGTGGAGAGCACGTATGTTAAGATGGAAGGGAAAGGGGGGTTGAAAAGTTTTGTGTGTGTGTGTGTGTGTGTGTGTGTGTGCGCATATGTGATAGAAATACAGATACTAAGGGAGGGCAGAAAAACAGGGCCAATAAGCAAGAGAAAAAGTGAAGGAGAAGCATAAAAAGTGGGGGAAGGGAAATGAACTCTGAGAGTAAAGAAAGAAGGGAGAGATGGAGGGAGTGCCTTGCTCTGTTGTGAAACATGAGCTCAGAAAACTGCTCCGAGTTTAACACTCAGCCCAATGTTTTTGCAGTTGTTGCTGTTTGGAGTAGCGCCATTGCGTGAGCCGACAACACGCACTGAAAGCCTACACACACTCACAATCATCCCAGAGCCCCACCCCTGGTGCGCTGGTTTGTTTTTCTTCAACCGGCACCATCCTTCTCCTCACACTGCTGTTATCAAGGTGAGGCGTGCTAACAAGACGTGCTGCCTGCCTGCCTGATGTCTCTGGCGCCGTTCCAACCTGTAAGGTAACAAAAAGAAAAAGATATATTCACCAACTGAACTAGACATGGTTCTGTAGCTCGGAGGCTTTATTCAGAGCTTTGTGCGAGCCTGGGAAGACAGTGCGTCTGGAAACTGGGCAGGAGGCAAACTCTTCTCTCATTACCCCGCACCAACAGTGGGCTCCTCGTGTGTCCCCGGGAAATCACAGTGTCTGCTCAATTTTATCCAGCTACATGAGCCTTTTTCCTGCCAATTAGCTCCCACCAATGACCCCTGTTTGTTTATGCACTCTATTTTGAGTGACACCCCCCGTCATAATTGGGCTTGTGTCTTCCTTCCACTACATGCCAAGTGCATGGATCTTCACACATGGTGTGAGACAGCTGCACTCAGTGTTTCATGCTAACAGGGTGCATGTTTTAATTGGGTCCAAATGGACGGGTAAGTGAAGATTTTGAAAAGAGATCAGGTTAGAAAAAGTCGATGGGGGCTGAACAATAGCCAGCAGGAGACGGAGAGGACAAGTTCAGCAGGTTCATGTGCTGCACCGCTAGGATTTGAATCCCTCCCCCTTGACCACAGGATACTGCTAGTGTGTGAGTCAGAGATTTCAGTTCTTTGCATGTGTGTTTGTGTGTGTGTGTGTGTGTGTGTGTGTGTGTGTGTGTGTGTGTGTGTGTGTGTGTGTGTGTGTGTGTGTGTGTGTGTGTGTGTGTGTGTGTGTGTGTGTGTGTGTGTGTGTCACAGCTGTGAGGAGGCCGGGGAGTGACTGCTGCTCAACAAAGCGCTTCGCTCTGCTGGGTTGCTCTTGGTAAACAAAGGGAACTCAGTGCTTATAGTGATTGCCCAACCTCTCCTTCATAGAGAAAGTAAAGAAAAGAGCTGGTGGAGCACAGCAGATTAAATGAGAAGTGAGAATCAGGGAGTGTTATAAGTGAGAAAATTGTTGTTGTTTTATATCAGCTAAGTGTTAACAGATTGATTTCTGCACCCTCTCCTTCCCAGCTGTGATATGGTGGCCATGCAGAGTGGAGCAGCCTGGAGGAGATGGAGAGGGGGTTAAGGTTGGGGTCTTTGCCAGAGGAGGTCAGCTGTATTCAGTCATAGCAGACAGCGAGGGGAGGGGGGGTAGGCTGGGATGGTTGCTGCACCCTGCCCAGCTGAACCTCGACAGCCTTTTTCTCCCTATGTACAGCGAAATGTGATGATGTTGTCTTAGCTTCTTATTCCCATGACAACTGCCTGCCTGAGCACCAGATGTTTGCAGAGACTGCGGAAAGAAGAATGGAAAATGTTCAAACACATCTATGACTGAGGCAGTGCTGTTACTTGACTGAGACTATAAGGAGTTTGGTTTGGTGTCAAAGGTTGTCGACTCATCTACTTACAGATTTAGAACATTTCCCAGAAGCACGGTAAACTACCATAACGGCCAAAGTTTTTCATTTAACATGAAGATGAAGCATTTACACTAGGGCACGAAAAAAGTCTTGCACTGGAGCTGTCAGACTTGAAAAGCTGCAACCTTACACTTTCGATACAATATCCTTTGAACCCACACCTTACACCCACACCAACACACAGATATAAAACAGACTTACAGCTACAATGCCAATAGTAATGTTAAAAGGTATAGGTGGAATTAGCGATAACATCAAGGTAATGTATTGATGTGTAAAAAACGCAAGGAAGTGGACCCCATTGCAGATCAAAAAAAAAATATATATATATATTTTTTTTTTTTAAAGATAAAAAGGGGGAACAGAGCTTTACTCTGTAAGTGTCCATGTATCAAAAAAGGTTGAAAGAAAAGTCCAACAATCAACTCACGAGAAAAGGTTTTAGGGATGACATATGACGAACTGGCACAGAAGGGAATGAACACAGAGACTAAATAGGCACAAGGGAAGGAAAAGACAAAGCTTGCATATAAAACATGCACTTCCAGAGCATGCCTCCAGGAGGGATGCATTTGGATGAATTTAGCAAAACCATGAATAATCTAAATTTATACAAGTGTCTTGATGAACATGAACGCCTTATGCATATAAAGTTACAGATTTAGATGTGTCAAAAAAACAAGCTCCCCAACTGCAGCTTCTTCTGTTATAACCCTCTATCGCCGCCAGCAACTTAAAGAAAGTCACAGACTCATTAATGCCATTTCAGACTGGTTAACGGTTCCTTTTCTGAACACACATAAATTATAAGGGTTCTTGTAATGTGAGTGTGAGCTCACAGGTGATCATTTATTACCAAATGATCACCTGTGAGCTCACCCTGTGTTTGCTGGAATGAGGAGACACTTGAAATTGCCCCCTCTGCTGGGTCGCAGAGTGTGTGGGTGGTGGTGCGCAGCAGGTGAAAAGGAGCCTGTCAGAACGTATTTGCTGTTTATTCTCTCTCACACAGCTACTTCATTCAGTCAGTGACACAACACAACAGAAGCTGTGGTTAAATGTGTTGCACTTTGTGATTTCAGCTCAAGCAGAGCCTCCTCTTCGGTCTGCCGGAGAGCCAGCCAGGCAAGTAGGAGTTAACCTTGTAGGCCGCCATGTTTTGATTGGCTTTGCAGACATAAACAAGAGCCGTACTTGTGCGTGACCCTTGGGCCTCACCCGAGAGATAGACGCTTCTCTAATGGGTGTCTCTTTCAGCAGGCGACCAGACCAGGGGAACAGAGGAGCCATTGTTTGGGCCGGGGGAAGCCAATGCTCTCCATATTAAAGAGCTGAGCCAAAAGAGGAGGCTGAGGAGCCATGAAGCCGAGGTAAACAGCAAAGGACGCAGGGGATATCTTTGGCACGATGACGCGAAATTAAGGAAAATATCTCAAACAGAAGGGAGTTCTTGATGCCCTCATTCACAAGATCTTTATATTTGTCTACAGTTGTATAACAGGACTGTTAATTAGCTCATGCTAATGGTTGAAAGCTCCTTCAATTAAAAACAAAAAGCTCAGGATTAGGAGGGGAGAACTGAACATTTGTGTACACCAAACCAACCATGACTCGATTAGGAGCTGTTGTTCTCTTTAAATCACATCCTCTGACACACTTCATTTGCTGCAAGTGTGTGTGTGTGTGTGTGTGTGTGTGTGTGTTTGTGTGTGTTTGTGTGTGTTTGTGTGTGTTTGTGTGTAGATGGCCACAGACAAGAGACTTGTTTTTTTTCCTCTCCCTCCCTGCAAGTGGCCAAACAGGTGACTCAGGTGTCGGTAAAGTGTGAAACTGTACCTGGCATGTTTAACAAAAGAAGTGCCACGCGTCAGCCCCGAGGGAGGTGACTGTACGTCGTCTGCTCTGTCGAACAAAAGAGCAACACAAATCTCAGATGTGACTGTTAGGGCATTGCAAGTAAAGTAGAAAAACATATACTCTAATGTAAATAAAAACTTTCTTTCACTTAATGAATAAAAACTTACTGTTAGATGAATGCACTTCTGCACTCTGCACAGACCACTATAAGGACTTCACTTTCATGTTTATATGTGTCAAGAATAATCAATCACTCCGTGGCTCGAGGGCATCCATGCTGTAGTGTAACTAATCTGCAGGCTCAGCAGCTTTGGTTTTAACCCTTCAGGAAATAACAATAATCCAGTGTGAGGTAACCTTCTCATTTGCTCTATGCATGGGCCCATTCAGTTCTCATGCAACACTATAGACGTGTGCAGGCCACAGTTATTTGAGAAGGCTGGAAGCCCCCTTTGCTTTCACTACATAAATGACTTTACAGCAGGAGGGATGTGAAGAGTACAATCTCTGCCAAACTCAGCTTCAGACACTTGGTTAATCCATTAATGGAGCTCCTTAAAATAAGACCTATGGCACAAAAGAGGGAATTAAAACTTTCTGACTGAACTTAATGTCCTTAAAACTAGACGTATCCTATTTTAATACATTCTTATATCAGTAACATATTCCTATGTATTGCTCTTTTGTCCTGTTTTAATTATGCATCAGAGATTTGGATGTTCCTTTGTTTGTCTAACAAAGAGCTCAGGTGCCGTAGAAATATGTGTTCTTGTAGAGCAGATTGAATTTTTTTTCCTCAAAAAACACACTCGATTCAACTTGACACCTTCAATAAAATTTTATTGAAAAAAAAGTACCAATAAACAACAAGAATATCCAGAAAAAGATTTGTAGAGCAAAGCTCCATATGTACAGCATATTGCACTACAGAACAAATTGTCTTTTACTTCCATATCAAATCAACAACCAAAAAAATACATATAAACACAAAAAAAAAATGAGTGCACAGTAGAGTCTCGAAAACACACAGTCAATGTTTACAAAAATGCTACATTTTCGCTGGGTCTCGTTTGTTGGTATACAGAGAGTGTGTGATAATCAAGACTTCGTTAAAACTGAGCAGTAAAAGGCATATTCCAGGGTTTTACAACACATTTACATGTTATCTGTTCTGTGGAGAGAAAAAAAAGGGCAAATATTTAATTTCTATGAGCTCATGAGTCAAAATGAATCAAAACCATGATTGAGTTTGGTTTGCTTGGTTTATACACCATGATGGGATGTGCAAGGAATGTTGCAAGTTCATTTCTGTATTTAATAAAAATGCCCCTTGATCTCATGGACTTCAAAAAGGATCCTACTTGTATTTAAAATTATTTTACAGGCATGAACTTTTTCCTCATAAAAACAGACCCCTTTGTCTTAAGAAAATACATTTAAAAAAAAGTTAAGAAAGACCATGAAGAAGACATGTCATTGTTTAAAAAAAAAAAGAAAACAAAGTGAAATCAAAAAACCTTCTTCAAAAACTTCAAATGTATATAAAGTGGACTATAAAAATTCAAGACACTGACGGTTTCCATAAAATACATGTCCCACTCCGAGGGTCCTCCACACTCACGTACAATGTGATGAGTGCAGCTTGGGAACCTTCGCTCTAATAAAAATGACACAGGGCACAGAGGCAACTTGTTTCCCTTTCAATAAATCAAACAAGGCCGACAATCCGAGCCTTCTTGGTTGATGTACAGATCTACGCCTGACATGAGACAATCCAGAGTATATACTATACATAAACACATGACAAATAAGGGACCCATGGGATCTACAGAAACAAAGTACTTTCCAGTGCATATTGATTACAAGACAATGATCGAGATAAAAATGAGCACACAAACTAACATCCTGCGACTTAAGAGGAATAGTACTGATTGTGTGTGAATAATAAGCAACAGGTGGGATGGCTGATGACGGTTAATAAGAAAAGAAAAGGTCAAATCCGGTTTTAAGGTGAAACTTCATCCAATCAGCTGCTCTTCCCAAGCACATATTATAAACAAATCATGAAGAGCGGTAAAAAAGTGAAATACTCAAACCAAAATCTACTTTTTTAAGTATCACGCTCCTGTAGTCTGGAAAAGTGAATCTTGGAAGTTTTCAGTTGTGTTCATTGTGAATCTAATATGACGGTTATGATGTTTTTCAAAGTGAAACAGCGACCATCCCATGGAGAGTGTAGCTGCTCTGTCTACATGTGCAGCCGTTGAAATCCTTTGAAACTGCATGACTAAGCTGCTGTTCTTCATTAAAGGCCGGTCCACATATTTCCACAGCAGGTGAGTGTCACTTTAACAGGAGATTTTGAGTTGAGTATCGTGAAACAAATTCAGGTACAATGCAGTCCAACATAGTCAAACAACTGGAGCGCATACACGTTCAAGAGGAATATATAAAATAAAAAAAAATGAAAAATTTGAAGAAATTGCACACACACGTGTATACAGTAGAAATGGGCAAGAAATCTATAAAAAATAAATAAGAAGGTTAAAAATAAATTACAAAGACAAAAAAAAGTGAACCGATGGAAAAATTCCCATGTGTTATAGGAGCAACACGAAGAGGAAGCCAAGAGCCAATGGTGAGACGGGGGAGCTACAGTGACTGGCTCAGCGTTCAGGATCCGCAGGAAACTCTTAACCACAAACACAACAGTGCACCTCACACGCCTACGACTACACACTCGGTAGCCCCCCCATCGGCACCACAGACAGCAAGGCAGCCTCGCGCTCCTCCTCATTTAAACTGTACCTTTACGTGTGCGCTGAAGAAAGGAATTTTTTTTTGAAACTGAAATGAAAATCAAAGACTTTTAGACAACACCTCCTGAGGTTTCAGTATAAATATTTGGGATGAAAACACTGCTCTTCTTCAAACCATGTAACAGATTCTCAAGGTAACCAGTAGCCCACAAAGTCCGTCCCTGAGATATCTTGGAGAAAATGAGAGGAAACCCTAATTGTTCAGTGAGAAACTTGACACATGTGATTACACACCCCTGATATGTTTTGCTCTGTGGGTGAGAAGGTTGGCCTTGGGTTCAATATAACAAACAGAATCTTCAACAGTGTCTTCAACCATATTCATATTTCAACAACAATTACAGTCTTTTTTTTTTTTTTCACTTTTGTCTTTTTCTTGTTTGCTTCATCAGTGGTGATTATACGCATTCAAAATATCCCATAGATGGATCTGAGCACCAAAAGAGATCAGCCAGCAGAATATAAAATGATGTAAAAACTCCCTCTAAGTCGCCTGAGAAGATCCGTTTCACATATTGATGATGCATTTCTTTGGGTGAGGCCCGAGGATCTTTTTGTAACTCTCCTGAAATGCTGGTGCATAAAGTTTCCAGAATCTACAAAAAAAAAAGAAAATCTAAAATCCTGACTTCAAAATGCATCGGTCAGGTCCCAACGTTGATTATTGACAGTGAATAAATCAGAAATGTTATGGCAAGAAAAACAAGTGATTACTGAAAGACCTTCATTAAAAAAAAAAAGGACAAGAGGTTTGCTCGGCAGCATGAATGAACTCTTAAAGGGTGGAGGTCTAGTGCAAAAACAGTGGATCCACAGTTCCACTTCAAGGGCATGGAGGTCTGAAAACAATCATCTGAAACGAACACATCGAAAGACAACAGGAACAAGAGGGACTATAGGAGGAATTTGGAAACAAATCCAACCTTTAGAAAGTGTTTCATTAGGGCACGCTGAGCCAAATTGTTTTGTAAAGTTAAGATTATCGAGCCCTGTTTCACCAAGCTTTGTGCGTTACTTACATCTTATAGTAGAGGCCAAAAGTCAACAAACTTTAAAGTAAATGTTTTCTCATGTATCTTTCCCAAGATTTCTTCAGTGTGCTACATATCAGACAACAGCAATCAACCACTGAGTGGCTGTCATGATAAAAACACTCAGAGGATGGTTGTATTATCAGAATATTAATTTGATGTGAATCAGTTCATTCTAATTACTTCTGTAGATCATGCATTGAGACTGTTTGGTGATTCCCAATTATCATAATAACTCTTTATTGCAGCTATGACATGTTCTGGAATTTGTTTTCAGTGTCAATGATCCCAATTCATTTTGATGAGATTTACATGAAACAGTGTTTGAATGCAATCTCTTTAAACGCTGTTAATGTTCCAGTCAGCTCCAACCCCAAAAACCTCCTGAGCCCTCTAAATGTTCTGACAGTTTTTGACATGTAGCACAGGACTGAAGAGACATAAAAGATATTTAGATTACAAGTTAAGGTTTGCAGACTCTTGTAGACTATTTGTTTAAAGGTTACTGAGGGATTGTGTTCACACTTCAAACCACATCAGGAAAACAAGAGGTGTAAAAAAACAAAGTCAGAAATCAAAAAGACGTTAAGAAAAGTGTTTGTTTTTTTTTCATCGAGGTGAGGTGCAAAATGCTTTGTTCTGAGAAGAAGTTGCCTCTTTGGAAATCAACTTGTCTGGTCAGCTGGGAATCTTCAGAAAGAAAACCTCCCACCACATGTCTTTCATCTCCTAATATCTCATGTAGCCTGTCAAAATTTCTCAATACTCATTCTGGCAGAAGACACTGAATAAGGCATTCCCAGGGTCTGTGGAGGTCATTAAAGATGGATACATGTTGAAGTGCAAAAAATTTAACTATGTACTGTACAAAACTACTTCACCACACGTATACCAAAATATGAAAATTGTCCCTTAGAGGAATCTCAGAGAATCATGGCATCTTCTTGGGAAAAAAAAAAACAACCTTGAAGAAAAGTTGGTTGTCTCCGTCCTGCGGCGACTTTTAGTCTGCTTCTTTTCCCTCCTCTCCCAAAAACAATCTGACCCGTGTTAAATTTGACAGTGCCATTAGGAGTCCAGTTCCTCAGAGAGATGAAGTAAAGGGGATTTGAAGGGAAGACCCCCTCACCTCCGTCCTGCTCCAGCGATGAAGCCCCTGTCAAACAGAAGGCTCAGCAAAGCTGCACCCAGACGCCACCACAGAGGCCCCTGGTTCCTTTGGTTTCGATGATACTGAAACAACAAATCAACAAAACATATAAGGTGGTACAATCTCCTGTTGCTATGGTGCCCAGATTGTTGTGTGGTTGTGTACGGTGTGATGTGACCGACGGTAAACTCAGGGTCAACCGTGAAGAGGGTGAGGCAGAACCAGACACCGTATCGACCTGGATATTTTCACAACAGTCTGCTTCTGTCCCCAACAACGCTTATTAAAGAGGCCTCCTTTGGTGTGCAGGATCCCTTCACTATCCCTTACAGACATTCCAAGTCATAAACACACACACACACATCGTACAGGCACACTTTTTCTAATCTATCTGGCAGAAGAAGACTCCCTCAGGTTTGCGAGACAATCAGACTGTGTGCGATTAGAGGGATAATGCTATCTCTGCCATTGAGAAGCTGAGATAAGATAATTGCACCAAATGGGATTAGGGAGCGCTTGATGAGAGGCAGGCATTGGTCTGCACAAGAGGGGTACAGTAGTGCAGTCTTCAGACGAAAGGCAGACTCCACTATGTCTGATATCATGTGGCTGTTTTCAGGCCGTAAATGTTGTATGTCAAGGTAGACTTTTTTTTTTTTTTAAATGATGAATGCACCAAGCTCCCGTTTCTTGGCAACATTCTTACACAAAAGATCTACAGGCAGAGATTAGATGTGCTATATTTATCCACATGACAGTTAAGGTGGTGTCCAAACATTGACCTTGTTTCAGCTTCCATTGTGATAAGCCACTGAGTGTCTATACTCTAATCCATTTCTGGTGAACACAGCAGGGCGCTGCATAAACTCTGCCAGGTGCAAACCAGCATGTCAGACACTCACTTTTATGATCCCTTACTCTGACTCGAGAGAGGTAAAAACAAATCAAATCGCGACAAAGCCTGCGGGGGATCTTGATAAAAACCAGTTCTCTGTTTTAGAACATATCTAAGACCTCGTGCGGGGATGTTTTGATAAGGAAATAATGGTTGCATAATGTCTGGTTCATCTAAAACATTGGTGATGTTGTTATATGAAGCACAGAGCGGATGGGCTGGCAGCCAATTTGGCTCGACTTAATGAACACTAGTATTTGAAGTTTTAAAAAGTTATATTTTAAGAGAGAGAACTCTTTTTTGTTTGTTGTAGCTCAATAAGTGTACTACCTATTTGTGCTTTGAGTTTCAGCATCAAATAGTAAATGCTGCAAGACTACAACGACTCAACAGAGGGATTTATTAGGCCATTAACAATCCTACAAGTGTACTTACTAGAAGCTACATAACAAGCAATCGATCTTTATTACCAGAGACAGAGTTTGCCAGTGACCTGATCTTTTGAACTCCACTCTTGAGAGAGACATCACAACAAACAGCAGGAAAGGGAGTGAACAAATGAGAGAGCAAGAGAGAGAGAGAGAGAGAGAGAGAGGTGAGCACAGGCCTGTCGCAACATAATCATGAGTCACGCCACCAACTGTCAAAATAAGCCAGGCTCTAAATTTAGCCAGCGATAGAGTGGCAGAGTCTAGCCAGATGCTCCGCGTCGTCACTCTCACACTCGCCTGATGTGCTTTATCAGTGTCCCATGCAGGCTGTCTATCCAGCCAGCTGCTCAGAAGCTCTGCCTTATCTCTTGAGCAAACAGTCCAGCAGCAAAGGCAAGAAACTCTGGATTAGTCGCATCAGGGACAAGAGCAGCAGTAAAGGGGAAATTCAAACAAACAGAGGTGGTTTTAGGTTAACAAGCTCAACCAACGAAAAAATACATAACCATGCCTTCTTCATATGTTTTTTTTTTCCCACTCCTCCCCTCTCTTCAAGTGCTGAAAGGAGAGAGTTCTGTGCCCTCGCTGAAACAGTGACGAGATAAAGCCACAAGCATCGCATGTGAGCACACACACACTGCCGATATTCAACCCTTCTTTCAACACCTCCTATCAAAAGCACCAGGAGTCGTCTCTCTTAAAAAAACATGGGGATGAAACCTAACTCTGCTCCTTGCCCTGTGCAAGCTGGAGCCGTCTTCCTGCCATTGTGACTGTCATTACTGCCGTGTCTCAAATGGCAGGCGGGCTAATGTCAGCTTTCCTCTGGGGACCTTAGAGGGTCCTCTCCAGCCCACTCTGACTGAGGAGCAATTTATCTGTCAGCATCCACCAGCACTCTTTCGCTACCTAATCCCTGCTTTCGCCAGGGGCCATGGGCTCCCATGGAGACCACTCACAGCCCCATCACTCCCAGATCCATCAAGAATATGGCAGCCAAAGGCACTTATACAGCTCAGGGACGAGTGTCGGCACTGAATAAATGCAATCGTCCACTGACAGGACTGGGAACTGACAGACATTAACCACTAATAGATGGAGCATTTTTGTACTCACTGTGAGACTGAAAAAGCAAAAAAACAAGTGTGGGTGCATTTTTGCATTAGCATATACTCACGCACACATAATATAATTGAATGCACAACCAGCACAACTAAAGTCTGAAATAGTAAAAACAGAGGTTGTAATGCACTGTAAAAACATCCCTCTGCACCCCTTACCTTCAGCCACACACACTCTGAACAATCACACAGTGGCAAAAGCGTGGTTATGCTACACTTCACCGACAAGTGTCACAAAAAGTCTGACAGGGTTGTCACAAGTTCTTGGCAAAAATTCCTTCAAGGTGCAAGTGAAAACATATTTATCTTTATTCCTATTCTGCTACGATAACAATGTGTGTTTCTGTGTCCTGACACCTCTAGCTTCAGGGTGTGATCTCACTGGGCCGTTCACACTGACTGTTCTCTCTTCTGTTTACTCAACCAGCAAAAAGAAGCAAAACCACTTCCTCTCTTCACTGACCCGGGCACGCTGTCTTGTGCGTCAGTAAACCCCTGCCGCACACACACAAACACCAAACTCACACTCATCAGAGAAACCCTCTTGTCTGTCTGTCTGGTCGGCGGTGTCGCGTTTACCAGCGATACAAAACATGACTCATTCTGAGCTGAAGGGGTATAAATAACCACAACTTGATAAGCGTGTGAGAACATTTGAAACTGTCTTGCACAAAAAGTAGGTAGGGGCTACAAATGGTCGTTACATTATCATTTGAGGTTCACTTCCAAACCACTTTCCCATATATTTATGCTTATACCATCATTAAGGATCCCCCCCCCCCCCCCTTTGGCTGTGTATACCTCATATTTGGGTGTCTCCAGCGGCCGAGGGAAGGGGCTGACTGGAGACTCCCTGGAACCGCAGCTGTCCCCCTCGAGGCTCACGCGCTAAGTTTCGGGTTACCACGGGTTACCATGTTTACCTTCTCCTGCCACTTCTGCTTTTTTTCCCTGGATGTATGAGTATGTGTGTGTGGGTATGTGTGTGTGTGTGAGACTGTTAAGCGTTTGTGCAACGCTTCAAGAGTCCAGAAAATAAAGAAAGTCTGGTGAGAGTTTATGCATATCTATTGATGTTGCAGCCAGTGAAACAAAAACAGTGTGTAGCGGATGTACAACACCCACACATGAAAGAGCAATATTCAACACACACACACACACACACACACACAGACACACACACACACACACACACACACAGACACAGACACACACACACACACACACACACACACACACACACACACACACACACACACACACACACACACACACACACACACACACACACACACACACACACACACACACACACACACACACACACACACACACACACACACACACACACACACACACACACACACACACACACACACACACAGTGTCACCCTGACCACACTGTGCAGTGTGTTGTTTGAAGCCAGGCATCCTTGTTGCCACTTGCTTCCACAGCGCACTTCGGGAAACAGGGGAAAGAGAGAGAGAAATAAACAGGAAGAGCAGGCAGGGGGAGGGCCTGGGCTTGGCGAGGTGGGGGGAAGGGCTGCCCTGGTTCAGCAGAGTCCATGGCTTGAGGGTAAGGGGGGTTGCAGAGGGTGAAACACTGGGCTCTCTTAATTCTGCATGTGCACAGCCTCTCCAAAACAAATATGGAGTATACACAGTGAAAAGAGCCAACTTTAGTCCCACCATAAATCTTTGACAGATCAATTCAAAAAAAAAAAATTTGCTGATGTTGTTCATGTGTAGACTGCACCTTTTTTTGCGTTGACTCTAAAAACCACCACTCTAACCCAACATAAACACAATTAAGACTCACACAAACACAATGAGGTCTAGTTTGACAGCAGACGAATTAGGGATTAATCTGGAGCAGAGCTTCAACAAATATAAGATGTGTGTTTTCTATTTAAGACCAATTTAAACAGCTGACTTTTAAAGTCCACAATCTGTCTTAAACAAGACACAATGTACTTTTTAAATGTTTTACTTTTGTTACAGTGCAAATAACCGACAGGTACATAGGGTGTTTATCTTGTGTGTATCTCAGTAAGATTATCAGTATGATATGTATACTTGTATATCCTCCAGGCTTTAGTGCATTTGCTTGGACAACCAGTTATGCTGTGCCAACAAGAGGCTTTTCAAATAACGGGAGGAAAAGCTCCTGAGCTCCCTTGTCTCATAGGTTCTTCTGGATCGTTGGTGTGCACGGCCTGCTGCTACTTTTACTACTATTACTGACAATGTAGCTATAAATCTATCGTATTCATTATTGTTGTTGTTACTCTGTGTGTCTCTATCCTTCTCTTTCTCCCTGCATCTCCCTCTATCCCACTTTCCAAGCCCAACACAGTTTCGGCAGACGGCTGTTCAGAATGGACTCATCAGGATTGCTCTCACACAAGACTCCATGAAAGGCATATACAGGGCATTCTATGGATTTGTTTGCTGCCATAAAACTAGAAGCCAAAGTGTTTGTTTCGACTCTGCACGGTTAGCAGGATGCATAATATCTTCCTCACCAGTTGTAAGTGTTCCCGATGAAACTGGTCTCCTATGAGTTGGAGTTTCAGACCGATGCTGGCCTCCACACTGTGGGCAACAGGTTGCTGCTGCTCCATCCCAATTTGCTGCAGCTCGCTTTCTTGTCCGCTCTCTTCCTGATCCCCAACAAGCTCAAAGTTTGCAGGGAAGTGTAATCGAAAACCTGCGTTGCCTGTTGGGTATAAAGACTGACACTTAGTATTTTGTCAACAACACGGTATAATGATGTAAATACTGCAATGACATCTGACAGTCTGTTTATTTTGCTGTGATTGTATTTGGGATGATGATGCAAAGGTACAACTTGTCGGAATGTGTGGCTTTCACAACAACTTTTCAAGTTGTTTCATTTCATTAATACCATGACTCATTTGAACTCATGACACCACAACAATCTCACATGAAACAGACTTTCACATCAGTTGTTCAGAGCAACTTTGGAATGATTTCTTGTATATGACACTTTTGTAGCTCTGCTGTCACGCACACAGGTTAGCATATCTCTCACGCCCTTTCACTCACAGTGCCAGTCTGGCGCCTTTTGAACAGCAAAGCAGCTGGGTACACTCCATACAGACCATAAAAGCCACTGTGATCAGGACTATCAGGCGCCAGGCATGAGGTCAGTGCAGCAACATTTCTCACATTATAGTTTCGTGCCTCAGTTTTATAGCACCAGTTATCGCACACAAGCTAATGTTCCCCTTTTCTCTTCTGAAACATGGTATTTCTTCAGTCTCACCGTAGAAGAGTGGTCTGGGCTCCTCTGCGACTCCACAGGGCAGCATGCCGTTGTTGGGTGCCAGGGCCGGGCCAGGTGTCTGCGTGCCCCGGTCTTCACACTTTATCTCCTGAAAATAGGTGCGCCAGCTGTGTGGGTCCGGCTCGAACACATCATCCTCTTCATCGTCCATGCGGGGGCACTTTGAGATGAGCAGCCTTAAAGGTAGCAGGACAGAGAGAGAGACAGGTTACTTGCGGCCGCTAAATATAGAACAATATCAATCAAAGTCATCCCTTGTTTCCTTCATTAAGGACAGTGACCTTGAACAAGTCTGCATTAGGCCTGATGAGATGATCTCACACACATTCATAATACATTCAATGCTTTCATTATCATTATAGACAACCTGTCTGGTTTATGAGGCGTGCCCTCAAATCGATAAAACCACACAGGAGAAGTTTGAAAGAGAAAATGAGTTAACGGTTTGCCGTCATCGAGCGCTCAGTGCTTATCTAGATAAATGGCTCTATTCATCTCAGTGATGAAACCACACAATGCCATGTGGTTAGGAGACTGTTGAGCCACATTTACATAAAGGGGAGTTAGGCCAACTGGGTTCAATGAAAATCTTTCTAGTCTGTGCTAAGCAGCTTTGTGGACAGAAACCCAGCTTATTAAATGACTGTCCCATGACTCTTTACTTATAATACTAATATCAGGTTCTTTTAATGCAAACAATTGTAGATACCAACACTAAGATAAATATTTGATTCTTACCAGATGACAGGAGAAATAAAAAAGGCATGATGACAAATGATTTAAGTTTCGCTCCATTTCAGTAATGCACTCCACTTAACCCTGGATCATATAGTGGGTCAAGGAGTTATGAAAATATGGGTGAAATTCAAGTTGCTTCACTTGCAAATCCCCAAGTCACCACTGAGTTGTAATGCAGGGTTTGACTACTACCACACTTCCAAATTAGGGTCCAGAGCAGAGAGTAATGACAGTCTTTTAAGAAAATCCTAAACCGCTCTCCCTGCCCTGGTCTCGCAGCCTGCCAGCTCCCTGAGAGAGAGAGAGAGAGAGAGAGAGAGAGAGCTTCAAGCAGACTGGCCTGTCCCTTGCATGCCCAGACCTCACTATACACTGTGTGTGCTCATAGCCTGTCTGTGAAACCACTTAATGCTTTGGTTTCACAAACAAAGAGTAAGAACATGGGAAGGATCAGAAGAAGAAAAAAAAAAACACACTGGCTCAGCCCCCAGAAAGCAGAGCTGAAGCAGGTAGTCAGCAGCAGTAGTTTGTGTCAGACAGTGGCTCCCCCTGCTGAAAGCTACATAACAATAACAAAAGGCAAAGATGGGGGTGGTGCTGGAGCAGCTGTGTGTGTTTTTTTTTAGCACGGTTTCAATCCAGCGGCGCAATTAGCCTCACATAACACCCAATTTAACTATTTATAACATTTTGCACATTAAAACCTCCTGCAGCCCAAAGTGGCGCCAAAGTCAGGCGACGTTTTAATTATATAAAAAAAAAAAAACATATATATAATCTACCGGCTAAGCATTTTATTGAGACAAAATGTCTTAAATTACGTCAGAGGGGATCATTCAGGGATTGTAGGATACATTTGAAGATGAAGGACTACCCACACCGTCTAAAATGTGTAATAACACGTTCACATCCGTAAATATTATTATTCTGTTGAAATATTCGGTTACTGCTGTCGCCCGTAAAGAGTGAAACACGAAACACACTTGCCACAACAAGTGTCGTGTAGTCTGAAGTCCATTCGCCGACTGCGGCTTGGTAAACCGGGAACGTGTTGTATGAATGACAGGCTGAGGAACACTGAAACCGGTTTCTTTTGGACTGCTCTGCTGCATCTACAAAGCGCAGTGCAGGCTACGAGAAGAAGAAAAAAATGAGGAAACAAATCAGCTGAAGCTATAGTCTTTTTGTAACAATATCATCAGCACGTTGTTTTGTTGCCTCTTCATAAAGGACGCCACTGTTTCACTATTAAAGCTCGCACCGACACGCTCATGTCTGTCAAATGTACCGACCGAACAAACACATGTTTTAAAAGGAGTCTAACTTACCACAAAGGTTGACTTTCTTGTAATAGTACTCAGAAAAAGAAAGAAGAAAAAAAAGGACAATGAGTTCAATATCCAGGCAAGTGAGGCGAGTTAGTCCGTTTCACCTCCACGACCACTTCCATTCTGAGAGGAAAAGTGTAACCAGCCGATTTCATTTCGCCGACGTCAGCTGTACACTGACTCCGCCATCAGGGGGGTGGAGTTCAAAGTCTGGAAAGTTAGTAAATAAACTCTCCTTAAGGACAAGGGTGTTTCTGTCGTCCTAAACTCAGTGCATCCCAGCAGAGGTGGCGCACGTCCCTTTAAGCGTGATTTGCATTTCGCCGCTGTAACCAATCGTCGGCTTTGTTTTTGTCCCGCCTCCTCCTGCGCGTATTCAGACACGTGGACGGGAAATTCCCCATAGCACGAGACCGCTTTTACGCTATCATCTGGCCAGAAAGCGGACAGCTGGCACGGTGCACAAGCACATTGACATTCATGACAAAATGTAAGACACTCAAAGCAACATACAGGTCACAAGTAAGCAACAATAATCAAATATTATATTAGGTGTATTAGCATAGCCTGCTGCTTTAACACAGCCATTAAAAACTACTATCTAGATCTAGTTCCCATTCCTTTCTAAAACTTTTCAAACTGTAATTGTTCTATTCCTACTTTTAAGTGTCTGAACATACCAATATGTTTTGAATAAACAAAAAAACTGTTAAATGATGAACACTTTTGACCTCGATAACAAGTGTAACTGACCTAAATTTGTTGTCTGTGTATAAACTATATTTATATTGATCAGTATAACCTTTAACGTAGGAGAGGTGTTTGTTGTAACAGTTGAAAAAAACAAGGCAGTGAGGTCTGGAGTAATATACAGAGAGAAACGCACATGTATAAAGTGCATGAGCATCTCTATACAGTCGGTAGAAAAATCTCATTGAGTCTAAGAGTCTCATTGTGCCAACTGCAGGTGCACATATGATTAAGATCTTGCCAGTTTCTGGTTAGATATATGGCAAAACAATTTAAGAAACATTTTTTAAAGTTCAGAGATCAAATCAATGATATAATTATATTTCCTCTTAAATTTGACAGTTAACTATGTCCTTTGCTCTTATGTGTTGGGCAGGGCAGTTACTGGTGATCCTCCCCTCTGGGCTATCAACGATCAATAAACCCCCTGGACAGCTGCAGCTGAGGCGGACCCTATGCATTCTCTCACACATCCTCACCCTGCCCCCAACTCCTCTTTCTCTATCTCTATTCCTCCGCGTCCATCAGCTGTGATCATGTCCCACCACTGAGCAGTGTGAGAAGTCACGGGTCCGTGCCTCCTCTGTCCTGCCTGAATTGGATGGACCTCTTGTGTTTTTTTTTTTTCACACACCTGCAGCCTCTCCAAAAGAGGTTGGCATGCACTGGGGAAGAGAGGATTGGTTTCCTCACTCAGTGTGATATTTGGACATTTGATCTCCTCTTGCATGAGTGAGCACTGTAAACAACAAAAGGGTGCAAAGATGTGAGAGCATTAGCTGCAGCTTCCTTTTGTGTCCCAGCCAAACAAAAAAGACCCCACATACTTAAGAGACAATAAAGAAAACCCCTGTAATTACTAAAGAGACAGTATAGGAATCTGTTTAAGTACAGGTCATTGTCATAGAAACGCTAAGGACGTCAAAGTATTCCAAATGCAGGTAATAAAAGTTGGGAAAAATTACATTTTTAATTTGCTACTGAGCATTTGACTGTTCAAGTGGGATACAATATTAATGAAGAACTCATGTATACTGTATTGATTACAGTTTACATAAGATAACAAACATGAGTTATTTATTAGCATGCATTAGTCTATGATATTAACATTTGAGAGCAAACACACAAATCATTGAGGCCATAAAGCAGCTCTCAGTGGGACATACATACAGGCCTCTATAACATAAATAATGAATATGGATATATCCACTGTACCTTTTACCACGACATAGGAACATCAATTATAAATACAACACATTGTTGACTTAACTAATTGAGCCATGTCTATAAGAATGTACATTATTACTTTGTGTTGATATAAGACTTGTTCAAGTACCCCCCCCCCCCCCCCCAAACTCCCTTATCAACGCACTCTCTCTCTGAAATAATCGTTAACAGAATGCAATGCCTGGCATAGATCTCCTTATGTTTCTTCGTCTGTCTTCAGTGAAAAACAGCATATTCAATGACTTCTTTTTGCATTGTGAACAGCTAAAGTGTTCATAAACAAGTTCCCACAGACGCCCGAGAACCCTGGGAGAGAGTAAGGGGGCATCAGATTCTGTTACATCAGAAAACTGTTTCTGGAGAGCGATGCATGCACACACACGCACACACACACACACACACACACACACACACACACACACACACACACACACACACACACACACACACACTTGCAGAAGAAGCATGTGTGCACAAACACACATGGCTGCACAATCACATGCCCTACTTCCTCTGTAACCTCAAAAGCCTCCCTCTTGATATCTCATTTTCTTATTTACACGTGCACACACATCTTTAATATAAACACACACTCACACATACAGTACTGTGGGTCTACCATCAAAACATTCTCGTGTCTGAATCCTGCCTGGAAACTGGAAAAGAGGGATTTAATTTGTTCCAACTGGACATATTCCATGGCAACTGAGTCCTGTCAGCGAGCCAGTTAGATGAGGAATATGCGGCACACTGACCCAACGGCAGAGATCATTCTGGAGCAGTGACGTGATAACAGGAGAGCTTGCTTCTCTGTCACTTTTCATGTTTATTTCAGCTTGAAATAGCCACCAAGCCTCAGGTTTTTTTCTTATCATCCCCCAAGTCATCTGCTGTTTCTTTTAGAATCAAGTGACCAGGAGAAGTGTATGCAATATCTGACTGTTACCTCAACATGTTCAAATAACTAGAGAGGTATCGTCGGGCTAGCATTATAAGCCAGATATGCAGAAACAGCCTGTTTAAATGCATCTTAAAATGCTCCCTTAAAGGAACCATGTACACAGGCTCCTGCCCCAGTAACAGATGTCTAACTTTTATTTATTTGGTCAATTGAAAAAAAATTGCATAATTCAAGTCGGATCATATCATTAAAATGCATGGCGATGTACAGATAACATTTCAGAGTAAAACAAAGTTTTATATTATATCATGCAAATTAAATTAACTACATGGCTGAAAATAATATTTTATTCAACCACAATGATAAGTTGTGTTTTTGTGTTATAAGGATTTCTAATGATATAGATTCTAATGATATTTCTATGTATTAGAAATGAAGACCATAGCATATTCATTAATAGTGGGATAAAACATCATAATTTGTAATATATTTAACCGTTTTTTTTATTTGGTACATGATTTTTAATCTTTATATCTCAAACGCAATTTTAAAGTAAGGGACTCTGGAATGTAAAAGGCTTGGTGTAATTTTAACAAAATTTTTTATGTGATATATGTGCACACAAAATAATCTTGGGTCAAAGCATAGCTACATTTTACCGAATTAAGAGATTTAGAAGTCGTACTAAATGAAAAGTCGTTAAGGAGACATTACTGAGCTGAGCCTAATAATCTCTCTGAAAAGAGTTGGAATTCTCATCACTTGCAGCGCCCCGTCTACCTGTTGTTTCATGAGGCATATCATTATATATTTAAGGATATACAACAGTCAGAAATGACAGTTAAATGAAGAGCTATAACACAGGTGAAAGTGTGTTTATTTGTCTGTCAGTCTTTAAGCCATTATAGCCGCTCCCCGGTGAAGACAGGGTGAATAATGCAGCAGGTGTAGAGAAGTGGATCCCAGGCTCCATCCCGGCTTCTTTTAGAAATTGTGAAGGTGAGGCCGGTTATGAAGCATCGACACCCGATCTGTCCGCCGTAACTGAGAGCGCCGCAGCAAATGGCCCCCTTTGTAAAGACTGTCTGGTAATCATACATCCCGTCTGGCTGTAGACTACCAGCCAATCCTCACACTCTCAAAGTGACTCAGTTACAAAGCTCTTTGTTGTTGTTGCGGGGGATTGTTCCACACTTAACAAAGCTCAGTCTCAAGAGGAATAGAGACAGAAGCTGCCAAATGTGTTTGGTGTAAAAAAAAAAAAATCAAAATGTGGTGAATGAGGTCGGGTCATTACATCATTACTTTACTTACTGTAAAGACCAGCCCACTTTTTTTTTTTGTGTGTTTCCAATAGTGTGCATGATTATGGAAGATGCCATCACTGGGATAATTCCGGCAAAGCAAAATGCTGGTGATATTTTTACTTGAGTGAACAAATCCTGTTTAAAGACTAAAAAATAACAGGAAAAAGGATTGTAACCAAAGCCTGGTACATCTTAATCCTCTGTGCAATAAAGCTCTATTGTTGTCAACCAACCATAAACAATACATCTCTGAGAGAGGATGATAACATGAGGCTTCATCACTATCAGTACTGTGGCGTAAATAAATAAATACAAAATATATTGTGTAATATTAGCCATGTTTGGTTTTGGGCATTCAATGTAGGCATGGCAAAGATGACATCTTTCATTTCCCAAATATCCTGTTAAGACAATCATTTATTCTTGCTTTGTGGGTGGTTTAACCTGTGCATCCATGTCAGCTGACCCCTGTGATGACCGTATGATGCCAAGCACAGGCTAACATGTCTGTTCACAGTCTGCAGCATGAACATGTTTATGTCATTCCCTCCTTTAATCCCAGCTCATAGAGGCTCTCTCATCTGTGGGAAGAGAGGAAAACTAAAACTGTTGTGGCATGTGTAACCGCTCTACATACACTGACCCTTTCCTGAACCGCCCCCTATTTGATCTTCACTGCAGGCGTTGCAACAAAGCTCTGCATGATACAATGTAGCTGAAGTCCAGCGGTTATCAGACTGCAGGTGATGCTTTCATCATGCCAAGCGAAAAGAATCAATTGAAAAGCAAGAAGCCACGTCTTCACGTCTCGCCAATATTTTGCCCGACGGCAACTTGTGAGCAGGAGTCTCGGAAACTCTGGGCTTCACTTAATGAGACTATCTGAAGTGTCAAGCTGCTCTGCTCACTCTTTGGAGGAGTATGAGTGTGTGCATGTGTGCGTGTGTGTGTGTGTGTGTGTGTGTGTGTGTGTGGCGGATAACTCTCAAACACAAACATGCACACAGTCGATAAGATTGGAGAACTGTGTGGGAGAGCTGACCAGTTATCCTGCTTCACAAAGCCACCGTGTTTGATCTGCACATTAAAGCCCCGGCACCTCAAAGCCGGCATGTCCTAACAGCTGTGGACATGACTCCGTCTCTGCCTCTCTGAAGTGATGCGGCACAGCGGTGTCCACACAGCCTATGCTGCAGAGAAGAAGAGGATGAAGACTGGAAGAATGAATGAGTCAATCTCACACCAGGGCTGTGACAATCCACAGAGAACCTCAAAACCAAACACAGCCCTTCAACGTGGGGCACAAAGGGCTCCTTCTTTTTTTCACCATTAAAGGCATCACACTGGCCCTTCAGCGCTTTGAAATGCTGATATTGTTTTCTTCAGGATTTTTCGTCATGCTTTCAACAGTAAATCCCCGGAGGTAATTACAAAAGCGAGGTTTTAAAAAATGAAATAAAAGACTTTAATTTAATCACAGTTTATCATTAAACATTTTTAAATGAAGCTGATTCTAATCAGAACAGCACAGAAACAGCAAATCTGATGCAGGATCTATTTATTTCCCGTTTAATTAACATGGCATGGCTCAAAGGCGGACGGCATGCTGCTGCAGTGTGGAGGTCCAGCTTAGAGGCCTGCGAGCATTGTGTGGAAAAGCACCATTAAAGGCGTCTATCAGCAGCTACTAATTATGCTGCCTGTAGACCATACTGGATCCAGTTTCAGCTTTGGGCTCCAGCCACCAAACACTTTGCATTCATATTTAATCACACCTCATTATCCACAAACAATGTAGGAAGGAGACAGAGCCCTTACCTGATATGCCAGACAGACATGGCATACACAGAAAAAAAAGACCCCCCGCTCCCCCCCCCCACCACCACCACCACCCCAACCCAACCCACGTACACAAAACTGTCACCTGCAAAGAAACATGAACGCCTCCCGTCAATAGGCATTCGAAAGATTTTCCTGCTCTTGAAGTGACTCAGAACTCTTTGATGAAAGAAGTGCCCCCCAATTCAGTGCTTTCTCAGCAGCTTGCTCCTTTCATGTGAGATCCTTTTCTTTTTCAGAGTTTTCTGGTTCAAAGAGCAGCGAAAGCAAACTCAGGGCTAATCCTTTATGCTCACAACAACCCCTGGTTTGTTGCCGGGTTATCAGCTTAGAGTCATCATGATGTCACACTCCTCAGGTGTAAGTAGTCTGATGTTGGACATCAAATATGACTTTGGTCTGCTCAGGCCACCTGTCCTTGTTATTGTCATGCAGGTGAAACAGAATCCACTGAATCAGGCTCTACACTTATCATGCAAGGACAGTTTCATGATAACAACCCTGTGTGTTTGCTTGTCTTTCACGGGCTCTTTATTTGCTTTTATTTGTGCATGTAGAAGGTTGTCCGTGCCAGTTATAGCAGCCAACAGGAGAGTGAGTGTACCTGATGTGCTTCAGCAAGTCCTTTGAGGAGCTCAGTCTGGGCAATTTGTACTTAACACTGGAGCGGATAATCATCCAGCACTTGTTTGTCTACTTCTAGGACTGTAGCCAGCTGAAACTGGAGATGCTCCTGAAAGATGCAGCAGCTATTAAACAAAAAAAAAAAAAGTGCAATATTATCTTTCTCCAAGCTGTGAATCAACACATAAATCTGATCCCTCGTGACTGACTATGAATCTGGGTCGGAAAATTAGGTTACTACACACTAATTTTTCAACACCAACTCAAACAGCAGGCCATCATTGACTCAGCATTTACACCATACACTATGTAACATTTAGGCTGCAAATAATTGCCTCCAATTGACAGACAAATGCCTGTTCGCCCTTCTTATGGCTGGCAAAGTCTAACACTATGGTCACAGTTTTTTTCCCTATATATCAATGCTACATGTAAATGGATGTATTCACAGTATCAAATGAAAACGTGGAAAAGAACATATACTGGCAAGCAGAAAAGAGTAAGAAGAAGCTTCACTTCATGCATACAGATTTACTTGTTGCATGATATAAACTTCATCCGCCGTGCCCACTCACTCAAGGTGAGTTTTCCTCACTATTTCCTGATCCTGAATTCTTTGCTGAAAATGTAACAAGGGGACTGGCAGGAAAAAAGTCAGGGTAAAGTGGTGGTGAAAAATGTGTCCGTTTGCCTTCACATATGCAGCTCACCTTGAAGGTTTCAGTTTTAAAAACTACATACAGTTTTAAATAACTGACTTCACCATAAGCTAGGCATGTTCACCCTTTTCCATAATATAGTGCTACACTGTTGACTGTTGTTGTAGCTAGGCTATTAAATGGTTAAATACTGCTGTTATATGTTGTTCAAACAAATATGCTGTTTTAGCTTCAAATATGTCCTGGTCTCCTTCCAGGTTTTCACGATCCAATGTGTTTTTGGATGCTAACCAGTTAAGAAGCTGTGAGATTTTGTACATGTATGTGATGCAAACGTGTGAACACTGCAGCAGGACATTATTACCGCATTTGATCTTCCCATCCTGAGTATGACCTCAGAGTTTTCAGGGCCTCTTTTTGAATGCGGCCAATTGTTCATTTTACCACAGACATTGTGGACTCTCGATGTTGTTTTTTTTAAAGGAATCTTAAGGCCTCACTATACTTGGTTCAGAGCCTAGTTGGGGTTGTTAAAAGTGTAAACAAAACACTTAAGAGTCATTCGACCCCTTGTGAGGACAAGTAATCAGTGTGTGACCTCAGACACTGCCGTCTCTCATTTCTCATCACAGACAGCGGGCCAAGGGAGAAAGTCATCGGCAGGCAGTTCTCCCAAAAGACTGCTCAAAGAAACATGTGTTTGAATATGCAGATTCACAAAAAATTGAATGACTACGTTAACCAAAAAACACACCCTTGCTGACACAGATATACATCATCTTATCCAACATGTTGTTGTTTTTAAAACATTTTATTTTGTAAAAGAAAAAAAAAATCGGACCGCAAATTGTGATAAAAAAGCATGTAACAAAATATTCTGAAGATGTCACAAGCTGCAACCCTGAATAATTCATCTAAGAAGAGCAGCCTGTGAGAAAATCAATCATTCAGTCCTGAACTGATACACAGTCTGCTGAAATATTAGCTGTGGAGAAACATCATGTATCGGCCACATGAATGCTCCTTAATGTATATTCCATTAAAAATTTACACTCTGGTCTGAGAGTGTGACAAGTAGTGTGTGTGTGTGTGTGTGTGTGTGTGTGTGTGTGTGTGTATGTGTTTGTGTGGGATCGGGTCAAGCCGTCCACTGTCTAGCCTCGGTCTGGACGGTGGAAGGCCTGTCATCAGGGCCAGGCAGCATGCAGGTGGGAGGGGAGGGGGGGGGTCACATGGGTGTAGTGACCTCCAGGCAGTGTTACGTGAACCCCCTCACGGATGCTGATGAAGTCAGATTGGCTAATCCGCGGAAAACAAAAGTGCTGTCAGTCAGGCTGAACGAGTCATCAACAACAAACAGCAGCAGCAGCAGCAGTTGGAGAATTTCACCATGAAGGCCCTCAGCGGCGAATATTCAGAGAGAGCACTCCACTTATGGGATATTGATGATGGA